>NC_142668.1:2602083-2916666 GCF_026168435.1 Sesamum indicum
AGTGGAAGAATTCGATTACAAATGATGTTTACGACATTTGACTGAGGTGTCTCTCCCCTTGATCCTCAAGGAGCTACTCCTCACGTCAGTCATCCAAAAAAATCCAATTTTCCTTAGGATAATAAATGAACCTGTATAAACCTATTTTCCTCCCAATAGTCTTTTAATGTATGCAGGACCATCCCATATACTAAAGTACATTGTGGAAAATAGTCTTGCCATGCCACATGGGCCAAGGTAGTTCAGTGAAAGTCAGTCGAACCAAGTCCAACAAGGTTCAGTCCCTCCCTTATCAGAGACACCATTCAATTGTGGCACTCCAAAGAAGAACTCCACTGAGTAAGAATTCCATTCTCGTCAGATACTTCAAGAACTCCCACTAAATACACACTACCTCGATTCAATTGAAGGATTTAATTTTGCGACCAGTTTGGTTCTCCACTTGAAGTTTAATTATTCGAAACTTCCAAAGGTTCTTAAACTTGTGAAGCCCCTTCTGGCTTTGTGTATTCAGTGACTCAAGATATCGAATTGGATCCAATCCAATAGACCATTGGCAAACACACTTTGTCTTATAAAGTACTTCTCGTTCCTCATTTTGCTCAAGAAGGACATGCAAGCTTGTAGACTCAACTTGTCTATTTCTAAACTTGTTGAATTCACCAACTTCCTTATCCTAACTAGAAAAATGTGACCTACCTTTGCATACCAGATCTATGAGTTTATCTTGATTATCCATTTTACCATTTATTTTGAGCACTTAAAATCCAATTTTAAGACAGTGTTGAAATATTATGTGAACAACCTTGTAGACAAGAATAACCATTCTTTATTAAATGAAATAACCATCATTGATAAATCATGTAATTCAAATTGTCCAACAATGGAAAAATATAATTTGATCATGCTAGGCTACATAATTATATTATTTCAACTTTTATCCTTACATGATTACTAATAGCTAAGACTATCTAGCCCTTTAACCACAGTAGCAACAGCGCGGCCATTGCTAAATTTTAGGATCGTTTGTCTCAACTTTCTACTCCTTTTCACCACCTACAAATTATTTGCAGTTTTAAGCTTTATAGTTGGTATCTAATACCAAGAAGTACAATAGTAGTCATGTTAAGACTCAATAACAAATTATACCTTGATTATTGAGGAAGGATACTCCCTCTTCTATTGCCCTTTTTCACGACAATTACTGTAAACATCTTTTAGTATCCCTAACTGCTGAACCGCCTTCCTCTTTCCTTTGCCCATGCCAAGCTGGGCGACAGGAGCGCTCTAAGTGCTTGCAGTAGTTGATTCTATCTCACCCTTTTTCCTCTTCCAGCATCCGGCCCCTTTGCCTTTCGCTTATGAGGTAGAAGCCTCCCCTACCAATACCGACGGTGCAAACTTTTCGATCATTGCCTCGTACTATACCAACATATTTATCAACTTATGAAGGTCTTTATCAAGCCCAATTAGGTTATAGTTCACGATAAACTGGTCAAAGGAAGGAGGAAAAGATTGAGGGTTCATGTCAATGTACGTCGTTTTTTTTAAGATCAGCCTTGAGGTCGTTGGGCTTCTCCACAAGGGATAGCATCTTAACCCCATGCTCCTGTACAGAAGACCGTTTAATCATCTTTGCACCGAAAAATACTTTTATCACAACATATCTATATATCGGTCGAAATCGTATAAACCTGGCTCATGCGGAGCATTATCAATTGGACATCATCATGCCTATCGTACTATTTTTGGATGTCATTGGTCATTGATGCCAGTACGATACTGCAAACCTTCCGGTTGTCCTCATGCCACTTCTTGAACGTCAACCGTTCTTCGCATGTGGACCCTTCCAGCAAGGCCCCAGGAAGAGACCTATGCAAAACATAGGTCTGGTTCTCAAAATTCTAGGACAATCCTAAGATTTCGCATCCAATCATTGTAGTTTGTTTCGTTAAATTTATTAGTCTCAAGAATTACAGTGAGTGGATTCTTAGACATCTACATCAAATGTAATTAGAAATTTAGAAGATTATTGTAATATTATATATCAACTTTAAGACTTGGTCTTCAGTCATTAACCCGTCCCATTATTTCTTCATAAAAACAACCACTCTCAAGTGGGGTTTTCGAAAAATCATTTTCCAGTGGGCTTGGAGTCCACAAATGCAATTCTCCATGCCCCACTTTTACGATTCACATAGAAAAAGGCTTTATGTGAGGTAACCTATACCATTCTCATCCAATGAGATCCCCAAGTTATTTTGCCTTGCCTCTTCACGTGATCCCTAGGATTCCAAGTGAATCACACTACTCAGTGTTAGGTCCGACCCATCAACCAAATAAAGATCTCAACTGCTGCTCCCCACGACTAGTGAGACACCAAAACAAGAGTATATTTCATTCATTCACAACAATAGTGTAGCTTTCTTCCATTCTAAATGTGCCACGACTCATGAGACCACGACTGGGTGAAAGTAGCACCCACACCACATTGTTGAGGATGGAAGGCTTGGATTTAATGAAACTATTTGAATTTTAATGCATTATGGGCCTAATATTTAACTTGGACAATCCAAGTGAGAGTTAAGTTTGTTGTAACCGAGACCTCATCATTACAAGATTTTGAATACATCAATTTTAATCATTGGGTATAAACAGATGCATTCCAAGCACATCATACTTCAAATATTAAAATATATACCACATGCAAAAACAAGCCTAGCACGCCCCTGTTGGATGATCACAAGCCCAATCCTAAGTAACCCGCTAAGCCCGAGTGAGTTTATGGTCAATCTAGGGTGTGTCCTAACTATTACAAAATAGTAATCCATTATCATTCTAATGGGCCTTCCTCTTTGTTCTTCTTCCGCCATCATCTCCGTCCAACGTGCTTAGGCCTTCATCTCCTTGGAAGCTTACATTTAACCAAATAAATAAAACCTCACAATCCTAACTACACTCATTACAACTGAAATTGAAAACCCCAATTAAAAGTTGGGTGAGCAGAAAAGGAGGGAGAAAGCAAGCCTTATTTTTTCAAGGTTAAAAACGAAAGAAGAAATTTAAACAAAGAGGCACGCAGGTCTCACCCAACATAAATTTAAACCATGCATTCGGCCGATGGGCTTTGCGATTATCCCATCTTTTATCGAATAAACAATAATGGAAAAATTGCATAAAATCCCCCGTGTTATTTTTATATGCAAAAAAGACCCCCTATAGTTGTAAATAACTCTCACTTTCCCAATTCCATCAGTACCAGCTAATGGAGTTAATTTTTTTCTTAAATCACCATTAGGCCCTTATGACTTATTACTATACTGAAAAAAAGGGGGGGGGTGCCTTTTTTCATTTAACGGGAGTTGGGGAAAGAGGGGGAGGGACGATAGATTAGGGTTTGCAATTAGGGCACGGTGAGTGAGTGATTTTGTGTTTAATCTTGTAAAATTCCCCTTTGTTTGCACAAGTTTAGTAGTTTTTGGTTAAAAATCGAGTGTTAGTCACTGTTGTGAAGTTTTTGATTGGGAACACCAAGTCAAAATCAACGGTAAGAATGTTCTTCGATTTTATGTCTAATTTCTTTTTAAATTTTTGGCTTTTTTCATTGTGCGAGAATGTAATGATGCCTTTTTCCGTTTGTTTTTGGCTTTGAAAGAGCTGATGAGACAAGAAGCTTGTTTAGAGGCAAATAACCGTGTGAAAAGGTATGTATTCGTACCCTTTTGACTGAATATTTACTGAGAATTTGGATCGAATGCTTGGAATAGTGGATTCTTTCACTGTTGGTCGCCACACCCTAACCCCATTTGCCTGGAAAGTTATTATTTGGTTTATGAGTAATGTATTTTATATTTGTTTGTTGTCTTCATTTTCATATAAATTATTTGATAGTTGTCTATTTTATTGTATTTATGTTTATTTAAATATTTGATAGTTTTCTGCAGCATTTGATAGTGTGTCTTTTGGTCCCTGTACCACATTAATTAATAGTTTTGTCTTGGTAGTTGTCTGCAAAGTATGAATGAAAAGTCGTTGTATTTGTGTTCATTTAATTAACAGTTATCAGGAAAGGGTTTATGGATTGGTTGCTGAGTTTTTTATTTGTATATTTAATTGTAGAACAGTGTTGGCTGATTATGCTGATTTTGATATATGGGTTGTTGGTGTAATTGAATGGGTCCTATAATTAGGTATATAGGTGGTAGTAAAGTATGGTTCCCAAATGAGAATAAGGAGAGATTGTATTATGGAAACTTACTAAAAATGTATGCTAAGGCAGCAGGTAAAGGGCTTAATGTGGTTGTTTATTATAGCCTACCTGGACACACTTTAGATAATGGACTTACGATGTTGAATGGGGATGAGAGTATTAGAGAACTGTTGAGAGATTATAAGGGGTCGAGTGTAATTCCTATATATTTTGAAGAAAAACAGGGCCCACTAGTAGTTATTGATACTTAGGCTAATATCATTTCTACAGAAGAACAAATACCCTTACTCCCTTTTCATAATGACTTTGAGCTCTTAAACCCTGAAGCTGAAATTAATGACCCAATTCTTGATGAAACCACAAATGCCCCTGAATTTGACTTTGATACTTCTGAACATACAAATAACACAGACTCTCTGCACAATTATGAATCCATACACTATCCTGATAATACTTCACCTTTATTTGAAGGTATACAAACTAACATAAGTGAAGAGGTTGAGAGGGAACAGGGAGTATATGGTGGTGAGGGGCACCAAGTTGGTGGTGAAGAGGGTGATGGGGAACAGGGAGTTGAAGGGGGTGAGGGGGAGCAGGGAGTTAAATATGGGTGAGGGGGAACATATTGGTCGTGAAAAGGGTGAAGGGGAACAGAGAGTTGATGAAGAGGGGGATGGGAATGGTTCGAGTTCTAGGGGGTCAACAGCATCTGAATGTCCTTCTTGGATGCTGGAAGATCTAGAGGGTCCTCTAAATGATGATATATTTGAAAATCGACCACCTGACCATCCAAGAAAAATATTCAGACAATAATAGCATTTGTGAGAAAAAAAAGAAAGAAAAGGGCAGCCGAGCAATAGAGGTAGGAGGATAAAAGGAATATGACGATTGATGGTTGGTTTACTGATGCATCAGAGGAGGATGCGTTAGTTTCACTTAGGGGTTTAGATGACGAGGAACCTAGTTATCCAGTGTGGAATGAGATGACAGACTTGGGGAATGAGGATTTAACAGTTGGAATGAAGTTTCCAACTAAGGAAAAATACAGGGAGGTGTTGAGGGATTGGGCTATTAGAAGGGGTTGGGACTTTCGAACATAATGAGACAAAAAAAAGATAACAGCCACTTGCAAGTGTGGATGTGATTGGAGGATCCATACATTCGAAGTGATGAAAACAACCACATTTCAAATAAAATCAATCAAAGACAAACACTTGTGCACAGCTGACTGAAAACAAGTAGGCGAACTACAAGTACTTGGTTAAGAGGATTGAGAATATCATTCGTGACAATCCTAATGAAAGCTAAAAAAACAAAATAAAGAGAGATGTTTAGATTGATTGCAGTTTGCAAAACGTGAAAGAGCTAAAAGATATGCACTCCAATTGATCAAAGGTAACATAAAGCTGCAATTTGAAGGTTGTATGGTTATTGTGCTACTGTGGATAAGTACAATCCTGGAATTACTTTTATGCCAAAAGTGGATAGAGAATTAAGTCCACATGTACTCCAAAGGATGTATTTCTGTCTGTCTGGTCTTAAAGAGGAGTTTTCAGATGGATGTAGGCCAATCATTGGCCTTGATGGGTGTTTCTTAAAGAGTATTTACAGGGGGCAGTTTTTTACAGCAGTAGACAGAGATGGGAATGACAACATTATCCAATTGCTATTTGGAAATGGTTTCTGAATCTTTTGTTAAGGGATATAGGATCACCTGATGAGAAGGGATGAGCTTTCATTTCTGATAGACAAAAGGGACTGCTTGAGAGAGTTAGTTCTCTAGCACCAAATGCTGAGCATAGATTTTGCTTAAGGCACATGTAAAATAATTTGAAAGCAAAATTTAAGGGCCAACAATTGAAAAATCTTTTCTGGAAAGCAACCTCTACTTATAATGTGAAGCAACATTTGAGAATAATGTTAGAAATTGAAAGAGTGCCTCCAAAGGTACGATCACTACAGACTGCTTATGAGTGGTTATCTGAGGTGCCTCCTCAACATTGGGCAAGATGTTTCTTTCCAGCAAGAACTAAGTGTGACATAGTAGTGAACAACTTGTCTGAGTCTTTGAACAGCTACATACTTGAGCAAGAGAGCAACCAATAATTGATATGTTTGAAACTATAAGAAGAAAATGTATGGCTAGACTTCAAATTAAGAGAACAAGCATGGAAAAGTATGGTGGTGAGGTGTGTCCAAACATCCCTAGAAAAATTGAGAGGCAAAGACTTGAAAGCAGACATTGTTTCCGCACTTGGGCTGGTCAAGATAAGTATGACGTCATACACTTTATGGAGAATCATATAGTGTTCTTGAATGACAGACATTGCAGCTGTGGTATGTATCAATTGGTGGGATATCCATGTTGTCATGCAATTGCAGCAATCAACTACCATAGACTGAATGTAGAGGACTATATAAACACATACTTGAAGAAGGAAACATGTCAAAAAGTCTACAATCACATGATAAATCCTATGCCTGGTATGCATGACATTGGGCGTCGATTTTCATCCTACACTAGACACTATGCTCAATAACTCGATATGCGTTTTCCATATTGATTCACGTAGGAAACCAATTCCCTACTCAACTAATCATTGTCGCCATAGACTCCAAGAGCTCGAATCATCTCAGGGCGCATAGGAGACTAGACTATGATATACTGATAGATGATGGATTCTATCTTGGAACCCACCATCTTCACTTCATTTTCTGACTGCACTGGAGAAAACTTATAATAACCATATCCAAGATATGGTCATCTTTTGCTAGACTCAAAATACAACCATCGTATGACTGTGACTGCCATGGTTCCTCAAGTCCAAGGACTAATCTCGTACTATCGAAGTCAGGAACTTCTAGTCATACCGACCAAGTCTCCAAGGCTTTCATATGATGGCTTCCTGTGAGTCAGTTCAGTTGGCTTGACAACCATGTCAATGTTGAATAGGTGACCAAAAGCCAATTAGATAGGTAGTTTTGAGAACCATTCAAGCAATCTTTATTTAAGAAATATTGTTCTGACGAATATGGTAACTATTTAGCTTTGGCACATGTATCTTCTGTGCTTACCAAATTACGTTAAGCACTAGTTTGATGTCACAACAGATGCCCACAGACCACTTAATAACCCATGTAGTTGGGTTGCACATTAGATGGCGGCTATCAAACCAACTTTTGAGGGTTGATCTGAAACGTTCTAAGTCTTGGACCTCGAGACTGAGCATCAAGAGTTCTACTAAGACTTGCACTGAGTATTGAATTTATTGGATGAGTGCAACATTTCATCGGCGACAGATGTTGGACGTCTATGCAATTTCAGTGGGTTGGTTGACAAGGTGGTCAATTGACTAAACTGACTCATGGAGATCGCCAAATGGAAGCCTTAGAGGCTTGATAGGTATGACTTGAGTCCCCGGCTCCGATAGTACGAGAGTAGTTCTTAGACTTGAGGAATTACGGTAGTCACGTGCATAGGATAACTGTATCTTGGATCTACGCAAGAAGTGATTGTGTCATAGACATGATCATCATAAGCCTTGTCTAGTACAGACGAAGTATGTAGCAAGGACGGTGAGTTCCAAGAAGAGGATTCATCCCCTGTCAGTATGTGAGCGAGGTATCTCCTATGCACTTGGAGATGCGTTCACGCATTATGAATTTGTGGCCACAGTCATTAATCAAATAGGAAAAAGTAGGTTCCTATGTCGAGAAACTTTGCGTAATGTGATCTCAAGTATTCAGCATAGATGCCTAGTCTAGGATGGGAATCAACACCTAATTCCATGTCCTAGACTAAGGTCGGGAGACGGTAGACGGAAGGACCGTACCTGTATTGAACCACTTAGCAGTCTTTATGAATGTGATATTATCTTAATAAATGTAGTAAGCATTCATCCATGGAACCATGTGTCTGTTATACTGACTATTTATGTTGAACGGTGTTCTAACGTCACAACAAATGCCCACAGACCAATTGAATAACCTATGTAGTTGAGCTGCGCATTGGATGGCAGATATGAAACCAACTTCTGAGGGTTGGTTTGAAACGTTCCAAGTCGAGGACCTCGAGACTGGGCATCGAGAGTCCTATAGAGACTTGTACTAAGTATTACATTTATTGGATGAGTGCCGTGTTTCATCGGCGATAGACATAGGATGTCTATGCAATTTTAGTGGATTAGTTGACAAAGTTATTAACTGATTGAACTAATTCACGAGAATCATGACATGGAAGCCTTAGGCACTTGGTCGGTATGACTTGAATTCCCTGCTCCGATAATATAGGATTAGTCTTTGGATTTGAGGAATCATGATAGTCGCATGTATATGATGGCTATATCTTTGATCTGGAGGTAGATGGCTATGTCGTTGATGTGGTCGTTATAAGCCTTATCCAGTGTAATCGGAGTATATAGTGAGGACGATGGATTTCAAGATAGAATCCATCCCTATCAGTATATATGATGAACATATCTTCTATGTACTCTGAGATGGTTTAGAGTCTCTAAATCTATGACCATAGCGATTGGTCGAATAGGAAATGGGTTCCTTCGTTGATCAATAGAGTAAACGCATCACAGGTACTCAACATAGTTGCATGGTCCTAGATGAGAACCGACGCCCAATTTTATACCCTAGACTAAGACCGGAGATGGTCAACGGAAGGACCGTACTTGTATGGATCTTAGGAGCCTAAATGCTCACGCCAACATTCTCCTAGTTTCTAATGCCAGGGACCATTGCTAGACGGCCACCAATGGTTACGGGAATTTTTTTATTAATGGTTAATTGAAAATAATTAATTAAATTAGATTTAATTAATCATTGTGGTGGATACAAGCCCAAGTCTAGTTGAAGGTGAACCTAAAGAGTCACAAACAAATCACTATGCAATTGATGGAATTAGTTCGAGAAGAAACGAATTAATTTAATTGGATTAAATTAATTCAAGGAGAATATATAAATGATTAGATCATTTATTTAATAATCAATTTGATGGATGACTCAGGTTTAATTAATTGGATTAATTAATTTTTGGACATAACACTTTTAAATTAATTGGATTAATTTATTAGGTTTGACTTAATTAATTGATTGGATCAATAAATTAGTGTTTGGGCTTATGTTTTATTTAATTGGAATAGATGAATCTTTGGACTTTGTTGGGTTAAAATTAATTTAATTAATTATTGTCCAATGCACTTTGATTGGGCTTGATTTAATTTCATTAAATCAAACCCGATGCATATTAGAAGTCCAAGCCCACTATAGTTGAAGGTTATATGCATGTGGTTGTATAGGTTGCCTTCGACGCAAACTTGGTAGTTATTCAATTTTAAATTCAATTGTATGTAATGTACAAAACTATACACATATCTAAGATAACCAACCAATGAGCGAAGAAATTCGCTCTCTTTTTCTCTCTAAAATATTGTCCTTTTGTTCTATATAGAATTGGATTCAAGTTAGAACATAAGACAATCCAAACACACTAAACAATAGTGTTTTGTTGGAGTTATTTTTCTTTTTGCTCTTTATTTTGTCTAGCAATAGAAAAAAAAACTATATCTATTTCTTAGTGTGGTGTGGACAAATTAGATGGGTTCTAATTTAGATCCTAAAGTGAGCTGAAGAGAAACGAAAAGGAAAACAACGCACGTTGCTACACATCTATAAAAACAAAAGGTAATGTTACATGTTGTACTTTTATAGTTTCGTTTCATCCTTTAGCCACATGTCTAGCATGCTTATGTATTTGTTATTATGCTTTTGACAAATACCAAACGCCCAAAAATTTTAAAAGGAACACCCCTTTGATCTGTTTTAACTAATTTTTCTTATTTCACGCTTCTGTTGCATTCTTGGGCCATACCGATTCTTTCACTCTAGTGCCATGGACCGTTGCTAGACAGCCCCACCTATGGTTATAAGGTTTCTTGATTAAGGATTAATCAAGAAATATTAATTAAATTAGATTTAATTAATAGTGTTGGATACTAGCCCAAGTCTAGCTAAAAGGTAAGCCTAAAGAGTCACACACAAATCACCGCGAAAGAACAAGAAATTAATTTGAAATTAATTTCATAAGATGTAAATAATTAGATTACTCACACATGGGGTGCATTGGATGGATAGCCCAAATTTATATTAATTGGATTAATTTAAATTGAGCTTTTGTCTTTATTTAATTAATGAATTGTATTCCATTAATTAATAAGAGACAACTTAGGCTTGAGTTTAAATACCTAGTGGGCTCAATTAAATGAATTTTATTAAATTAGATGTAATTAAAATTCATTGGACTTTGAATTTATTTTACATAAAATTGTCCTAAGGTCCACTAGCAAAATTGATGGAGGGAAAGTTGACCAAAGAATTGTATTTTGGAAAGTGCTAGCTTGGTCATATTTAGACTTTTTTCTATTTGGAATGGATTGAAGAGTTACCTTATAGATAATAGAATGTATCTAGACACGTTCTTGTTTATCTATTCAAGGTATATAAATATATTTTGTGTATGATTATTAGGGTAATAATTCATTACACAGTACAACACAAAAAAATCCCTCTCCTTCTCCATCATTATTCAACAACACCTTCATCTCACCTAGGGTGAGTTTTTCAATCTTGATTCCTTCTAGCAAAGGAATCAAGGTCTAGTTTTTTGGTATGGTGTGGATCATCTATGGAAGATTTCTATGTTGAAATTTTGGGTGAACGTTCAACGAAACTAACCGGATGAAAGCTTGAATTTTAAGAGATAAATTTTGACTTTATTTTTCGCTTCTACTTCTATCTTCCAAACCATAGCCTCGTATGATTATATTTTGTTATTCCGTATTTTTCTTAGTACATCGAACGCCCGAGAACTCCAAGAGTACACCCCTTGAATTCGTTTGTTTTTATGCTTCAAAGTTTATTATTATACGTTTTTGTTTATGCTTCTGCTAGCGCATTCCCCGGTCATACCACATGATCCCTTCAGTCAACCACCTACAAAAGTTGCATAGACGTCTAACGTCTATCGTTGATGAAATAGAACACTCATCCGACGAATGCAATATTTAGTGCAAGTCTTAATAGGACTCTTGGTGCCCAGTCTCAAGATTCTCGACTTAGAATGCTTCAAACCTAACCCTCAAAAGTTGGTTTCATAGCCGCCGTTTAATGTGCAACCCAACTACATAGATTTTACAATTTAGTTTGTGATCTGTGTTGTGATGTCAAGCATATAAACCAAATTAGTGGGCACAATAAATACAAATGCTAAATAATGATTACTCACTTTATTCATGAATAATATTACAATGACACTGAAATTATCAGAATAGACTATATAAAATTCAATCTAATTGGCCTTCTTGTTACCTATTCTTACAATCTTCCGCTTGACCCTAAAGCCAATTACTTATGTTCTTCAAACCCAATTTACCAAGATGTTGAGCATGAGAAATTTGCTACGCCACACTTGGTTAATGGATTTGCCATATTTTCTGCTTATGTGACTTGATCCATCCGGACGTACCTCCCCTTCATTGCTCTAAGTACATGGTAGCCTTTAAGAGTGTGCTTAAATCTGTGATGAGATCTCAAGTTCCTTCGTGTAACGCCCCAAATATTATAATACATAATTGTAGGATTAATTGGTAAATTTTCGTGAAATTTAGTTAATTAGCCACTAAATTATGGGTCATAATTGGAATATAATAACACTTGAATGAATTAAATTGAAGTTCGTAATAATATTTGGGGGCAAATTATATTAGGAGGGACTTGAAAGGTATTCTAGAAAAGTTTAAAACTAAATATAATATATAATAATAATAATAATAATAACAATAATAATAATAATAATAATATATAATATATAAAGGAGGAGGGGAGTTGGCACCGCCTCAACCCCCCCCCCCCCCTTAAAAAATATATGTGTGTGTGACTTCATATTCACACACATACTTTCGCATAACCAGTTCCGCAATATTTCCGCAATATTTCAGGTATGAAATATTGATTTTAATTTATATTAATTTATATAATTATATTATTTAATTAGTTCATTTATTAAATGTTGATTATATTAAGCGATGTACTATTTAATCGGAATATTTTACGGGTTTGACTATTTAAAATAGTGTCTAATTAAATATAGAATCGGATATAAAAATAATGTCGTTGGTTAATTAGATTATTAAATTTGTTAGATTTGAATATTGCTATAGCCAATTTATATAATTCTATTGTAATTGTTAACTAAATACGCAATTCTACGTATTGTTATTTAATTAAATTATATAATAGCGAGAAATTGATAAGAAATCCGTAGAAATATTCCGAAAATTATATTTAATAAATGGTATGTTAATAAAGAGGAAAAACGAAGATTTGTACTTCGATAGAAGTGGAATATTAAAGAATTAGTAGAAATTGTACGAATAATATTTCATATTGTATTTAAAAGAAATTATGATATTCTCGATATATTAATTGTATGTGGTATAACTCATTATAGGATACGGGGGTGAGGTGAAAGGACTGACAATTAGCGATTGGGTAGAAAGAAACATTGTGAGGTTGAGGTAAGTAAATAATTAGTATTATCTATATATGTTCTCTTTATTTGTGGTGTTACTATTATATGACTTTGTGGTTCATGCTGATATTGTTTTATCTGAAAATATATGCGTGGTGAATGATTTGATTTGATTGACGATACTGTGTACGTGGAATGCAAAGACACGTTGAAATATCATGTTTGTTGTATGTTGTGTTGTGGGTGTATGAAAATGAGAATGTAATGATATATTGTTTTACGTTACTAGTTGCTTACAAGAATGGTGATATGTGGAAATGAGGGAGTGGTGGAAATTGAATATAATTGTGGCGTGAATACCCCTTGATGTGTTGAAAAGCCTATAAGGCGAAATAAAATGAAAAGAGCTTTGATGCGATATGAGAAAGAAATGAAATGAAAAGAACTTTAATGCGATATGAAAAAGATGTGATGTGAAAAGAGCTATGATGCGAAATGAGATTGATGAGCCGGTTGTCAAGGGGATTCACTTAAATTTATATAACGGTGAGATTGAGTTGACGGGAAAAACACGATATCACCTTCTGGTAAGCAAAATAGGAAAAAAAAAGTTTAATTGATTATTTTATTGTCAGATAGCATGTTGCCTACTTGTCCTGTTTGGGCTGTGTTTGATATACATATATAGATAGGGCTGATTATTTACTTATTGAGTGGCAGGCTCATCCCTCTGTTGATATTTTCTTTCAGGAGTAGATTTTGAGGTGTCTGACTGTTGAAGTTTAGGTCTACGCGCTATACTCAGGCATGTCAGGCCAGTATGCTGTTTTCTCCTTGTCAGTTAGAGTATAAATCATATTTTATTGTATAAAGGGAATGTAAGCATGGAGCTTACTTGTGGTGTTTGATATGTATATATATAATGTTGTGGGTTGATAATACCTATTATGACGTGTTGGGATTACGTATGCAAATTGATTAGATGATTATGTGCAAATGTATATATATGAACACAGGGATTACTATAAGTATGACGTTTAGGGTAGATATAGCTCTTGTTGCGAAGGGGGTGCTACACTTCGCTTGCGCTACAGCCTAGTTGTTATCATAGAAGCTAACCACTGGCTCGGCAATACTGGGCACTACACCCAACTCTTAGATATAGTTTTTCATCTAAACTGCCTCCTTAGTTGCTTTCGAAACCGCTATGTACTCATATTCAATGGTCGTAACCGCTGTGGTACCCTTCTTGGAACTTTTTTAAGCCACCACACCATCATTCATCCTAAATACAAACCCTTATTAAGTTCAGCCTGAATACAAATCCTGATTGAGACTTAGCATCATCCTCATCAGATTGGAAGCTAGCATCACTGTAGCCTTCTAGAATTAACTCTCCACTACCGTAAAATAAGAATATATCTTTAGTCCTTCCCAGGTACTTAAGAATGGACTTGACTGTAGTCCAGTGAGCCTCACCGGCACGTGCCTGATATCTACTAGTTACTCTCAAAGTGAAAGCGACATCTGGCCTTGCGCATTGCACAACAACTGTATGTTGCCTACCTTTGAAGCATAGGGTATGTCAAATATTTTTCTAAACTCTTTATGAGTCTTAGGAGACTGCTTCTTGGATAGCTTAACCCCATGTCTCATAGTTTTTCATTTTGAATCTCTTCAAGACTTTCTCAACATATGAGGTTTGGGTCATTCCTAACATCCTTTTAGATCTATCTTGATACCTAATGTTGGAAGCCTCACCCAAATCCTTCATGGAGAATTGTGTGGACAACCAGATTTTAGTGTCACTTAACATCTTAACATCATTCCCAATGAGTAAGATATCATCCACAAAGCATGAGGATTGCAACTGAGCTCCCACTGACCTTCTTGTATATACAAGGATCAAAGTCGTTCTTGATGAAATGATACCCTGTATGACCTCATCAAAATGGATATTCCAGTTTCGAGAAGCTTGTTTGAGACCATAGATGGACCTTTGGAGATGGCAAACCTTCTGCTCTTCTCTAATAGATATGAAACCCTTCGGCTGATCCATATAGATCTCTTCCTCAACGAACCCGTTAAGGAAATCCGTTTTCACGTCTATCTTCCATATTTCATTGCCATACCATGCAGCTATAGCAAGGATAATCCAAATGGACTTGGCCATTGCTATGGGCGAATAAGTTTTCTCAAAATCGACCCCAGGTTGTTGTGTGACGCCCCAAATATTATAATATATAATTGGGGGATTAATTGATAAATTTTTATGAAACTTAGTTAATTGGTAAATAAATTATAGGCCATAATTGGAATATAATAAAACTTGAACGGATTAAATTAGAATTCATTATAATATTTTGGGACAAATATATTAATTAAGAAACTTAGGAAGGACATAATTGGTATTTTGAGAAGAGTTTAAATTAAATAAAAATAATAATAAAGAAAGAAAGAGAAAACGAAAGAAAAAGGAGGAAAATGAATTGGGGGAGGGGTGGGCCTTCACCCACCGGCCCACCCCCAAGATAAACATATAATATATATACATATATGTATGCCTTCAAACTATTTCAAGCAATTTCCCCTTTTTTGCTTCAGTTCACGCAGCAAGGTAAGATTTTTATTTTAATTTTTAATAATTTATATAATTATATTATTTAATTAGTCCGTTTATTAAATGTTGTTTATATTGAGCGCTGTACTATTTAATTGAAATATTTTATGAGTTTGGCTATTTAAAATAATATCGAATTAAATATTAAATTGGATACAAAAATGATATCGTTGGTTAATTAAATTATTAAATTTATTAGATTTAAATATTACTATAGCTAATTTATACAATTCCATCGGAATTATTAACCAAATACGCAATTATATGTATTATTGTTCAATTAAAGTGTATAATAGCGAGAAATTGATAGAAAATTCATAGAAATATTCTGAAAATTATATTTAATAAATGGTGTGTTAATAAAGAGGAAAAACAAAGATTTGTACTTCGACAGAAATAGAATATTAAAGAATTATTAGAAATTGTACAAATAATATTCAATATTATATTTAAAAGAAATTACGATATTCTCGATATATTAATTGTATGTGGTATAACTCATTATAGGATACGGGGTAAAGTGAAAAGACTGAACCACTACCTATTGAATAGATAAAGGCGTTGTAAGGTCGAGGTAAGTAAATAGTTAGTATTATCTATATATGTATCTTTATTTGTGATTTTACTGTTGTCTAAATTTGTGGTTCATGCTGACATGGATTTATCTGAAAGTATATGAGTGATGGATGATTGAATTTGACTGATGGTATTGTGTACGTGGAATGAGAAAATATGTTGAAATATTATGTTTGTTGTTTGATGTGTTGTGGATGTCTGAAAATGAGAATATATGGATATACTGTTTTACGTTATTAGTTGCTTAAAAGAATGGTGATATGTGAAAATGAGGGAGTGGTGGAAATTGAGTATATATTGTGGCATGAATACCCCTTGATGTGTTGAAAAGCCTATAAGGCGAAGTGATATAAAAAGAGCTTTGATGCGATATGAGAAAGAAATAAAATGAAAAGAGCTTTGATGCGATATGAAAAAGATGTGATGTGAAAAGAGCTATAATGCGAATTGAAAGAGCTATGATGCGAAGTGAGATTGATGAGCTGGCTGTTAAGGGGATTCACTTAAATTTAAATAACGGTGAAGTTGAGTTGATGGGAAAAACACGATATCACCTTCTGGTAAGCAAACTAGGAAAAATGAAGTTTAATTGATTATTTTATTGTGAGATAGCTATGTGGTGTACTAAAATTGATTATGGTGGAATTAAATTGACTATAATCCATGCATGTTGCCTACTTGTCCTGTTTGAGCTGTGTTTGATATACATATATAGATAGGTTGATTATTTACTTACTGAGTGACAGGCTCATCCCTCTGTTGACATTTTATTTCAGGAGTAGACTTTGAGGTGTCTGACTGTTGAAGACTAGGTCTACGCGTTATACTCAGGCAGGTCAGGCCAGTATACAGTTTTCTCCTCTTTGTCAGTTAGAATACAAATCACATTTTGTCTGTACAGAGAGAATATAAGTGTACGGATTACCTGTGACGAATCACTTTGTGATGTGTGATATGTATATATATATAATATTGTGGGTTGATAATTTATGTGCAAACGTATATATATGAACATAGGGATTACTGTAAGTATGACGTTTAGGGTAGATATAGCCCTTGTAGCGAAGGGGATGCTACACGTTGAGTATACCCTTTAGCCACAAGCACCGCCTTGAAGGTAGTAACTTCCCTGTCAGATCCTAGCTTACATTTGTTGATCCATTTATACCCAATGGGTATAACACCCTTGGGTAGGTCTACCCAGGTCCATAGCTTGTTTAAACTCATAGAGTCTATCTCGGATTTCATGGCCTCAACCCATTTTCCTGAATTGATGTTCAACATCATTTCTCCATAAGTTTTTGTATCATTATCCAATTTAGCAGTCAAACCCAAAAATCCATACCTCTTATACCTTCCGAGGACAGGAGTACCGTAGTGGAAACTATAGACATAGAAGATGTCACTGCATCCGTTTCGGGTGTTGCCTCACTTGATTGCTCAAGGAGCAATTCCTTACATCGAGTATCCGCTGGAAAACCTTTTTCCAAGAACATTACATTTCAAGAGACAAAAATATTTTGTTCAGAGGGATCATAAAAATAATACCCCACAGTTTTCTTAGAATAACGCACGAACCTACACAAACTAGACCTCGAGTCCAGTTTGTCTCCCACTAGCCTCGTGAGGTATGCATGGCTACCCCACACTCTCAAATACTTGTACGATGCAGGCTTGCCATGCCATATCTGATATTGCGTCTGGCCATAATCTTAGAAGGTGCCATGTTTCTAATAACTTGGGTGTCATCTCAAAATCATATCCCCTAATGGATAAGGGAAGTTTGGTAAAACTCATCATAAATCGAACCATGTCCAATAAGGTTCAGTTCCTCCTTTCAGAAATGCTGTTAAGTTGTGCCATTCCTGGCGGAGTCCACTAGAGAGAATTATATTCTCTTTTAAGTAATCTAAGAATTCTCCATTTCAATACTCACCACCTTGGTCCAACCGAAGGGCTTTAATTTTGCAACTAGTTATGTTTTTCACTTCAAGTTTGAACTCTTTAAACCTTCGAAATGCCTCAAATTTGTCCCTCATTAGGTAAACAAAATCATACCGTGAGTAATCATCAGTAAAAATTATGAAGTAGGAAATGAAAGAATCGATATGGCCCAGGAACGCGATGCAAGCGTGAAATAAAAAAAATTAAAACTGGTCCAAAGGGTTGTTCCCTTTGAAATTCCCGGGCATTCAGTGTTTTGGAAAAGCATATAACAAACATATAAACATGTTAGGCATGTGTCTAGAGGATAAAACAAAAAGCATAGAAATATTACATGAAATTTTACCTATTTGTTTCTATAGTTAAGCAGCAACGTGCTTTGTTCCCTTTACGTCCTCCCATTCCGTTCACTTGAGAATTCAAACCAGAATTCCTCTAATTTGTCCACACCTAAAAATGGAATAGATATAGTTCTTTTACTATTGCTAGATAGAACAAAGAACAAGATAAAAAATAACTCCAAAAAAATACTATTTTTTAGTGCTTTTGGATTGTTTTATGTTCTAACTTGAATCCAATTTAATATAAAATTCGTGGCTTATGAGTTATGTTATGTTGGATATGTTTGTAGTTTTGTATATTACATCCAATTGAATTCAAAATTCAATAACTACCAAGTTTGCCTCCAAGTCAACCTTTACACCATATGCATATAACCTTCAACCATCATGAAATACCTACACCATGTTCATCATGGTGAGGATTTTCAACTTCTTCTTAACTTGTTCCAACCCTCAAATGGGCTTAGACTTCAAGTATGCACCAGGCTTGATTTAATCAAATTAAATCTAGCCCAACGAAAGTCCATTGGATAATAATTAATTAAATTAATTTTAACCCAACTAAGTCTAAAGATTCATTTAATCCAATTAAATAAATCTAAGTCCAAACATTAATTAATTGGTGCAATTAATTAATTAAGCAAAACCTAATAAATTAATTCAATTAATTTAAAGTGTTAAGTCCAAAAATTAATTAATCCTTGAGTCATCCATCTAATAGATTATTAAATAAGTGATCCGATCATTTATATATTCTCCTCGAATTAATATAATCCAATTAAATTAATTTGTTTCTTCTCGAATTAATTCCAAATTAATTCCACCAATTCCATTGTGGTTTGTATGTGACTCTCTAGGTTCACTCTCAGCTAGACTTGGGTTTGTGTCCAACACAATAATTAATTAAATTCAATTTAATTAATTTATTTTTAATTAACCATTAATCAGAAATTCCCCTCATCATGGGTGGTCGTCTAGCAATTCTCCATGACTGTAGAGACTAGGTGAATGTTGGCGTGAATATTTAGGCTCTCGAGTATTATACGGGCATGGTCATTTTATCATCCGTCTCCTGATCTAAGTCTAGGGCATGAAATTGGGCGTCGGTTTCCATCTTGAACTAGATATTTGCTCGGTAACTCGAGATATGATTGCTTTATTGGTTGACGTAGGAAACCATTCCATACATAACCAATCGTTGTTGCCACAGACTCTAAGAGCTCGAACCATCTTAGAGTGCATAGGTTGACTGTCATATACTGACAGGTGACGGATTCTATCTTTGAACCCACCGTCCTCACTATATATTCTTATTCCACTTAACAAGACTTGTAATGACCACATCCAAGATATGGTCATCTTTCGCCAGGTTCAAGATACAACTATCATATCTATGCAACTGTCATGGTTCCTCAAGTCCGAGGACTAATACCAAACTATCGGAGCTAAGAGATCTAGTCATACCGACCAAGCCTCCAAGGCTTCCATATGGTGATTTCACGCGAGTCAGTTTAGTCGGCTTGACAACCTTGTCCACTACCCACTAAAATGGCATAGACGTCCAACGTATGTCATCGATGAAACACGACACTCATATAATGAATGCAATTTTCAGTGCAAGTTTCAATAGGACTCTCGATATCCAGTTTCGAGGTCTTCGACTTGGAACGTTTCAAATCGAACCATCAGAAACTAGAGTCGTAGTAGCCTTCCAGAATTAACTCTCCACCACTGTAAACAAAGAACATATCTTTAGTCATTCTCAAGTACTTGAGTATGATTTTGACAGCAGTCTAGTGAGCCTCATCGACACATGGCTCATATCTGCTTGTTACGCTCAAAGTAAAAGCGACATCTGGCCTTGTGCACTATACAACATACTGTATGCTGCCACGAATGAAGCATAGGATATGTCAAATATTTTTCTATGCTCTTCATCAGTCTTCGGAGACTGTTTCTAGGACAGCTTAATCCCATGCCTCATAGGAAGGAATCCTTCTTCAGAGGCTTTAATCTTGAATTTCTTAAAGACTTTCTAAACATACAAGATTTTAGTCATTCCAAACATGCTTCTGAAAGAACCGGTATGGCCCGAGAACGCGACGGAAGCGTGAAATAAAAAATTGTTTAAAACGGTTCAAAGGGGTGTTCGCTTTGAAATTTTCGGCGTTCAGTGTTTGTCAAAAGCATAATAATAAATGTATAAACATGCTAGACAAGTGGCTTGAGGATGAAACAAGAAAACATAGAAACAAAATATACAACTTTATCTTTTTATTTCTATAGTTGAGCAGAATGTGTGTTGTTCCCTTTACTTTCTCCCGATCACTTTAGGATCCAAATTAGAACCCCTCTAACTTGTCCACACACACTAAGGAAGAGATATATTTATTTTTCTATTGCTAGATAGAACAAAGACAAGAAGAAAAACGACTCTAAACAAATACTATCGTTTAGTGCTTTTGGAATATTTTATGTTCTAACTTGAATCCAATCCAATGATGTGGTCGAGGTTTTTTGCTAAAGGATAAAATTGAAAATTTTACCATGACACAATTGCACACCAGGTGAAATGCAATTTTCGAAAGAGGTGCAGTTTTGAAGAAAAAAGGTCTCAATCAATGAATAGTGTCTCTATTAAAAAATTAATATTTTGGTTTTTATAGTAGTGTTGAAAATTATATGGTGTGGTGGGTTGTATATATTTAGTGTATGCCTTATATATATTAAATTACTTTTTTGCCCTTACAAGTTAATAATTTTTACCAATATATATCATATAGGCCCCCACTCTTGGATGGAATATGCACTCGCCGATGTAATTTTTTGTGCGAGAGTAAATAATTAAGAAAATTGGCTAAGCATAAAAAATGGGAGTGGGTGGGTGCGAGCTATTAATTGTCCCCACCTACTCACTTATATTTTCTCCTTTCATTTGCATTCTCTCCATATCAATTTCTAGCTTCCAAAATCATTTTCCTCACAATGGCTAGCAAAGGTAACTCTCTTAGTTAAATTTTGCTTCTTCTTTCATTTGGTGCTCTTGCTTGTTTTTTGCTTCTTTGATTGAAATGTGGAGTGGAGAGGGTGAATGTGAAAATAGTCGACAGACGACGGCATGCCCGACGAAAGGGAGGGCACGACGAAGGTGGGGGGAGGCGCGGGGCTTGATTTCGAGGAGGAGGGGGGACGCCCCGCCGCAGGCTCAAGGCCATGCCTCAAGCTGGGGGGGCGCAGCCCCTCCTCAGGTTCGAAGCGGTGCCTCGGGCTGGGGGGGTGAGGTCCCCCCATGAAGTAGCGGTCGCGCCTTGGATGGTTTGGTATCGGGGCTCGGTAGAGGGAAAGTTGCGACTTTTTTCCACCTGCTGAAAAAGTTTTTGACGTTTGGGGTGATCTTCCTCCATATCTAGAAGGTTATTCACCCAAACATATTGCCGCGATTTTGAGTTTACCTAAGTGTCCTTCTTTTGACTCAGATGAGAATTTTGAGGATTTGTCTGATTTTGAGTTGAATTCGACGGGGTCTAGGCGTAGCGAACAATGTGATTATTTAGCATTAGACGAAGGAGATGGGGAGGCTAAACGCGAGTACAAACACAGAATGCGGTACATATTCAACTCTCTACCCTACCTAGATGGAAATGGTTTATTGATCCTGTGAGTGTTGGTAATCGGATTTAGATTGCGTGGGATGATGATACTCTTGAAGTAACTGTTTTGGGCATTGGTGGTTAATTTATTCATTGTCATGTCCATGTATGGAACCTCCATGATACCTATGCTTTTACTATTGTTTATGGTGCCAATGAGGTGAGTGCTCGACGGGAACTATGGCAAACACTCAGTCTACTGGCAAGTCAATGTTCTGAGGAGATGTGGATTGTAGGTGGAGACTTTAACACCATCCGTGACTTAAGTGAAGTTTGTGGCAACTCGGGGAATATTTGCTTAGCGAGTGATGAATTTAATGCCTGCATTATGCAAACTGGTTTACTTGACAGAATGTCCAAAGTGCTAAGGAATTTCTTGATACGGCACAACGACTTCTAAACCTTGATAGACTTAATACTTTACTTCTACACCTTGAGCATTGTTGTAGGTTGGTCTATGCAAAAGCGAGGAAACTTAAGCAGGTTATGCTACAACAACGGGCCAAGATACAGTGGATGGAAGGGGGAGACCAGTGTTCTAAAGTGTTCTTTCATAAAATTGCATAGAGACGAACTAAACAGCGGACTTTTTAGATTCATGATGAGCAAGGCAACACTCACACGGACCCTCATGATGTAATCCGAGAGCTCATTGCCTTTTATAACACTCTATTGGGAGGTGAGAGAAGCAGGCGGTTCATTGATATTCAATATCTACGCCCCTGGGCTCGCCACATTCTTACTGATGAGGAGGCTAAGGAGATGGTGCGCCCTGTGACACCAGCTGAGGTAAACTGGCCCTCTTTGACATTGCTGAGGATAAAGCCCCTGGTCCTGATGATTACACCTCAGGCTTCTACAAAGCAGCTTGGCCTATTGTGGGTGCTGAAATCATGCATACTATCATAGAATTCTTCACTATTGGGAGACTATTAAAGCAGGTAAACGCTACATACTTAGCACTTATACCTAAAGTCCATAATCCTGCTCATGTGGCCGACTTTCGTCCTATTGCATGCTGTAATGTTCTTTATAAAGTCATTACCAAGATCATAGTGCAGGGTATGAGTTTGGTGTTGGATAAGATTACTAGCCCATCCCAAATGGCTTTTGTTCCAGGTCGCTCTATTAGCGACAATATTCTTCTGCTCAGGAATTATTTTCAGGCTATAATCAGCAGCGCATACCACCTCGTTGTGCTCTCAAGGTGGATATCCGTAAGGCATATGATTTAGTTGATTAGGATTTCCCTCTGGCTACACTTCAGTTGTTTGGATTTCCTAGTAGGTTCATAAGCTGGATTCAAGAGTATGTTACTACACCTTCGTTCTCTATTGGGATTAATGGAACTCCTCATGGATTCTTTGTTGGAGCTAGGGGCCTTCGGCAGGGAGATCCAATGTCACCATATTTATTTGTCCTGATTATAGAAGTTTTGAACTTCATATTGCAGCAACTGATAGATTAGGGTATGAACTTTGCATTTCAATGGAAGTGTGCACCAGTTCGCCTAGTTTAGCTTGGATTCACGGATGACTTATTATTGTCCTCACGAACGAAGGTGGATTCAATTCACTTACACAAATGAGGACTTGATTATATTGGAGACATGTCTGGCCTCAGGATCAGTCCTCAGATGAATCAGGGATCAATTGTTAGAGGTACTTCACTTTCCTGAGGGCTTTTTAGCGCTTAAATACTTGGGATTACCACTTATCTCGTCTCGCTTACTATTGCTGATTGTAAGTCCTTCCTTACAATGTTGGATCAGCGTATTAAGGGTTGGGAGAGCATCTCCTTGTCCTATGCTGGGCATCTTCAGATCAGTAAATCCATACTCACAGCACTCAATGTATATTGGGCTTCTACTTTTATCTTACCGAAAGGGGTTATAACAGAAGCGGAGAAGAGACTACGGGTATTCTTATGGCAGGGTACATCTGACCATGGATATGCTAAGGTAGCTTGGGAGCATGTTTGTCGACCTATTGATGAAGGAGGTCAGGGGCTTCGAGATATTCTTGCACTTAACCGTGCATTCATGGGTCTCAAACTTTGGGAAAGTTATATGTGGTGATCGATCATCTATATGGGTGGACTGGATATACCATACACATTTATGGGAAATGACAATATGGACGATTCCCGAACGAGGCGGTTCTTAGGGATTGCGTAAACTTCTTCGCCTACGACTCCTACTTCGACCTTTTGTTGAGTACCGAATTGGGGATGGGACTACCTTCTCATTATGGCTCCCTTGGCATAAATTGGGACCACTTATCCAGCAATTTCCATATGGACATTACCTCACGGGTACTTAATTGACAGATACAGTTGCTGTTGTAATTGAGGATGGCCCTATATTACGGATGTTCATTGTCCGCAGATCCTCCATACTCTCCCACATATCCATGGGGGCATTGACCATATTTCTTGGAGACCACAAATTGGGCCTTGAACATCGGCTACGCTACTCCAGATTTTCAAAACTACGGGTGTCAAGGTAGGCTGGTCTTCACTCCTCTTGGGCCCTTTCAAGATTTCTCACCATACGTTTATCCTCTGGCTCTCCATCCTTGAAAAGATTTCTATAGTTGAAAAACCTCGGCTATCTCACTTGGGTACCACTTGTGTCTTGTGTAACGAAGGGGCTACTGAAACACACAATCACCTCTTCTTTCATTGCCCCTACTCAAGACACTGCTTGAGGGTGATCCGGCGCACCCTGCATGTTTTTTACTAGCCCCACCATGACTGGATTGCTAATGTTCTGTAGGCAGCAAAAAGGTTGCGAGGAAAGCATTGTATCTCGACTTCTTATCATGCACTATTGGTCTCTCTTGTGTACCATATATTGCACAAGCGCAATCTTCGTTGATTTGATAGAGAAATACATAGGGCACCTTTCGTAGGAAAACTTATTATTAAAGATGTCCGACAACGGATACTTAGTGTTGATTTACCTCCTTCTATTAGTACTTGTGCACTTTTTTATTTATAACGGATCCCTCGGCCTGTCGAGGTGACTACCTAGCCTTTCATGTTATATTGTATTGGTATACTACTATTTACTTAATGAAATTTATATTTACTGAAAAAAAAATTATTAACTAATAGAGGAGATCACATTCTCAAACCCAGATTCCATTAAACTCTTCTCTGAACAAAAATCACGAGGAAACGAAAAGCTTGTAATCAAGTCAATCATTCATACTTGTCTGCACTATATAAAAGCTCACAAGGACAATTTATTACAAAAAATTGGGTTCGGAAAACTCAAGGCACGGACAAGCAATAATCTTCCACATTCCTAAATCCAATTCACAACTCTTTCCAACGACTTAACCAAGATCTAAACATACTTTCTTCAGTTTGTGGATAATTGAAATTCTCTGCAACATTCTAATTCTTAGGTTGCAGAGAAAAATGATGCATGCTTGATGGCATCACTCGTGCAATCAACTACAATTTCCATACGCATCAGTGATAGAACAGATAAAGCTACTGAAGTGCTTAGTGAGGTGGTGGAGAATTCTCGTCATCAAAAGATTACAAATCCTTCTCTAGTTTTGCCTTTACCATTCAGTCTTAATATGAATACCATTGGCTGTAAACCAGCTGATGTGGCACCACCTCGAAAAGATCCAATCACAGCCAGTCCCTCAATGGAAAACTCAACTCCACCTGGCAACCCAAGTTGGAAAATGGACAACTCAGTTTTTGATTTAACTATGAAATCCCCTATTACTTCGTCGTCTTCACCCCATTGCTTTACTAACTCAACTGCTACTCAAACGAAAAAAGAGAATACTACTGATCATGGCTCCAACTGTTCCCAATCTCAACCAAGAAAATTAGACTGCTCATCAACAGAACTCTGTTCAACACGAAGCCCCCAACATCAACCTGTTCTATCTCAGAACCCACCATTATTGCCCCTACCTCGTCAACACTTCAGGCAAATCCTACCAATCAGTCTTCCTTCAACTTCCAATTCCATTCCACAGCCCAAACCATCCAACACCACCCGCAGGAAGCTCCCCTAACCATAATCTCTTCCCACCACAAACCAATGTCAGGATTCACAATCATATGATACCATTGGGCTCCAACGAGTACCATTTCACACAGCACCTCATCTTTTTCTCAGCCCTTGCACTCCACAAAACCTTATACTCGAACTGACCCAAGAGAGGGAAGCATTTGTTCAAGAAAAGGAAGCACAATACAGACTTTATCTCCACCCCCTAGAAAGAAACCTTTAGGCATTCTTGAGGTCTGGTCAACTCCAAAACAGACCTATGACAATGCCAGCATCAGTCAATAATGTTGGACTCTCTCGGTCAATTTTACTTGATCCGGTTCGTTTCGTGCGATCACGTACTGCGACCGTGATCTTCCCACATCACCTCCCCGAATCCGATAACCTGAGGATAAGATAAAAAAGCTAGTCGGATTCATCCCGACGACGATACTTCGATGCCTAAGTCAGTTGAGGTCGAAGGAAAAACTAGCAACCTACATTTGTGATTAAAATGGTAAAGTATGAAGTACCTTTCCGTTCTGCAGGTTGAAGTTTTTATAGGGGAGATTTTGTGTCCCACCACTTGACATGTGTTGCTTCTAGGATCATTCATGCAATGACTAAGCATCTTCTCAGAGTGACACCTGTCCGACCCAAGTAATCCTGACCCGTTTAACATGGCCTTGACCCATGGCGAATAGCGACCAGCGTCGCGACCTTACTAATTTCCATCCAAGATCTTCACACCTCGCAACCTTATTATTTTGTGACCTCAATATTCTAGTAGAATCCCCAATATAATTCCCCCACTTCTTCCAAGTGTAATTAATCAACTTGGGAGAAGTTCAAATGATCCTAGACAAGAGGTCGCTTACGTGGTTGTCTGGTCGTGCCCCTATTTGCGACATTCATCCCTTGGGTTGAAGCTCCAGAAGTTGTAACATCATCATCTTTTCGAAACGTTGCAATAATTAAGAAGTCTACACGTGTCAGCCATCAGGAGGCCGGCACAATCCTCGAAGCGACGCGCGTCACTCATCTGGGTGCCTTATGAAGGCGCATTTTTCCACACAGTCGCCTATATAAACCCCTAATTTTAAAAATCAGCTCACCTACGCTGTCATCTATAGAGATTGTTGCCTCCACTCCAGCGACCTACTTCTCGACCTCCACAAGGTACCATGTCTTCTATTAACTCGAGTTATTCTTTTTCAATTTTTGCGACCTCCCCTCTACATGAGGCGCCTCCTCGCTCAGAGGAGGGACCTTCGAGAATTAGGTCTAGATCTAGGTCTAGTCATCCTGTTAATTCTTCTGACAATCAGGTTCCTAGGCATGTTAGACAGCAACAAATGTTAGATCATAGTCCGTGGATTGGTATAGGGAGTAATGTAAAACAAACTATTCATCAAATAAAAGAGATATATTTTATTCTCCATGACTTCGAGGTCATCATTCCTCCTTCTTTCAATCGCATGCACACACCTCCTAGGGGCTTTTGCACTTTATCGACCAGCTATTTCGAGGTTGGTTTACGATTACCCTTGATTCCTCCTATAACCAACATTCTTAAGGGGCTGCTGTTAAATCCTATGCAATTATCCCGCAACTCGATCAGCCATATTATCCTCTTCATCATAATAATGCGAGCCCACCGACTCAAGCCCAGTTTTGATAATTTCTGATCCCTTTATTCTTTCACTACCTCAAAGAGGTCAGCAAATAGAGATTTTTTCTATCTCTTATCTCGTAAAGACTGTAGGTATTTAGAGCCCCTTAAGTCCAATGTAGGTCCCTGCAGGGATAGGTTCATATTTGTTCGATCTCTACCTGGTCAAAGATGGCCCTTCGAACTCAAATGGCAAGTAGATAAACTTGAACCAGTTACTGAAGGAGGGGGGCTAGAAGGGGACCAAATAAACAGCCTCACTTCTAATCGGTATTACCTGAAGAAACTGCTGGTCGAGGAAATCTTGTGTCTCGCGCACCTCTCTCCAGCACCACTCCAAGCTAGGGGTTCTTTAGGTGATCACAACCTTCTTCTTCTTATATTCCCTTACTATTTTAACCATTAGCGTCTTCTGTTTTTGGCTCCTCTCCTAATGAAACTGGCAGATCAATGGTTCCTAAAGATTCTACCTCAGTGCCTCCAAACCCAACCAACGGCGTCCTCATTGGTTCTAACTTTGCATTGTCCAGACCCATCTTAACCAGCACATCTCGAAGGATGATGTCTACGGAGCTTCCATTGTCTCCCAATACTTTATGGACTGCAAAATTCGCTATATCCATTCTAATCACCATAGGGTCGTTCTGCGACCCGATTCTCTCTACAACATCTTTACTTCCGAATATGATCTCCTCTTCGGGTTCTACGTTCATGATCAATTGACTCCTTTGGCTCATTCTTTCCTGTCGTTTCTGGGTCCTTCTTGAATCACCACCCTCGGGTCCTCTTGCAATAGTATAGATTACGCCTTTCACATGCGCGTTATCCTGTGCATTAGGCTCTTTCCTCACATCTTTTTCTCGCCCCTGATCTCTACCACGACTTCTCGATCGGCTCCTTCTGACGCTGCTCTCAGCCTCTCGACCTCGCAGTATAAGGTCTCTAAAATATCCCTATCTGATCAATCTTTCTATTTCTTCTTTCAACTGAAAGCATTCTTCAGTGTCATGCCCTCGTTCCCGGTGGAATTTGCAATATTTACCTAAAAATTTCTTCACGAGAGTGAGTCGGTGCGTCGTGGTTACTTTAAAACAATATATTTCTCTATTCTCATCAGCGCTTTAGTCCTGGTCGTGTTCAGGGGAGTGTATCTGTATACTTCGGCTGGTAGGGTGGATCTCGACCTCTATCCGATTTCGGTTGTCTACTCCCCTCTCCCCTTCCACGATCATGATCCCTTTTTCTATTTCCTCTCAGCCATTCTCCATCCTTCATTGCATTTATTTCTTCTTTATTAATGTATTTATGTGCCAGGCGCATCAATTGTTCTACATTTGCGGGCGGATCCCTTGCAAAAGTTGATGCAAACAGCCCTTTTTTCAGCCCATGTATTAGAATGATCACCATCATCTCTATCCTCAAGTCTTGGACGTCCAAAGTTTCATTGTTAAATCTGTCCATGAAATTTTTCAGGGTCTCGTTGGCGTATGGTAAACAGATAGGTCGTAGATCTTTTTTTTTTCCTTTTACTTGCAAAGTGAAAAATAAATTTTTGCACCAATTGTTCATGTGATTCTATGCTACCCACGGGCAGACTAGTAAACCATTCTTGGGTCTTCCCTGTCAGCGTAGTGACAAACAATTTCGTTTTGATTGAGTTGGACTGCTCGTACAAGTTCATCACTAAGCCGAAAGCAGACACATGCTCCTGCGGGTCTTTCGATCCATCATACTTCGGCAGATCGAGCATTCTGAAATTTGCATTTACAACATCCATTAATATCTTATTGCAAAATGGTGAATGCTTATTCTGCGAGACTAGCTTTCCTTTTCTTTTTAGCTCATCTATCTGTTTTTCGAGCATTTGAATTTGTTTGCCTACACTGTCGACCTCAACCCTTGAGATCACAGGATCGCGTCTCTTACCTCCACCCTGAGCGCTCGATCCGACCTCGGATGAAGCAGCTACACGCCTCATTTCTAAGGCCCTCCTACTTACTCCTTCGGATACCCTCTCAATTTCTCTCTCTCTTATCACCCTTCTCCTCAAAGTCTCATTTTCTGTCGGTACAACGGTTCTACATTCATATGCTATGATAGCGTTTCTTCCTGCCTCTTCCATCATCCTTTGTAATTCACTTTGTGTTAATTGTATTGTTTTCTCGACTCCCCTTAGTGCTCCCTCGATTACAGGAACGTTTTCCTCCGAATGTTCCTCTATGTATAGGGTTTTGTTTTATCCTCAAATGTTTCCCACAGACGGCGCCAATCTGATCCGGTTCATTTCATGCGATCACGTACTACGATCGTGATCTTCCCACGTCACTTCCCCGAATCCGATAACCTGATGATAAGACAAAAAGGTAGTCGAGTTTGTCCCGACAACGATACTCCGATGCCTAAATCAGTTGAGGTCGAAGGAAAACCTGGCGATCTATTGCGATTAAAATGGTAAAGTATGAAGTACATTTTTCTTCTGCAGGTTGGAGTATTTAGGAGAGATTTTAGGTCCATCACTTGACATGTGTTGCTTCTAGGATCATTCATGCAATGATTAAGCATCTTCTTAGGGTGATACCTGTCCGAGTCGGACCCAGGTAATCCTAACCCGTTTAACATGGCCTTGACACATGGCGACTAAGGACCAGTGTCGCGACCTTACTAATTTGCATCCAAGATCTTCACACCTCACTCCCTTATTATTTTGCGACCTCAATATTCCAGTAGAATTCCCAACATTACTGAATCTGCCACCTTCTATGAGAATCCTTAGTTGGAACTGTAGGGGGACAGGACGCCCTGAATTTCTCACTACTTTGCGTACTTGATTCATAGGACTACAGAGTGTATCAATTTTTGTAATTTACTTCATCTTGGTTACAATCTAATGCATGGAAATCGAAACACCCACAACTGTTAGATTTTGACTTGAGGAGGAATTATTTCAAATTTGTATCAGAGGCAATTAAATGGAAAAAGGATTTTATTGGGCATATTGATAATAAGATCTCTGAACTTACTAATAAATTAGAGGATGTAAATATGCAAATTTTAACCCCAATAATTTATTACTTGAAATTGAATCTAATATTCATACTGAACTTAATAAAATTATACTATACAAAGTTAACTATTGGAAACAAAGACAACACTTAATTGACAAAAATATGGTGATCTTACCTCTAGATTTTTCCATAAATATGCTAGTTATTGGAAAAGAGAAAAATAATATTATGGGGCTCAAGAATAACTTAAATGAATGGATTATTTATCCAATTTGTATTAATAATTTAAAATTCAAGTTAATGAATCCACTGATCCAAATAATTTCGCTTTTTTCGATTCTAATTTACCATCACTGACAGTAGCCCAACAAGAAACTCTTCTTCTACCAATTTCAGATTTAGAAAACTGGACAACACTTAAACGCATTGGCCCATTAAAAGCCCCAGACCCCAATGAACTTAACTCACATTTTTATATTAAGTATTAGGCTTCTGTAAAGAAGACTACTGCAAAGATTGTCTTATCTTACTAGAATATATTAATAATGGGCGAATAACGATTTATCCTCTCTGATATTGAAAATAAGTATGTTATCTCTTTATGGAAAAAATATAGCAATTTATCCTCATATACTTTTTAAAATGAAGCAATTTACCTCACTATATAAGGAGGTAAATTGCTTCATTTTAAAAATCATAGGGGGGTAAATTGTTGTATTTTAAAAATTACAAGGAGGTAAATTACTATTTATTTTTTCATAAGGGGGTAATTTGCTCATTTTTAATATCACAAGAGAATTGTTCGTATTTTTTCCTATTAATAATACTAATATTATTCTTATACCTAAGAAAGATAATCCTACAATTCCTGGCCATTTTTGCCTAAAATCCTACACTTCCTGGCCATTTTTGCCTAATTAGTTTATGCAACGTAGTATATAAAATTATATCTAATATTTTGGTTAACAGAATTAGACCTTTGCTTAATTCACTTATATCTCCTTATCAAAATGCCTTTGTTCCGAAGAAATTAATATCTGATAATTTAATACTAGCACATGAAATACTCTTTACTTTACAGCAAAAGATAAGTTAGATCTCTTGCCAAAGCATATGATAAACTTAAATGGAATTACATTAGATTAACACTTTCTAAATCTAAGTTCCCACGTATGGTAATTGATCGAATTATGAAATGTGTAACCTCAATATGTTATTGTCTGTTTAGTAATTCTACCAAATCGTCACCTTGGCACCCTAATAGGGGTATTTGTCAGGAGATCTGTTATCTCTATACTTGTTCATACTTTGCGTACAACTATTTATAAAATAAATTATACATAAAACATTTGAAAATAAATTAGTTGTATGAAACCTTCTGCTAATAGCCCTCCATTACCAATCCTTACGTTTGCAGATGATTGTCTCATGTTCCGCAAAGGTCATAATAAAACTACCTCATGAATTAAATTTATTTTTGAGGAATTTGTAAAATCTCGGGACAAACTATTAGCTGAGAAAAATCTACTGATCTGTTTTCACCGTACACTCCAAGTCGTGCTCAACGTATTATTTCACAACAACTCAATTTGCTTTCTCAAAACCATAACAACAAATACTTAGGCCTTCCATTTTACTCGTCTAGAATTTCCAAGAAAATGTTTTATGTTATCGTTAATAAAACTGAAAATAAGATTTTAGTAAAATAAATGTTGATGAGGGCAGAATTACGAAAAGACTGATATACCCTTAGTAAGGGGTAAAAGTGACATCTTGCGCCACAACGGTCAACTTAATTCTATACAAGGCAAAGGAGAAATCATATGACGTGATTAACGGGCCGAATCGCGGATCTTTAGCCGTCAGAGCGATCCAGGCGCATGATTTGCGGTATATTGCCTGATTGGAGGCCCACAAGGCCTATGATCTTGACACGTGGCAACCTCATATAGAAAGTTCAGACAATATAAACACAAGGAAATCAACCGGTAAAGGTAATTGATATCTTTTCATAACCATTCCAGTTTTTAGTTATTACACATTTTTCGATCCAATTCTATCTTGAGCGTCCGAGTATCTTCGTCGGGCTCCGACCCGACTAGCTTGACGTATTTTCTGATCCACAGGAGTTCCTCAAGATCGGGAGAAAAAAGTGGACGCATCGCGTATCCCTTCCACCTATTTCGAGCCCGATCAAATGTCTTTCATATGCAAGAAGAAAAATTCTTAACATGTCGCTCTTCAAAATCCCTAAGCCTATATTACTCACAACAGATAATCTATTGAAATTTTTTTTATGAAATGCTAAACTGGATCAAAGAAAATTTAGCTTAGTTAAGTTGGAAACTGTCTGCTCATCCAAAGATTAAGGAGGACTAGATATTAAACAATCCAAAATTCTTAACATAGGCCTTTCTCCTTAAACAAGGTTGGAAATTTCATATTGAACAAAACTCCCTTTGCTATCACATCCTTAAATCAGAATACTTTCCTAACTACAATTTTGTGAATTCCAAGAGTAAAACTCATAAGAGTTGGATTTGAAAAACTTACGCCAAACCGTTTCTTTGATCAAAGAATCCACTCAATGGCTTCTTGGAAATGGGAACAATATCAATGTGAAAGATAAGTGGATTGGTCAAGTCACTCTTGACTTGATGATGACGAAGATTCCATCACATCTGAGTAATATAAAAATCAACCATCTAATAATAATTTAAGGAGACAAAATTGTTGCATTTTAAAAAATACAAAAAAATAAATTACTATATTTTTTTCTATATGAAAATAATTTCTTTATTTGCATACCATAAGGGGATTGTTTGCATTTTTTCCAACAATTAAGAGATCCCTTGAATTTCACCATTTTATGTAAGTTAAATTTTCTTTCTTTTTTGTGTTAAAAAAATAAGATAAAATCTTTCATTCTTTTTCCGAAATTCTTATTTCATAAATACTAATTTGATTGTTGAAGGATTCGTGTTAGTGTTAATATCCTCATTATTTTTGATTTTGTATTTTCATCGTGCACTTGAATTAAGAGAATCTCTTGATGTGGTAGTTCAATTAATTTGATTCATAATTCATGACCTACGTCAATATGGAATTTGTTCACACTACTGAGGGAAAAATGCAATTTATACCACTGTGTTATAAAAAATTAGTAATTTACCCCATGTAAAAAGAACAACAACGATTTACCCCTCCTTCTCCCGTGTCATCTAAAATAGAGTAAAATATCTCGCTCACCCCAGCAGTCAATTACACGCACCCCGTGTGCATCTACATATATTTTTTAATAAATATATATTATTTTATTTATATATAATTTAATATATTAATACATATATACATTTATATGAATAATATTTAATATATTAATACATATAAAAATAATATTCATATATAATATAAATATTTCCTTTCTTCTTCGTCTTCAAATCACCGACCATTCATCGCCGCCGCAATCGCCCAGACCCCCACCATCTACCTCCCCTCTCATCGCCGCTGACCCCAGCCCCCTCCCCTCACCGCCCACGCCGCCTTCCCCTTCCTCCTCCCCCTTCCCTCGTCCTCGCGCCACTGCCGCTGTTGTCGCCTCCTCCCTCCCATGGCCGCAGCCTCCTCCCCCTCCCTCGCCCAAATCCGCCCTCTCCTCTCCGTCGCCTCCTCCTCCTCCTCCCTCTCCCTCCCCCTTGCCTCCTCCTGCTTCTCCTACCCGTGCCGAGTCCGCCTCCGCCCAAATCCTCTCTGCCCTTGGCCGCCACCTCCTCCTCCTCCTCCTGTCTCCCCCTCCGTCAGCATCTCACTCTCTATATATATAGACTATATCATTTAATTATATAAATATATATAAGTATAAATATAATATATATATTCAAATTTCATTATATATAATATATCATTTTTAATTTTATTTACTTAAATTTAATCGTAAATTTATTAGTTAAATTTTAACCTTAAATTGATCAAGATCCAAAGAACATAGATATTATTTTTAATTTTAAATTAAAAACTAAAAAAATAAAAAAAGGCGTGTCTGATACTCAAAACACGTCAAGTGGGTATTTTGCTCATTACTAATAACATAGGGGGCAAAATTACTTTTTTTTTCACAAGGGGATAGATTGCTCATTTCCTATAATACAGGAGGGTAAATTATATTTTTCCTCCTACCAATGCGTGAAACCACTTTATGTTGTAAATGAGTAAATTATTCTCTTATTAAAATAATAATAATTTATTTTATGTATTTTTTAAAATATAATAACTTACTTCTTTATATATTTTTTCAAATAAAGTAATTTATCGCACTAGACAGTCAGATAAGTTATTCATTTGAAATTAAGAATCAATACCTAAGCCCCTCTCCAAAAATTAAAGCGGCTGCACTCTTTCCTTCTCTATAAATATGTGTTCAACGTGTTCTTTAAGGGGTATCAAAATATTATTTGATTTATTATATATTTCTCAAAATTCATATAACCATCGTCGTCATCGATGAAATCAGTGTAGAAAAATATTATTATTTTTAAAAATAAAAATATTTGACTCTAACATCAACTTTATTGATACTCGAATACGACATATATTCAAATTGGAAAAAAAAAATAAAATTTACCCCCTTGATTTGAAAAATAAATAAAATGAATTTTTATAAAAAATAAAATAACAAATTACTCCATGTATTTTGAAAAAAATAAGTAAATTATCTCCTATTTAAACCATAAATAGATGGGTAATTTGCTTTATTTTTTGAAACAAAAGGGAGTAATTTGCTGATTTTTTTTTCATAAAAGGGTATATGTTCATTTCACATATCACAGGGGTTAAATTGCATTTAACCCATTCATTTTGTACTAACAAAAAGTTAGAAAAATAAGGTTGGAGACTGGAATATTGGGCCACCTTAATCCCCAATACTTGGAAAACAGCTAGAAATATTGGTGATGTGAGTGTGACTAGGAAAAGAAGAACACGACTATAAAAAGGTGAAGTCAAGAAGTGAAAGACCTGCCAAAAAACATACAACAAAGGAGCTTGTCTATTTTTGAAGTTTGGGCTGGACTTTCATATGCAACCACTAAAATCAGCGCATTTTGATTTTTTATTTATTTTTTACTCTAATTAACGTATTAAAATTATATTATTATTTTTATTTAGAATATGATTTTAAATACATAATATAACTATAATATATTAAATAAAATAAAAAATTATAATTTGAAGAAGAAAATTCAATTTAAAAAAAAAATAAAAATGAAGCACATCAGGAAATGAAGGAAGTATGCATTTCATGGGTTGAATCAAACTTTGAAACTTGTATTACCTGAATGTGAATGGTTTACTGACTTGGTCTGCCTATAAGAGCTGTCAAAGTCAACTTTCTACCTCTCTCTCTCTATATATATCGTTTCATACAATTTTCCTATTTTATTTAATTTATATAATATCTACATGTATGAAGTAAATATTACTTTTTTTGTCAAAATTTTAGATTTGTAAAGAGAGTATTAGAAAAGAAAAAGAAAGAAAATTACATGGTTTGATCATATTGCCTACATCTTATAAATTATGCATACGTATTGACTTTGCTTTTTTTTTTTTTGTTTTTTAAGTTTTAATTATATGATTATATCAAAATTTATAGCTTTTCTTAAGGTTTTAAAGAAAAGTAAGATGTTTTCGCCGTATTTCGAGATAAAAGGACTGAGGGTTGCCTCCTTTTTAGTCAATCGTTGTATTTTATTAATGTTGGTGGGAGCCTTCATGCTTAGGATGACTTTAATTTTGAGGGAGTTTGCCTCGATGCCTCTTTCGATCACCATGAAGTCCAAGAACCGTTCTCCTGAACCCCAAATGCGCATTTGGCTAGATTAAGCTTTAATCCATACTTCCTCAAAATTTCAAATATTTCCTCCAAGTCTGCTATGTATCCTTAGCTTTATTGATTTTTACTAGCATATCATCCACATAAACCTCAATGTTTCGTCCTAACTGGAAGCGGGATATTTTATCCACCAGGCACTGATAAGTGACTCCTACATTTTTTAGGCCAAAATGCAGAAGGTGCCAGCATGATATCCCTGATAGGCATCCATCATACTCAACAACTCACATCCAGATGTGGAATTAGGGGTGCTCACGGTGTTGTTTTGATTTTTTTCAAGTTATTTTCAATTCAAATTGTCATTGGCAGTTTTATAAAATATTTTTCTAAATTACCACTTTTAAAATCAAAATCAAGGGTGCGGATTTATGCAGTTTAGGGCAGTTTGACGGTTTTAATACTTATAACAAAATAAGACATTAAGACTAACAAAAATTAAGAAATGAAAAAAGTGCTTGTATGTAGCAAGTAAGAAAAAATCCAACATTATGCACCATAAATCACCAATAGTCGCCACAACTTTAAGTATATTAAAATATAAGATCATATATATTAATCCAACAAGGAAACACCTCCAACAAAGTCCAAAGATCGATTTTAGAGAAACAAAAATAAAAAGCATAAAGACATAACAAAAAAAAGCGGTAAGAGAGAAAGAGAAAAGAGGAAATAGGGGAGAAAAAAAAAAGGGAGATAAAATGAATGAAAAATTGGGGCGATCATCAAGTATCCTTAAAATTTGAATAAGCTTAAGAAACTAAATATATTTTTTTGTATAAAGTCAAATATAAATTTTACAAAAATGGGTTTTCCATGTGGATTTATGATAACATATGAACTTTTGGATTATACATTCAAATGTGAAATTCTTCTAAAAAAAAATAATTATTTTATCAAATTACTATATAATTTAAAATTTTAATTACATATATAGCGGTGTGGTATGGTTTTTGACGATTTTTTTAAGTTTTAAATTAAAACCAAATCAATAGTACAGTGGAACTTTACTCTAAATTTAGAATTGCAATTTAAAAATAAATCATGAAAAATAATTCGATTCGATTTGATTCATACATTTTTTGGCGGTTTTATTTTTCTATCACCCAAAACTGCAATTTTGGTCGATTCATGGCAATGGATAGAAATCTTGGGATAGGCTTTGTTGAGGTCCTAGAAATCTACACACATCCTCCACTTGCCTCCAGGTTTGGGGACTAACACAACGTTAGACAACCACTATGGGAATTGTATCTCCTTGATGTGTCCGTCTTCCAAGAGTTTTTCAACCTCTACTTGGATGATTTTGTCCTTCTCGGGCTCGAAATGCCTCTCTTTATTTTTACTGGCTTCATGCTATGGTTTATATTCAGGTGATGGGTGATGACGCTGGGGTCTATCCCCTACAAATCTTGAGAAGTCCATGCGAAAACATCTACATTTCATCGAAGGTATTTAACTAATTCCTCCTTATTCTGTTCTTCCAATCGAGACCTATACGGGTAATCTTTTTAGGATTCCCAGGTGATAATTCCACAGTGTGTAATCCTTTGGCTGGCTAGACTTTAACTAGCTTGTCCTCGTCGGTATTTTCCTTTTTCGAGAGCATAAGGTCTTTTCCTTGATTTTTATGGGACTCTTCTTTTTGTAGGTTTTCTAAACCTCGCTTTTGCCCTTTCCGAATGGCCTCTACAAAGCATTTGCGAGATTGTAGTTGGTCTCCATGTACCTCGCCTAGGAATTTCAGGAGGCATATTATCCTAAATGGCTCTGTTCCCATAGATAGCGGTAGTGAGATTATGCCTCGAGAACATACCGTTTCTCCCAAAAAAGCCATATCATGAAGTGTCCACAACTTCCAAGGCCGCATCCCCTAATTGTATTTGGTTATAAGCTTCTTCAAATGGGATAGCCATAGAACTTTCTGAATTTGTAAAGATTTGCCCTACTTCATAGTTAGCCAGAGTGGCTGGGATAATCAAGGTGTCATTGTGGGGGATTGTCAGGCCGAGCCTCTCGGCATACCCAAATTGGATGATGGGAGCATTGATGATGGTCTCCATATCTAGGATTTCTTCGGAAGCCATTTTGTTGACTTCTTGTATTTGGGCTTTCTTACCTTATGGGAGTCTACTCCCACAGGTCATCCGGCAATCATGTGGATCACCCCCTTACATGCGGGAGTGGTGTTTTCGGTATGCCCGACTGTAGATGACTTAGGAACTTCTTTCATAAGGGGCTCTGGGCTAGATTCTTTCGTGGTTTTCTCTTTGTCCTGCTCACGCTTTTGGTAATGGCCCGTACCACTGGCCTTCTCTATGCATACAAATTTTTGTAATATCCGTTTTGCACAAGTCGTTCTATTTCACTCTTCAAATGCCGACACTCTTTGGTGGTATGTCCACAATAATTATGGAAACAGCAATATTTATCATATTTGGGTGAGTGGGCCATCCTTAGCCATTCTAGGCCAAACTAGCAAGACATTGCCTTCCACGACCATGAGTGTTTGAGTAATAGAAGCGTTCAAGGGGTATATACAGGATTTGTCCTTTAGACTGTGGGTTTTTTGTCTTGGAACATCGGCCTCAATTTTTTGGAGACAGTTTCCTCCTTGTACTCTTTCCTCTTCTCTTTAGATCCTTCTCTCTTGAAAGCTTGGACATCCTCCATGTTGATATACTTTGTGGGCCTAGTTAAGAGAGCATCATATCTTGAGGTAGGTTTCTTGGCCAATGATTTTAAGAAATCCTTGTCCTGAGACCCCTAGGAGAAGGCGATACCCTTGACCTCTTGAGTGGTTTAAGGTACCTCCAAAGCAGTTGGTAGTCCTTCAAAGATTCCTCATCCTTCTAGCGGATTGCAAAAGGGCTAAACTCTATCTTCCTATGCTTCTGCTACTAGCTAATTGATGCAGAAATAAGGATTAAAATTCTTGGAAGCTCCCAATTGCTCTTGTCAGTAGTTAGTTAAACCATTGTTAGGCTGTGCCGGAAAAAGGTAGTAACAAAGACGTAACACTTGATCCCATCGGTGTAACGATACAAGAGAGCCACCTTTTCAAAATGAGATATGTTTTCTTGGGGGTTGTCCCATCCTATTCCTTAATAGATGGAGTCCTGCAATTCATAGGGAGTTCATCCATCATGACTCCTTCAGTGAAGGGGACGCTGTGTTGCTCCTCCAATGGCGCTCCCATAACTTGGGATTGAACATCCTGGAGGCCCTTCTAAAGGCACTCCTTCAAGGGGCTGGTGAGGCTGGCCTTGTCCTCCCAAGGTCAATGGCCTCCGAGCTGGGGGCATCTCCCCCTCTTTTGGTATGTCTTCAGTCATCGGGACCATCAGGTGTACCGTGCCACAGCTAACATCTATTCCCCCAAAGCTAAAGCAATCATGCGTTGTATGGTCTCCAACAATCCAAGGGTAATCCTCCTAATGAAGTGTCTGAGAAAGTGCTATTTCACGGGGGTTCCGCAAAGGGTCAGCTAGCTGGAGGATCTGACAATGGTTGGTCCCGCATTAGGGGCTAGGGGTAGCTTGCCAACAGTTAGAGAGCATGAGTGTTTTCATAGATCTCTGTGGCCTTCTGCTCGAAGTGCTACTAAGTGTTCAATTGCTCCTCACGTCTTAGTTTTGTGTTTTCACATATGGTACTAATTGATGCTTGCCAAAAACACACGGGTCAATAAAGCATGGACCAAAGCTCTTTGGTTGGGCTGAAAAGCTTACAAACCTTTAGGTGACGGACTTGGAAATACAATACATTCCAAAATTACAGGACTAAATGTGTTTTTTAGAAAGATAAAGGATGAAAAGTGCAATCACCCTATAGTAATAGGATGAAATTTGAAATTTTTCCAAAAGTGCAACCATCCTATAATTACAGGATGAAATTTGAAATTTTGCCTAAATTTTGGGTCTTTGAAAACATAAACTTGGTAGTTGCAGCTATAAAGAATATTGGGTTCGAGTCCACTGATGTGGGTTATACAACCAACTACTTTTAATAGTAGTTTGTTGTTTCTTTGTCTTTTAAGAATATGTATGAGGATTTGAAACTATCAATGTATTGAATTAATTTTTAAATTTAAATGTATTGAACTATATAACGATAAATCAAAGTTTATATTAAAAATAACCAAAAGAAAAAAAAAGAAAAAAGAGTGGTGAAGAGAGAGGGGATGGCCTACATTTCATTTAAGTGGTGAAAGTACGCATGCATGAGAACTACACTTACATTGAAATTTAGCACTTCATAATTAAAGTGCCCCCCGCGCGCGCACACACACTTATAATAATATATAATAAGCATATGCATGCGCATTTTGAGCACTTCAAAATGGGGATATAAATAGAAAAAGACAAAAACAAAGAATTATAATTAATTAATAGGATAAGATTATGCCAATGAAGAAACGAAACCAAAAGACAGAAAACAAGAAAGAAGATATTATTTGTCGCTCATGCAATTCTTGATTATTATTTATTAATGTTTTATTGTTAAATTAAAAAAATAGTGTGAATTAATTAATAATATGCAGACAATAACACGTTCATCTCTCACTATTTTACATGTGTACGTCACATGATCAAATTTTAATAATTTTATGATCGAAAAAATAATCGATATTAGGCTATACGTCCAAAATTTAAATTTCAGAAATTAAAAAATAAAATAATGAACTAAAGTGATTTTAAATACAAATATAAATGATTATTTAATTAATGATCAACCCTCAACTTCTCCACCACTTACAATAGATGTCGACATTGGATTATTGCAAAATAATTTTATTTTAAAATAAATACTTTTTATTATAATATGTTGCAACTATCCATTTAAATAATAAGCAACCGTACGATAGGAGCATGCATTCAAAAAAAAAATTTAATTAATGTTTTGAAAAGAAAATGAAGATAAACATGAAGCGATTAAAAAAAAAAAGTAAAATTACGTGGAGCTTTTGAAAATTATGAAATCATGAGTCATCACTTTTCTTTGGTCCTCTCTATCTTTCACAATATATTATTTAAATTAGATATTAATTGAGGTGTAATGAATAATAAATAAATTAAAGAACCCTTTTTTATTTAATTAAGCAATCGAATAATAAATTTGAGTGGGAAAAGGAAATATGTGGGACATAATTAGTGGTAGAATAGGAGACAAAGGGGGCAGCAGCCTTCCCTTTTTCTCACCCTTTGTTTCCTTTCCTTTCATTTCATCCCCATTGCCATATTTCTTGGGAATTTCATTCTCTTGTTTTTTCCCTTTATTTTAAAAATAAAGAGTGGGTTTAAAATATTGGAGTGTTTGCAAAATCTTATGCTTTTTAAAAGTTGTGAGTGTTTACGTCATAACACATTTTCGGTTGCAAATTGAAGAAGGCAGACCAAAAAATTACCTTCGATGTCCTTTAAAATGGTTAGAGATGATTGCCATTAGGTGCACTTTTTCAATGTTTTAAAAGTATTGTTTATCACACCAATTGTTTGAAAAAGTTGATGGGTAATTAAGATGGAAAATTACCAACATTTGAAAGTAGTAATAATTATTTTCTGTTTTAAACCATTCGGGTGAGAAATTTTTTAAAGTCTCCATCTCCGACCCTTCTTTATTAAGATTAGAAAGCGAGCAAATTTACAATGGGGAGTACTGACTCCCTATCATTTATAAGAAGTTATAAAAAATGAGTACTACTCCTTTACAAATAGTCACTAAAAGCATAAACAAGAAGTACTACTCCCTTACAGGAAATCACAAAGGCATAAAGAATGAGTACTAGTCCCTTACAAAAAGTGCTAAAATGAAAGACAAAGTTGGGGACGATGATCCAGTGTGCCAAAAAAATTTTGCCACTACACTCGAATCATCGGTTCCAACTAGTACCCCCAAATCAAGCTATACAAGCAATCCAACAATTGTCACAAAAAGTTGCACCACCAATAATTGAGTACGACAAAATGAGAGAGGAACTAACTATACATTAGCCACATGAGATCTCAACTCTCTCTTAAATTATGAGATTTCAGCCTATAAAAGAGTCCAGAGATTAGCGAACAACAACACGAAATAAGCTATAACAGACCGCAATTTTCAGCAGCAGGCAGACAACAAAGCAGCAATAGAAACAACTAAAGTAGAGAAGAAGACAAAAATCAGTAAAGCAGCCTAACCAACATTCACGTGAAGCTATGTCAACGGGTATCAAGTAAACAACTCAGGGGGGATCAACAACAATTTTAAATCGAACATGTGGGAGGCCGTAAGAGTCAAGGTTGACCATACCTTTCGCTTTATCCGTGAGATCTTACTTAGGAAGGATGCTAAGTTGTTGAGATGAACATGCTTGATTAGCTAGAAAATGAGCCACTTGGTTGCCTTCTCTAAAAATGTGAGATTTTGTATTCTATTTGCCTTAGGAGCTTCCGGATGCTTTGGAGGATAGTCTGATGGTTCCATGCCCCTTGTCGTGCTGTGGAGATGAGTTTGATAGTAACCATTGCATCAGTTTCAATCCAAATATTATGAAATTCCTTTTCAATACAAAGTTTTAGTCCTTTGTGTATGGCTCAAAGTTCAGCCTGGGTGTTAGAGGTAGTGCCCAGGGGTTCTTGAAAGGCAAAAATGACTTGACCGAGATGATCTTTAAGGATGCCACCCGAGCTAGAAATGCCAGGGTTACTTTTAGACGCTCCATCTGTATTCAATTTGTCCATCCTTCTTGAGGCTTTTTCTAATGAGCAATAGTAGTTTTTTGTTGCTTAGTCTTCGGTTGGAAGGTATATTGAGAGTGTTAACAGCAAAAAAATCTCCTTGCACGTGTATGGGTTTCGACAAGTCACTTTTATAGAGGTTATGCAGGTACACCCGAGTTTTATGAATGATGGTGTTGGCCTTGAATGCGACCCCCCTGTGCTTAGCATCATTCCAGAGCTTCCATATGTTCCAGAGGATCAGGATGGGGATAATATCTCTGATGTGTGGTTTAGCACAGAGTCTGTTTTTCCAAGACTGGATGAGAATAGTGATGTTATTGGTTTAGGGGATATAAATTTGAAATTTAGCGGCGAAGTGGCCCCAGATTTCCAAAGATTTATTGTTGTTTAAGAAAAGATGCGGCATGGTTTCCTTTGCTTCACAACAATAGTATTTGGAGGCCATTGTTATCCCCTTCTGTTTAAGCCTCTCATCAACAGGTACCTAGTTATGAATTAACCTCCGAATAAACACTGAGATGTATGGGATAATCAATTTAGACCAGAGAGTACGGTAGAGATGCTGAGGAGATTGATGGCTTCTAATTTCATTCCAAGCTTATATAGTAGTAAACGCTCCATTCTTGGACAATTTCGACTGTAGAAAGTCAATTTCGTATTAGAAACTTCCATGATCAATTCGATCATGTGCTGTGGCACAGCTTGTGAGTTTGTTGACATCCCACTGAGAGTTGTTCCAGAACTAGTTAATAGGGACATGGAGATTGTAGTGAGTACCCAAAATATTCGCTAGTGTGTCTTTCAGTAGCTACCAGTCACGCCAGAAAGAGATAGTACTAGCCCCAAACTCCAAAAGATATTTGCTTGTGCTTTTGTTCGAGTTTTACTAAGTCTTTTCCAGATACTCAAGCCGGTCATCAAGATTTTGGAAAGCGTGAGAAAGTATCCTCCACAATATTTACTTATGAAGAATTTTGACCATAGAGAATTATTGATCCTCAATCTCTACCAAAGTTTGTATGAGAATGCTGCGAACATCTCTCAAAGGTTTCTAATCCTAAGTCCACCTTGTTTGATAGGATAGCAAATGTTTTGCCACTTTGTCTACTGGATTTTCCTTTGTTTCGTTGTGCTACCCTAGAAATATTTTGCAAAAACTTGTTCAAGTTTCTGTATGGTTCCCACAGGGGGGTTGAGAACTTGGAGGAGGTAGATTGGTATAGAATAGAGCACAGTCTTGATTAATTGAAGTGTACCACCGTAAGAGAGGTGACAGTGTTCCCATCCAACAATTTTTCCTCTGACTTTATCGATCAGATTTTCAAAGAGAATTTTCTTCTTGTTTCCCTTGTAGAGAGGAGCACCAAGGTAGGTAATGGGGAGCGTCTTCCTTGAGAATCCAGTTATATATTTGATCCGATGTGCCATCCGATTAGCTTTTTTTCCGGGAATGAATGCACTTTTTTCATGATTGATTTTCTGCCCATAAGACTCCTCGAATTTTTTCAGGAATTGCATTAGCTTGATCAAACTATCCTCCTTGCAGTTTGTGAACAAGATAACATTATCGGCATATGAGAGGTGTAATATCTTGACCTCACAGTAAGTCTGGTAGAACATATTTGGGTTCTCGTTAAAGAGGGGTTCGAGACCTCTTGAGAATGCTTCTGCTGCGAGGATAAAGAGAGCTGGGGAAAGTGGATCTCCTTGTGTCAATCCCTGGTATGATTTAAAGAATCCTGTCGCTTTTCCATTGACAAGAACAGTGAACCAACAATTTTGGATGGCATGCTTGATGAGTGTGATGAATCTGTGAGGGAAGCCCATTTTCTGCAAAACTGTGAGGAGGAAATTCCAGTTGACTCTGTCGTACGCTTTAGACATGTCGAGTTTGATTACAAGATTGCCTTTGTTATATCTGAGGTCAAGATGGTGAATCATCTCTTGAACCATGAGAATGTTGTCCCCAATTAATCTTCCTGGAACGAAGCCGCTTTGCTAAAGGGAAATAAGATCTGGAAGTGTGTGGGAAAGCTTATTGTTGATCAGCTTGGACAAAATTTTATTGGTGACATTGCACAAGGAGATGGGTCTGAAGTCATTCCAGGTATGAGGGGAATCTACTTTAGGGATAAGCACAATTGTTGTAGCTGTGAAGCTACTTGGCATTAAGGTGCCACAAAAGAAGTCCTTGACAGCCTCGCATACATCTATTGCAATAAACTCCCAGCAAACTTGATAGAAAGCTAATGAAAACCCATTTGGGCCTGCAACACTATCCTTATCAATACTGAAAACTATATCTTTGATTTCCTCGTCTGTTGGTAGACTGTCAAAACTGCGAGTGCATTCTTCTGAGACTTGGGGGAATTGAAATGTGAATTTTGGGACATTGTTTCTGGCGGGATTACAAGAGATTAGGTTTTAGAAGTATATAGTAGCAGATTCCTTGATAAGGTCCGAATTAGTCACTACTTGGTTCTCTTCACTAATGAGTAAAAGTATTTTGTGTTCCTTTTCCCTGCCTCGAGCCACTTACAGTTGCTCTTTTGCTTCCAGTATTCAGATTCTAATGTGAGTCCGTCGACTAGAGCCGCATTACTTCTTTGGAGGCGAATGAGGTTGGCCTCAGAGGGGTCTCTATCGAATCTTTTCTCCGCTTCAGTGGCATTTTCTTTAGCCTATTCGACTGTTGTGAAAATGTTCCAAAGGTATCCTTGTTCCATTGTTTGAGAAACTACTTAATTTTCTGGTGAAGATTATACATCCCATATTCTTCTCTTGGGAAACACCATGATTGTTTGACTGTATCTAAGAAGGTATGGTGTTTCAGCCACATGTTTTGAAATCTAAAGGAGGAGGGCATTTTTTCCTCAGTTTTAGCAGCATTAATAAGGAGTGGGTGATGGTCCGAGAGTCTTCTGGGGAGATGTGAAACTTTAGTGGTATTGAAGATTTCAGTCTACTCCTTGGAATAGAGAACCCTATCCAATCTCCTCCAAACTCTATTGTTTGCCCAGGTGAATGGTTCCCATTCAAAGCCAGCGTCGATTAGGCCGGTGTCAAATATCATCTCGTTAAAGTCGTCCATAGATCCAGTTCTTCTGATATCTCCACCTTGATTTTCATTTGGATGTAAGATAGCATTAAAATCCCCTCCTACGAGCCATGGTATGTTTTGGTCTGAGATTCGTGTCAATATCCCAAAGAGTTCTTCTCAGAGTTCTATAACACTTAGCATAGATAAAAGTGCAAAAGATGTCCTCTGGAATAGCTCCTGAGTTGACCTTAACATGCAAGAATTATGTGTGATCCTGGATAATCTGGATGTCACCATCATGCTTAGAAAAACACCAGATCTTACTATTAGAGTTAGAGAACACAAAATGGAAGCCAAATTTGCGAGTAAAGTAAGCAACATCTAGCTCTACAAAAGGTTTTAGTAGAATTAACATATCAAGTTTGTTTTGAAGAAGTATATCTGAGAGAATTTTTTGTTTTTCCAACTTACCTATACCTCGAACATTCCAAATAATGAGTTTAATCATTAAAATTGTAGGGAGGAAGAAGAGGCGGGCCTTGTTTTGTGTATTATGGATGGCTTATGAGTGATATTACCTTTGGTTTTTTTACCTTTCCCTGCAGTTCCTTCTAGCGACTTGTTCCTTTTGTGCTTGTTTGAAGCTCTGGAATCTATGAAAATGATTTCTTGTTGTACTTCCTGTCCTTCTTGATTATGATCCTCCATATTGCTCCTGATCTCGAAGGTGTGGGTGATGTTGGTCGCTCCATTCCCTCATTCTGATTCAGTAGCCTTTACGGGAGGTATGAGGGGCTGCATGCTTTGGATATGCAAAGTGTCCTCCATTTCCAGGTCCTCCAAACTTTGGAATCGATTGGATATGGGTGTGGGTTCATCTTCTCCTCACTTTCCAAGGGAGTTGTTTGTACCTCATAGGATGTTTGTTTTTGTGAATGCTCCCTCCTACTCTTTTGTCTGCTAGTTTCTCCACTAACAACCCTTTTGGCTGAGCAAGATGCCTGTGGTGTTATTGCCTTGGATTGGGAGTCTGGGACCTCAGTGACGTGTGCATGTTAAGGTTGTCTACTGATTGCATATTGTTCACTCAAGTTGTTGATAGCCTCCACATCATCAATGTTTATGGAAAGGATCTTATTTCCGCTTGTTTATCAACATCTCAATCTTTATCAAGTAGTTCAACAATCAGGGGATCTTCATAGCTGAACTCATCGGGGCTAGCCACCACAATGTTACCCAGTAGATTGTTCTCGAATGTGGCAAGTGATTCAAGTCAAGTACATGCGAGATAGGAAATTCAACTGCATTAGCATTGATATCAATATCATCCGCAGGTAATCTCCTTATGTTTTCAGTGAGTTGCTAGTCACCATTTTGATTAATTTTCTCAATAAAAGTTGTAGCAGGTACATTAGCAATTACCACATTCTTACCTTTTCTTTTATTATTAATTATTTCTCTAAGATCCCTAGTCTCCTTATTGTGGTTCGATAATTTACCTGGGGCCTTTGGTTCGCATTCATCTTGACTTTTGTCATTATTGTGTTTAGAAATGCAAGTAGCAATGTCATGTCCAAGGTGATTACATGATGAACAATAAGTTGGGCAGTTTTCATAGAGAACTTATTGTCTATAAGTTTTCCCCTCAATATTAAGATAAATGGCTTGAACTTTAGGGGCTGTAAGGTCCAGTTCAACACAGACACGGACTAAATTTGGCCTAGAGAGGTCTACGGTAGGTTCTTCCATTCTTAGAGGTTTTTCAATTTTAGAAGCAAGGGTGAACAAAGCATTTTTCTCAAACAGATGAACTGGAAGCTCTAGTAATCTAATCCAGACCAGTGCAATAGATGATTCAATTTGAGGATCAAAATTAGGTGTCCATTTGAACACTCTCATATGAAAGCTATCAAATATCCATTCACCTCTTAGCCAAATTCTAGCAAAATCTTCTTCATTAGATAATCGAATCAAGACATGCTTAAAATTAAGTCTACCCATAGTCATATTACCTTTCAATCTAAGTCTGATAATTCTAATACGTAGGAAGTTAAGATTCGGGAGGCCGTGAGAGAACTTACCCACAATAGTAAATTTCAACCTGGAAGCTAGTTGAGCCCTTTCCTCAGATGAGTAGATAATACCTTGTTCACCCTTATAGCTGGAATCAGATCTGATCGTGTGGATTTCATCGTCCTTGAAGGTTTTCTTGGTGGCTCGTACTGGGTCATGCTGAAAATGCGCCGCCAATGAATTCTAACGATCTTGGCATAAGTTATCCTGGTGGGTTGCTCTTTAACGGGGGGTGCAATTTGTGATGTGGTGGGAATGAAATTCGGTGGAGCTGCATTTTGGGAGTCATCCATTTTTAGAAAAGGCAGTTCAAGCATCCATCAGAAATTGAAATTTGCAGCTAGGGAAGTGAGAAGAAGTTCGACAGTGCCGGTGTCGTCAGGGCGGGTGGGGGTATGAAGTGACGGTCGGGGAGGAGAGGTGAAACTGGGTTCAGAGTTGACCCATTTGGGAACGGTGATGAGTGCTGGTGGTAGAGGGGCTGAAGGAGTGTCGGCGCCAGCGGTAGTTGTAGCAAATGAAGGAAGAAAGTAGAAAAAAAAAAGGGTAGCAAAAGAAAAAGGAACGACCGCTGGCGGAAGGTGTGGTTAGGTGCGAAAAAATGAGTTGGTTCCAATGCCGGCACCGGCGGCGAACGACAACGATCTTGAGCAAAATCTATGAGTTAGAGAGAGAAGGACGAGGTGGAGCTGTGTGGCGCGTGAAAGTGCGTGAGGGGGTGGGTGGTGGAGCTGATCGAAGACGTGAGGTCGCCGATCAGAAGGGGATTAGTTGCCGGGGAAGGGTGTCGGCGACTGCAATAGAGGGTGGTGGTCGGCAGGAATGTGTGAGGCTAAAGGTGAGAAATGAGGGTCTGGTTCTTTCTCTCTCTTCATTTCTAGGTTTACTGTTTGAAAGTAGTAATTATAAGTTGTCAAAAGTTAGTATATTATCAGTTTATTTGTGAAATTGCTAATTACATTGGTAAATAGATTGATTGCAGCCATTATTTAAATGAAATATTTTTAAAATACATGAAAAATTAGTTAGGTAAATAAATTCAATTTATTTACAAATTGCCTTGAACTGGAAAAAACATTCTTGGTAACTTACAACTTTTACCTTATTTTAACTTGATATAAGAGGGGCATAAGCATAAATTGCATGTCCAATACCTTCATTTAGCTTACTTTAATCTATAATTTAAAATCACTTAATTTAAATTTTTTTGCAAACACTCCCATTAGTATAGTCTAAGTACTTGGTGTTTGCAATTATTTTTATTTGTTTAATTGTGTTAAAAGTTGGGCAGGTTTAAAAATAATTGTCAAAAGTTGAAAAAAGAAATTGAAATTCAAATGTTCTTTTCTTTGGGGGGGGGGGGTGATGGGGGTGGCGGAGTTTAATATGGATATTCTTACTAAAAAAGAAAATATAAAAATTGGTCAGTAAAAGTTTATAACATTTGACTTGAATGAAATTTAATTTAAGTAGTGTTAAAAAACATGAGTGATAATATAAAAATAATTTATTTGTAATAAACACATTAATATAAAATAAAAACTTATTATTTATACATGTATATATAAATGCACACACATCTTGATATTCATTTTTAATATCCATTATGTTATACCCTTTTGTATTCTCATGATGGTTTGTAATTATAATAGTTATGGTGTATTTTGTACCCATAATTTTGGTGATCTATAAACCATGTATTTCATTTGTAAAAATAAGCTTTTGAGATAATAAGAAAGTGATTTGGAAGAGAATACATATATTGCTTTCTTTATATTCTATTAGAGGTGATAGGCCAATAAACTCCAATAAACTTAGAATTTCTCTAAGTTTATAACGCGTTATCAGCACGATGCTACGCTCGATCAAGGTAGAATGTTAATTTTTTCTAGTATAATTTTTATTCTTTGTTTGTTTACCTCTACAATGTCATAGTTACTTTTATTTTTTATTATTTATAATAAACTATGAGTAATTATATTCTATATATTTCAATGTCTCCTGAAGTGGACATATATATATATATATAAATTCTATTATATTTGATATTGCCTCCAGAAGTAGGCATACAAAATTTTTGATTTCATCCCCTGAAGTGGATGTGATATTACCTCCAGAAGTAGGCATACAATTCTTGATTTCATCTCTTGAAGTGGATGTGTTCTATAAAATTTCATGGCTTCCTGAAGTAAGTAATGAGTTAAAATCATCTCCAGTAGTACGTGAAATATTTTGTACCAATTATGTGCAATGTCATATCTAAAGTGATGATAAGTATAATGTTTGATTTTCTCACCACTTGAAGTGTTTTGAGATAATGGCTTGATCAAGAAGCCTGACGCTTCTTTGTTTATTTAATTGATTCGTTATAATTTTATTTGATATCATAGTATAGCTATTGTTATTACAATATGACTAACTTGAAGTTAATTTAATTAACTTACTTTATCGATATAGTTTTCTTTCATATGTCCATGTATGTATTTTGCATGTTATGCTAGTATATTTATATGCAGCAAAACTTATTTATTAAGAAAATAACCTTGACATGAATCCCATTTAATTGCGATTTGTAATTATAAGATTTAAGCCAAACTTTAAATATATTTAATTCCATGTATGCATGCATGCTATTATGATTCAAATTAATTACATGGTAACTTATATGTTACTTAATCTTAGTAGTATTTTATGTCATTTTTACTTTATATCATGTGTAATATATTTATTTTACATATATGTATATATTGAATATTATGCTAAAAGTGCATATTAACTTGTTGTAGCTTGATGGCCAATCTCACAAAATTGAATTTCGTTCCTCTTGATGTTTCTGGAAAAAACTATCTGTCATGGGTTCTTGATGTCGAACTGCATTGGCAAGTAGTAAATCGAGAGAAACAATAAAAGAAAATACTAGTGCTTCTGAGCAAGACTGTGCTAAAGCGATGATTTTGCTTCGTCATCATCTCATGAGAGTTGAAGTCTCAATATTTAACAGTTAAAAGTCCTTTTCAACTCTTGAATAAATTAAAGGATCGGTTTAACCATCAAAAGACTGTAATCTTACCACGTGCAAGATATGAGTGGATATAATTGCGATTACAAGATTTTAAAACAATTGCCGAATATAATTTTGAGATGTTTCGAATTGTATCAAAATTAAGGTTATGTGGAGAAGATGTGACCAATAAACAAATGTTGAAAAAAAAATATTTTCTACTTTTCATGCATCCAACCTTGTACTCCAACAGCAATACAGTGAACGTGGGTTCAAAATTTAATCAGAGTTGATTTCATGATTGCTTGTTACAGAAGAAAATAATCACATTTTGTTGAATAACCATCACACCCGACCCACTGGTTCCAAACCACTTTCTGAAAATTCAGCTGCATTGCCTGAAGCAAATGCTACTTGTTCACGAAAAGGCCGTGGTGGATACCATGCCTCACCATGGGGCCATTCTTATGGACGTGGTCGTGGCGGTCGTGATCGTGGTAATGGTCGTGGAAATCATCATAATACATGGACTAATCCCAATATTCAGAAGAACAATGGAAGCAACGCAAAGAATCAACAAGAGAAAATTATAAATGGAGATTTTTTTCATAGATGTGAGATGTCTGGATATTGGTCCCGTACTTGTCGTACGGCACAACATCCAATCAAATTATACTGGGCTTTTGTGAAAGCAAAGGGTAAAGAAATTGAGACTAATTTTGTTAAGGCTGGAATCTCAGATAATACCCACATGGATGCATCAGATTTTTTTCAGTCTATTGAAAATGATGATAAAGATCTCGCTGAGCTGCCCTCACAATTTGGTGATATTATTGAGGATTTCAACATGCTTGTTGATTAGATTTATCTCATATGTTATTAGTATGTTTCTATTAGTAAGTTATGTTTACTTTCATTTGTACGGTATTTCTTTAAATATTGTAATTTGTTTTATATTTTATGAATGAAGTTTTTCTTTTACATATTATATGTCTATTTTATTTATATAGAATGGATCAAGCCATTACAAATCTCAATGACAAGGAGCATTGTCTTGTTGATAGTGCCACTGCACATACAATTTTGAGAAGCAAATTTTTTTTCCCAAACTTGTTAATGACAAGAATCAATGCGGGTACTATTTCAGGAGTTAGTAATCTTATTGAAAGCTCTAGAAGAGCTACTATCTTGTTACCTGAAGGAACAAGATTACATATCAATGATGCCTTATATTCTAGTAAATCACAAAGAAACTTATTGAGTTTTAAGGATATTCGATAAAATAATTTTCATATTTAAACCATGAATGAAAATGGTATCGATTATTTGTACCTTACAACATATAAAACTGGCCAGAAGCAAGTTTTAGAATTGATAAGCTCCGTTGAAACACATAGTATCACTAACCGAAAGTAGTTGATCAAAGTATTTTTACTTTGTGGCATGATAGACTTGGCCACTCAGGTAAAATAATGATGTATAGAATCACTGAAAATTCATATAAACACCCACTAAAGGTGATTTTATATGTTTAGCTTGTTTTCTTGAAAAATTAATTACAAAGCCATCTATAAAAAAAAATGAATATAGAATCTCCAATGTTTATTGAACGAATTCAAGGAGACATTTGCGGGCCAATAACACTGTCATGTGGGCCATTTAAATATTTCATGGTGTTGATTGACACATCAACACGATGGTCACATGTTTACTTGTTGTTAACACGAAATGTTGCTTTTGCAAGATGTTATCCCAAATTGTTAAATTGAGAACTCATTTTCCTGATTATCCTATTAAAAAGATAATGTTAGATAAAGCGGGAGAATTTAAATCCTTCAATGATTATTGTCAATCTAATAGGATAGATGTGGAGCATCCAGTTGCTCATGTACATACTCAAAATGGCCTGGCAGAGTCGTTAATTAAGCGGTTACAATTAATAGCTAGACCCTTATTAATCAGATCAAAATTGCCTTCATCGGCATGGGGACATGCAATTTTGCATACAATAGCTCTAATTCGTCTTAGACCTACCGCTTTACCATAAATTTTTTTCATTACAATTGGTCTCCGGAAGAGAACCAAATATTTCTCATTTACCCCCTCCTCAATGAACTAAAATGGGGCCACAAAGAAGACTGGGAATTTAATCTCCCTCAATTATTACGTACCTTGAACCAATGACGGGTAATCAATTCACTACTAGGTACTTGGACTGTCAATTTGATGGGACAATATTCCCGACATTAGGGGGAGTAGATAAGGAGTTTAAAAGGAAAGATACTGCATAGAATGCAACATCTATGTTTTTTATGGATCCACGAACAAATGATAGTGAACTTGAAGTTCAACAGATCATACAATTGCAAAGTATTGCAAATAGACTACCAGAAATGTTGATAGATACCAAAAAGGTCACAAAATCACATATTCAGGCTAAAAATGATCGAGCTTGTTTAGAAGTCCTTGAAGATTCTTACTTAATCAAAGGCATCTGAGTCACATATACGCCGGAAGCGTGGTAGACCACTTGGCTCTAAAGATGTAAATTCTCGAATGAGAAAGGAACATATTGTCTCAATTAATCACGATGCAAATGTAACCACTAGTATTATCTCTAAGGATAAAATCTCTGAAGCAGCTTTATCCAAAGACTCTAAAAGTAATGATCAAGATCTTGAGGACAGTTACGAATGTCAATTAATTATGCTTATAACAATTTAGGTTGGTATCGAAAAGAAATTAAAATGAATGATATTTTTGCATATTCTGTAACTGTCAAAATCATGGATGAAGATGAAAATGATCCTCAAACTATGGAGAAATGTCGACATCGAAATGATTGAAAAAATTGAAAAAAAGCTATACAAGATGAGCTAGACTCACTAAATAAGCGAGAAGTATATGGGCCTATAACTCCAACACTGAAAGGTGTCAAGGCAGTTGGCTATAAGTGGGTGTTTATACGAAAGAGAAATGAACAAAATGAAGTTGTAAGGTACAAAGCTAGACTTGTGGCCGAAGTTGATTATACTGAAACATATTCACCTGTAGTGGATGCAACCACACTTAGATTTTTAATCAGTTTATCAGTAATTGAATAACTGTAAATGCAGCGCATGGATGTGGTAACTACATATCTGTATGGGTCATTGGATAGAGATATCTACATGAAAATCCCAGAAGGATTAAAAATGTCTGAAGCATTGCAGTCAAAGCCTCTTTATATGTACTCTATCAAATTGATAAGGTACTTGTACGGACTTAAACAGTGAGTACTTAATAAAGAAAGAATTTTACCATAATCATATAAATCCACGTTTATTCATAAAGAGGATAGAGTCGGGATTTGTAATAATAGCTGTGTATGTTGATGATTTGAATATTATTGGATCTCCTGTAGAGATTCGACAAGCAACTGATTACTTAAAAAGTGAGTTTGAGATGAAAGATTTAGGTACTACAAAGTATTATCTAGGCCTGCAGTTCGAACATACAAAGGATGAAATTTTCATTCATCAATCGAACTATAGAAAAAGTCTTTAAGCGTTTTGATATGGACAAAGCTCATCGATTGATGTATCTTGCTAATAATACCCGACCAGATATAACTTTTTCAGTTAATCTACTAGCAAGATATAGTTTAACACCAACAAAGAGACACTGGAATGATTTTAAACACATTCTATGTTATTTACGTAGAACAAGTGACATGGGACTATATTTTGAATGGCATGATGATGCCAGAACAACCAAATTAGTTGGTTATTCAGATGCGGGGTATTGTCTGATCCACATACTGGATATGTATTCATGTATGGTGGAACTGCTATTTCATGGAGTTCAATCAAACATACCGTGGTAGCCACCTCATCAAATCATGCAGAATTAATTACATTATATGATGCTGGGCGTGAATGTATATAGCTTAGATCACTAATACATTATGTTCGTGAATCATGTGGACTTGAATCAATCGAGGAAAGTCCCACAGTAATATATAAAGATAATGCGGCGTGCATCACCCAAATCAATGATGGTTATATTAAAGGCGACAGAACCAAGCACATATCACCTAAAATTTTCTCCATTCACGAGCTTTAAATGAAAGGCAAAGTTGATGTTAAACAGATTCCATCAAGTCAGAACTTAGCAGATTTATTTACAAAAATATTACTAACAAAGGTATTCAAACAACTAGTACATGATATTGGCATGCGACACCTGAAAGATATCTGCTTAAATTAAGAGGGAGATTATACAATTGTATTCTTTTCCTTAGCCTTGGTTTTATTCTATTGAGTTTTTTTCAGGCAAGTTTTTAACGAGACAGGATGTATATGATAAGAGGTATGCATTCAAGGCAGAGTATTATATATATACATGTATGTATGAATGCATACACCTGTTGATATTCATTTTTAATGTCTATTATGTTATACCCTTTTGTATCCCCCATGGTGCTTTGTGATTATAATAGTTATGGTGTATTTTGTAACCATAATTTTGGTAATCTATAAATACCACCATGTATTTCGTTTGATAAATAAACTTTTGAGATAATAAGAAAGTGATTTAGGAGAATATATATATATTACTTTTTTTATATTTTATTAGGGATAATAGACCAATAAACTTAAGATTTCTTCAAATTTATAAGAAAACTGAAAAAAAGAAAGAATATAGGGCATAGGAATAACTATAAGCATAGGTAGTTTAAACAAAGGGAAAGAGTAATAGTATGTTTTGATGAGTGGAGTGGTGAAGTGGAAGCCACTTCTTCTTCTTATTCTTACATCATTATCATCTCTCTGTCCTTTACCTATAAATTAATACCTTCTGCCTCAATACGCGTGTGGGTCCCCATTAAAAAAGACAAAAAACAAAGAACATCTCTACTTTACCCCTCTCCTGATTTATTCATAAATTATTTATATAAATATAAGATAAATTACAGTTATTTTTTTTAAATTTGATATAATTATAAATATCTTTTTATGTTTGAAAAATTATAAATATTACCTTCAAATAAAAAATAATTATATGACCCTTATTGAAATTTTTAAAAAACAAAGTATTTGAAAGAATGTAAAAACGAATAGAGTGGATAAAATAAATATTTCATAGTGAATATCAGTTCACAAAATATTTTAATTTTTTTGAAAAATATATAAAATTTTAATTTATAATGCAAAAGGGTATTTTGGATAGATCAACAAAAAAATTGAGTGGAAACCTGACGGAACGATCTCGTTTTTAGACGGATCTCAAAATTAAGGGGGTATTTGTAATTTCTCAAACAACAAGTAGGTATTTGTAATTATGTAAAACCTCAGAAAAAGTGATTCTAATTTACCCTATAATATATAAATCTGAATTATTATGAAAATGCTAGGCTGTTTGATTTTTTTTCTTTTTTCTTTTTTTAAAATAATGCACTATAAGCATATATACTAAGAAAAATAACTATTTAGTAGTAATATTATTATTATTTAAAATATTCAAATTGTTCAAACACTTCAAACTGAGTTAGATTTCATTGCCGTAATATCACTCTCTTAAGCTTAGCAAAATGAAGCACCATATATTCCAGTAAGTGAGTATATAACTACAACCCACTTGTGTAGATGTAGTCATTCACTCTCATTTTTCACTTTTTTCTTACAATAATTGATTACATTAGCATGCAACATAAAGGTGCAGTAAAAATTCATGATTGACTGTGCATGTTGCTACCATGGATTCCAATCCCATTAAATATGTGGGTGTTTATATATTTGACTTTATATTAAATTTATTTCATAATTTTTTTGTCATAATAATATATTTATCAAATCAATATATCATTTAATTGTTTAATTTATTAAAATAATAATGTAATTATTAAATATTAGGGCGTTTGTATATTTTACTTATTATTAATTTATTTTATAATTTCTTGTTATGTTAGTGTATTTTTATTGAAGTTTAATTGTCCGATTTATTAAAATATTAATATAATTATATAATTATTATTTTTAATAATAATAAAAGAAAAAAGAATATGCGTGTCGTAACAAGAGAGGGCAAACTCTTACATGGCCCACAGGCCACAACACCGTATACATAGGGATTAATTTTTTTTTTATATGTAATATATATAACATATTAGATAGTACAAATTAAATTATTAAAATAAAATGTATGTTTCAATGTTTGGAAAAGAAATATATGTTTCAGTTCTAAGCATAGTTAATTTTTTTTTATAAATTAGTAATTTTTGGATAGAATCATAGTCGTATTATTAGATCAAGACGTCAATTAATTAGAAATTCATTCTTCACTCAACAATAATTATTTTTAGACTAAGGTATGAAAAAATATAAAGTTACAAGTTCAAATACCACTAAACACTAAACGTGTGAATATTATATTTTCTAGTTAGTTTGTTGTTGAGAAATATATATTAATATATCGATCCAAGCAAAGAATTTTTTATTTTCTAGTTAGCTCTGCTTGCAAGGCGTCGTGAGGTTGATCATAAACTTGAGCTTTAAGGTGCTCTGCTACTTGTTTTGCAATTTGAGAAACCAATTTCTCCACCGGAGGAAATTTGTTTTCATGAAGAGCTGAATTTCTGGCAGACCAAATTGCTTCAAGATTAATGACAACAAAGAGAAGAAATTCTTGATATTCTGTTTTTTGATGAAAGAGGGTGTTTTCATTGGTCCAAGATTTGTTCAATCCATTGAGCCACTAAGAGGTTGCCAATGTGATTAATCTTAATCCAACGACTATGATTGAGTAGCAAAAGGGCAATGGAGGAAGAGATGATCACTTGTTTCCTCTTCAAACCCAGAAAGAGGGCAAGACAATGATACCAAGAAGTAAAATCTTGCAAGAACTTCATCATTGTTATGTAATCATTAAATTGTAAAAAAATAATAAGTTTATGTAAATAATTATACATTGAATAAAATATAAATGCATAACACATTCTTTAACGAAATCTCAACTTGAATGGTTTGAAGTCAAGATTTCATTTAGTAACCGATTAATATTTGGATGTTGGATACGTATAAAATTCTGTATACGTGTATGCCCACTTACCTGTGGTGGCATTCACGTTAATATTTTCAATCCACAGGCCTTCTTTCTCTTCTCATCCTTTTTATAATAAGAAAAATGAAAAAGCAATTTCCAGCCCTCCATGTAAAATTTTCCGTCTTACACACACAGACACCTCTGCACTCTTGTCTCTGCTCTCTCTCTCTTGACAAAAAAAAAAAAAAAAAAAAAAAGGAAGAAACAAAACTGTTTCTTGAGAGCGTAATAACACAGCTCAAAAGATAACTCTGAAACTTGGCTTGGATTCTTCAGTTTTAAGGTTGGTGTGGTAAAATTAGCTGATTGAGTTATAGCGAGTTCTTGGGTTTTTGAGCTGCTCTGTTATTTCTTTGAATAGTGAAGAATCGATGGGTGTGGTCAAGTGTATGGAATTTTTGAGGATCAAATGCTGATATTCTGATTTTTAATCAACTGAAATGAGGTGGGTGGTAGATCTTCCTGAGGTGGGATTTCTTTCATGGGTTTGCTTGTACAATGGTTTTGGTCTGTTGGGACATTCCAAATTTAAGCACTTATGGGTAATTCATACGTGGGTTGCATTTGAAATTTGGGATTTCAGTATTTTCTTTTGAGTTTCAGTGTAGAAACCTGAAGAAAAACGAAAAGTGTTGTTGTCAATAGGATTAGTTCATCATAAAGATTGCATTTTTTTGTTTTTTTCTCGTTTTTTTTTTTTTGGGGGGGGGGGGTTGGGTGGTTTTAATAAAAGTTTATGCATTACTGCTAGCGCAATTGATTCTTGTTTTCTTGGTTTCGTTTTACAGTGTGGAGAGGCGAATGATATGATAATTGATGTTGTCTGCATTAGTTTGCTTGCTGTGAAGTGTTATTGATTGGAATTCTTATGTTATGCTTGAGAAAATTGTTAGCTGTTATTGCTGCAAGAATGGGGGACTTGAATAGTGGATTCTTTGACCCTAAGTTAATTTATTGGATTCTAGAAAGAAAAAGAAGTCTTCATTTGACCCTACTCAATTCTCAACCAACTTTTGGCTTTTCGAAGTTACGATGAGATTTAATGACTTTTATTCTTAATGTTTAGATCATAATGGGAATGTGCGACCTTACTGGCTTTATGGTATCTCTTGAAGTCAGTTCTATTGTTGTTGGAGTCTAAGGAAAATTGTTGTAGACTAGTTTTGTAGAGGGAGATATGTAGTAGTCTCTTTGGTTCGGAACTGTCGATATTGTTTTGAATTAGATAAGTTTATTGGTGGATGATGATAATGAACATCTCCGGTTATGGTGCTCGAGCAGTTTGTTTTCTTCTTTCTACTGTGGAGAAGCTCCTTATTAATTTGCTGATTGTCTAGTTCGTTCTCTTGATTTGCTAATCTTCCAGCTAGAAGGGTACTTGTGAGGCAAGAAAAGACTATATTTGATGCAAGCGTGCCAATATCATAGCAGATCCGGAATGACGAATACACTGTGCTGCCGGCCCATTGGAAAGTTAGAGAACTGCTCTTTGCAACCGTGTCAGCCTATAAATCCCCACCACTTGAGCTACAATAATGGTAGTAACGGGAGCAACTACCCAGTTCATATTTCTCAAGATCGATATTGTACGCTGGAGTCGTCGTCGTTGAGCGTCAATTACACAGGACATGACTCACCTTCGACTGTCAGTTTCTCGGCTAACGAGAGCTCATTGTCCCAGCAAGAATCTATGTCACTCTGTATGGACCCGCACCACTCCCCGGACACTAACTATGGCTCGCCTATTACTGGGCCACGGGTAACCGAAGACGTGAATGAATTAAAGCACAAGCTGAAAGAACTCGAGACGGTGATGTTGGGCCCTGATCTCGACTCTCTTGAATATTTTGATGATACCTTACCTAGCAGCATAGCCTCGGCTGAAATAGAGAGCTGGAGAGATATGATGGTTGTCATACCCAAAGGGGACTTGAAACGGGTACTTAGTGCCTGTGCAATGGCAGTATCAAATGGTGATTTGTTGACGGCACAATGGCTGATTTCTGAGTTACGTCAAATAGTGTCGGTTTCTGGTGAACCGGTACAGCGTCTGGGAGCATACATGCTCGAAGGGCTCGTTGCCCGGCTGAGTGCTTCAGGAAGTTCAATATACAAATCTTTGAAATTCCAAGAACCTGCAAGTTTCGAACTTCTATCTTATATGCACATACTTTATGAGGTCTGCCCTTATTTCAAGTTCGGACACATGTCAGCAAATGGGGCCATTGCAGAAGCTATGAAGGACGAAGAACGTGTTCATATTATCGATTTCCAGATAGGTCAGGGGAGCCAATGGATACCTCTAATCCTGGCTTTTGCTGCGCGACCAGGAGGGCCGCCCCATATTCGGATAACAGGAATCGATGACTTTAGATCGATCGTTGCACGTGGAGGAGGATTGAGCATTGTGGGACGGAGGTTATCTAAGCTTGCTGAAGCCTTCAAAGTCCCTTTCCAATTCCATGGTGCAGCCATGTCGGGCTGTGAGGTTCAAGTAAAAAATCTAGGAATTCGACCCGGTGAAGCACTAGCGGTGAATTTTGCATTCATGCTACAGCACATGCCTGATGAAAGTGTGAGCACCGAAAATCATCGGGACAGGCTGTTGAGGATGGTCAAAGGCCTTAATCCGAAGGTGGTGACTTTAGTTGAGCAAGAATTCAATACAAACACTGCCGCATTTTATCCTCGATTCTTGGAAGCATTGGATTATTACACGGCTATGTTTGATTCCATTGATGCGACACTCCCAAGAGAACACAAGGAACGAATAAATGTCGAGCAGCAATGCTTGGCAAGAGAGGTCGTTAACATAATAGCTTGTGAGGGAAAGGAGAGAGTGGAGAGGCATGAGCCTCTTGGGAAGTGGAGATCACGGCTAAAAATGGCTGGTTTTAGTCCATATCCGTTGAGTTCTCTGGTCAATGCTACAATCAAAACTTTGCTTGAAAACTACTGCAGTAAGTACCGGGTTGAGGAAAGAGATGGCGCTTTATATCTTGGTTGGATGAACAGAGATTTGGTTGCTTCTTGTGCCTGGAAGTGAGCATTTGCTGCAGGATTAGAGGCATGGGTTCAGTTTGAACTCACAATTGCCCTGATTCTCCTTTTCTTTCCAGCAATCAGTTACTCCTTCACAAGTCTACTCCATTACCGAAAAAAAAACCCAAATAGTTACACAGTCATCTATACTACTGTTTAAGATCAAGTGTTTGCTTTTAGCATAAAAGCAATAGCCAGAACTCGATGCGCAAGTTTACTTTTTTATATACTTGGCTGCTTTTAGCATAAAAGCAATAGCCAGAACTCGATGCGCAAGTTTACTTTTTTATATACTTGGCTGAGCAAAGCACTGTATTACACAACGACCCGTATGAAATGGTTGTCCTGCAAGCCAGCATAATTTGGGAAGTTGGTTTTCGGCCAATTACATTCCATTGGTAAAGCAGTGTTAGGCAATGGTAGCTTAAGATGGTCGTTCCCCAATGCCATAAAACTGGGAGGTTAGTTCTCAGTCAAGTACGTACTTCTGATCAAAATAGATGATGATGTCCATTCCATGCAAAATCGGGCCCCAAACAGAACAAATCCTTGAAAACAAACTCCTTTATGAAGGATGGACTAGTCAGATTATCTAAATACGAATTAAATCTTAATCCTCAAAGCAAATAAAGGCAACATGTATTCAAATATAAGCTCAGATTAAAAGGCAACATCATCTAAGCAAAGAATATTTACAATAGGGAAGACCTACACTGTATTTATCATCTCATTTGAGTAATTTATACAATCAATACAGTTATTCCACTCCCTGCAAAGATTTAATAAGTTATCCAATAGCTAGTCTCCATTGTAAAAGCAGAAAAATCTCACTGCCCCAAGATACAATGATAAAGAACGAGAAGATAACAGAAGCGAATCATGCTGATAATAATTTGACTGATGTCCTGCATCAGCATCTAACTTGAGGACACTACTGGAAATCCTGCATAAGAATTTCTTGTTCAGTTTGCACTAACATGAACAACCATTTCAAGGGAAACGGGATTGTTCTCTTCAGGTTTGGATCTGGACTCACCGATTGCGGTCATCATATTAGCATCATCCCTAGCTATACTTTGGGTTACAGTCCTAGAAGGGGGCATGTCGTGGTCATGTTGTCCTTCATATGTTGTAATAACTACTTTTGAATCATGAGAAGCTCTTTCCACATGTTTCTTAACTGGGCAACCAGCATTAGAACACCTGTAGTAACTCCTACGCAAAATAAAGAGCTCAGATTACGTGACTGGGGTAACCTAGCTCTTTTATACGTAATATGCCCAAACATGTAGATTAGGCGCCAAAGATAATGACTGATATACCAAAATACTACAGTAGCTTCCTTTAAGCATAAGTAAAATCTCAAATACTCCTTAATAAACATACAGGTACCTATAGGTTCACTTCATAGAAATGTAGCACAACTTTCCAAAGGCGACTTTGCAATGGATGAGCCATTATAACAGGACTTCTTTCTCCATTCGTCAATGGCAGGTAAGTGACACTCAATTATGGTTATTGCTTAGAAGAGGGTTTATGTATTCCCAAAGCATCCTACTTGCATGTCCAATCTATTTCCATACTATCAACACCGATAGCAAGTTTTGGGTAAAAATCAAAGCCAAAGTTCATATGAAAGGAGAAAATTTTATGTTCATGAAGTTGAGCAACAGTTGACTTGTAATATTCTGGTTATTTAGATCATGACAATTTAGCAGATAAAGTAATGTTATTGCAAAAAAAATTAATGCTGCAGAACTGAAAGTTTAGTTACCGTGGGTTTGGATTGCCTTTAACCAATTTCTGCCCGTATTTACGCCAGCGGTATCCATCATTAACTATATCAACCTCACTCAAAGTTTGGACCACATGCCGTGAATCACTATTAGGTCTATTCAGCCCATTGTCATCTGCAGAAGTAATTTCTTTCTTCCTGTTGCAAAAGCATTAGCAGATTATCACATAGTTAGCCTGAATAGAAGATAAAAGAAGCTTCTAGATGAACATACTGTCGTTTAGAGTCAGGCTGATCATCTTTATCATTACTATCATTGTTTGAACAGGGAGCACTTCTGGCCACACTATCAGCACTTCTTGCAACAGTAGATTGACCTGAGGTTTCAGTTGGGGCCGTATGTTGATTCGAAATGTGATGGTCAATGATGGGCTCAGCATCAGCTAAGAGGTAACCTTTAGAGTCAAAAAATGTTTTGAAGGTCTAAGATACACAAAGTCAAAATTCATGAAGTTATTGTACACTTACCTTTAGATGCAGTCGCAGTTGGTGTCTCTGGTACTCGTACTTGAAAAGCAGAGGTTACTTGGGGACTATGTTGTGGTTTTTGATGATGATGCTGCCCAAGGTAATTAATGTCTGTCTTACAGCCATCATGCGATTTCTCAACTTGCTTTTTAGCCTGGCAATTGGGGTAAGTACACTTATAATAGCTTCGAATAAACTCATTTCCTTTTATTAGCTTCTGCCCGTATTTTCTCCAGTTATAGCCATCATCTGATCCTTTTTCTAGTACTTTAGAGGGAGTGCTTTCAGCATCAGACTGAGAGCCCGGAACTACAGGGTCGGGGTTTCTCCTAGGCTGCAATTTCTCCACTTTCTCAGACTTCGTAGAATATGTGAACTTTTCTTGATCATACTGTGGCACAGCCACCCCAACGCTTACACTTGACATTTTTACCAAATTCTTTGAGACCGCCTCCGTTTTCACATGAGTACATTTTTCTTCTTTGCTCACTACTTCATGATTTCTAGCATCTAAACACTGTCTAGGCTGCAAACTATTAGGTGCTTGTTCTTCTTTCGGTATAGTGGACAATTTTTTGGATGTACTCAAAGGAACGCCCACTTGATAAGACTGTGAATTACAAACTCCAGTTTCTGGGTTTCGCCTGGGCTGCAGTTTCTCCACAGCTTTTTCAGCTCTGGTGGAAGAAGTCAGCTCCTGTTTCTCAGATTGAGAAGCAGGCACCCCTTGGAGAATTTGTGCTGGTAGCAAAATATCTGAAGCCATCTCCTTCTTCACCGAAGAATTTCTTTCTTCACACTTTCCAGAATTTTGGACACCAGAATCAGGGCTCTGTCTGAGATGCAAATTATCAGGTTCATCTTTCAGGATTTTAGAGAAATCTTGAGGTGGAAAACTTCCTTGATCAGATGGTGACCTATGAATTCCAGCATCCAAGTTCCTCCTTGGCTGCAGCTTTGCCAGAGTTCTCTCATCTCTCACAAGATGAGAGACCAGGGGTGGCTTTGAGTCCTGTGCAGGAAACTTTAGATTTGAAACTGGTTTCTGCATCAGCATAGCTGTATCCTTCTTATTCTCACAAGATACAGTTCTTTCTTCTTCAGAGCTTTGTCTTTGAGGGGAATCATAAGGTTCTCGTCTGGTTGCTGGAGAGACCTCATCCAAGTGTGACGCATGGTTACCACTCTCAGAATTCTGTTTCAGCCATAATGCACTCGGTTCTTTCTCAGGCAGTGTGCAGGAGTTTGATTTTTGGCTGACATCATGTTGACTGTTTGCCTGCTGCATGTCACCAGATATTTTCTCACAGATAATAAAATTTCTTATGTTCCTCAGAGTAGCTTAGTTCTCACACTCTGCAGTGCCACTAATACACCACCTAGGGAATTTTCGAGATAGATTCAATCCTAGTTCATAAAATCTGGCGTCAGTGTCCTGCTTCTGCAGCAGCTCTTCAAAAGAAACTGCATGCAACACGTCTTCCCTTGTAGTAACCGTTGAAGAAGTAACAGATGACATAATCAATTCATCTGATAGCAATCACGTTAATCTCAAGATTTAGACCGATGATAGGAATACAAAGATGAAGCCAAGAAGTCATGATTATAGTTAGAACAACTTAACACCAATGCAACACGATATGATGTGTTCAAAATTAACTAAATCCAGGGAGAAACAAGTGCAGAATGGTTTCCAAAGAACCAATTGGAGTGACCAGAATAGTAGGAACCACATACTAAATAACAGTCATCACTCAAAAGTGAAAGAGAATTTATTAAAACAAAGCTTTCAAGGAGAAGAGGGAAAAAATTATCTTTCCAACAGATAGAGAACAGAAATTAGATATCCATATTCAACAAACACATGTGCAAGGAGGTAAAACCATCGTTTACCATATCCTTTAGTATAATCAAACTCCTAAATAGATAACCAGCTATCTTAATGTGGCAATATAATAGTTGATTCTCCAGAAGCATTTCTCATAGGCTAAGACCAATTAAGGCGGGAAACAATAAAAGCAAGACAAGTGATTAAGCATAGGTTCTAAACCTTAACGACCAACCAAAAGCAAAAGAAATGATAATAATTCCTGTGTCCCACAGGCTTTACATATTATCTAAAACAACGAACCCTAATTCAATCCAAATCCCAAATAATACTAAGTGCATAAGGTTTGAAGGAACCTAAAGAACACTGAAGACAGTGATTAACCATAAAAGTTAACAATGAAAAAGCTAGACTTTTGCTCATAAACTGAATCCAGAATCAGAATGTCGGAATTCAATTGCAGTTTGCACCACGCTAAACTTTTACCCTAAACCTGGTGGTCTAAAATCATTGAAGAAAATTATGACCCTGTGCAAAAACAAAGGAGAGACGCTGCTTACTTTGCCAAGACAGAGCTCTTCAAGTTCAATTTTTAGTGCAATTTTCAACTTAAGACATGGCGAAGTTCTTCGCAAGTTCCACATACACTACTAGTGCCATAGGATTCGATTCCCCTATCAGAACCCTCGTGAAACCCAAAATTCTCTCTTCTCTCACAAGAAAGCTATAGTAGTACTACCCCGCACCCAAAACCCAGTACCTGCTGGATTAGCTCAGTTCAACCTTTACTCAGTCCAAAGAAAAGGGCATACTCAATTTGGGGACACACACTCGCACATGCAATCGAGAAGCAAAGAATTCGAAAAACACTTGGAAGAAATTAAAAGCTACAAAAGACATGAAGCAAAGAATAACGGGGAAAGAGAGAATTTTCATAAACTTACAGAAACCAGCGACAAACACAAAGAATCACAGTTTTTCTCCGAAAAATAAGCAGATAAATACGAAGAATAAGAAGAAAAAAGAAGGAATTACCTGAGGTTTAATCATCTCCGACGGAGAGAGGGGGGCAGGCGTCGGGGAGGAGGAAGGGGCGTCGAGGAGGGAGGTTTTACGTACAGAGTGAGATTGTTGTGTTGTGCACTCAGTGGGAAGAAAGCAGAAGAATTGACTTGGACCAAGTAAACATTATTACTATTTTTGCTCAAAAATGGGTTAAGTGAACACACAACCAAGTGCAGTGGGACAAAACGAAAGGCGAAATTGCATTTTACCCCCTATGTTCTTTGCTAAAAATTTCAAAATATGCAAAAAATTGTTCGTGATTTAAAAAAGCTTATGCAAATTTCCATTTTATTAAAAATTAATGAAAGGTGGTTTCCCGTGGCCTTAGTGTGAAATGGACTAAATTTTGATGAATTTTGACCTCTTTATAATTTGAAATTGGCTAAAATACCTTCTTGATATATGACAGCACCCTTATTTGTCTTTTTGTTTTGAGGTTGATTTTTTTTCTTATCCTTCTAACAGATAAATAATTTTGTTCTTGAATATATTTACTTAAATATAAAAAATACAAAAAAAATATATAAATTTTTAAAAAATTATAATTCAAATTGAAAAGTTAAATTAACAACACAATAAAAAATAATACACTAAAATTTTTACTTTTTAAATTTAAATATCTGTACGAATATTGATGCGTACTGAATTTTTCGACACACAACCAGGTCGAAGGATTTTCAAAGAAAATTCTAAAATTAGTAGGGAGTAACCCTGCAAAACAAAGGGTAGCACTCTAATACTTAAATTAATAATGATTTTATTGAAAAAAAATAAATGAGAACTTGGATCAAAGTGAGAATAATGGTGTAGCAAGTGTATATATTTGTATAGTGTGCCAAAAGAAAGCTTTAGATAGCTTAAAAACGAGATAGAGTTGAGAGAATAATTTAGAGTTTGAGAGTGAGGATTGATGTTACCAAATGACTATACAAGGCCTCTATATATAGGCGTATATAGAGCATGATAGGGACTTTGTTATAGGGAGTCATATACCATGTGAAAGCTCTTTGAATCAGCTAACAAATTGAAAAATTCGTGCACGATTTGGACTTGAATTGATTGAGATACACCAAGTTGACTAAGTTTTGTTAGATCTGCCTAAAAATTTGGGAATCTGTTATTTATAGATTCCCAAATCTTTTGCCATCGACTACTAGGATTCACCTGGAGATACTTTGGGATGACATGTCTTACTGGTTTGTCAAGCTATATGACGTATCTGTCCAGCTGTATGATAATGTATCTAATTGGAATGAACTTGTTTTTTGGGCCTGCCAGCTTAATAACATAGGAGGTAAGCCTTCTGGGCATTGCCTCCTGCTGGTGGCCAGCTGCACTCATATCCAGTTGGGTTGACCTGTCTTTCTTATAGGCTTAATGCATGGAAGGTTTATGGGGCATCATCCCTCCTCCCCCCGTCCCCCCTTCCCGGGGTGCAAGCTTGCTAAGCTTGGAAGATTTGAGTAGGAAAATAGTCTGTAGAGAAAAGGTCTTCTCTGCTCGTGTTGCCAATAAGGAAAATCTTGTTGTATTAGCCAAAGCAAGCTAGATCAATATTTATCTTAAGAGGGAAAGTTCCTGAAGAATTGCCTTTTGAATTCAAATTGTATCTATAAAAGAAAAAAAAAAGTCATGAGTAATAATAATTATAAAGGGATAAGCAATGAGAAGAGTTCCTGGGATCTTGAGAATCCTTGTGCTCCGTGATTGGCGGACTGTGGCCAGCTGGTTGCCGAGTCCTCAACTGATGGGATTGTTATGACAAGATGCATATATAAGGCATCTTCCTTCTCAACAATTTCACACCTTTCTCACGTCTAGGTAAGTCTCCTATTTTCTCTCTTCTTTTCCCTTTCGTATGAAAGTAGGGTTTTCTCACCCTTTCGCAATTTTTTGCAGGGATTGAGCTCCTTTTCTGCTAAATCTTATTGTTTTTCTACCTCCCCTTCCTAGGTTAGCTCTTTTGTTTTCTTATTTCTAATTAATCATGTCCAAGGGGGTTGTAGAATAGTGGACTGTTGAGGATTCTTTTATTGATTCGACTGCTCTATCTGGGTAGGATGAGGAGCAGCCTGACACCTCTCGCTTTGGCCTCTAGGGGGGTAAGGACGAGAAAGAGGATCTCTAAGGAGGAGCTAGAGAGAAGGAGGACGAAGGGTAGATAGTTGCCTCCAACATTAAGTCGTTTAAGGTTTCTTGTTCCTGTCTGAGGAAGGAAGACATAGGCAAGGTGGGATACCTGATGAGTTCGTGATTTAGGTTTTCATTTCTGCTGAATGCCCCCATTCTCCACATGAGGGTTTTACCAGTTTCTAAGTGGCCCAGCTAGAAGCTGGGTTACGGTTCGTCGTTCGTTCTTTCTTTGTACAGGTGTCCGCCTTGTTCAAGGTCCTTAGGTCAGCTGGTGCCCAAATCCTTTAGTATAATAGTTGGTTTGTATATCTTTTTTAGGAACTTGGGGAAACCTGGTCGGCCTCCCAATTCCACTCCTTCCTCGTGCTGAAGAAGGCAAGTTGCTTATTTTATTTTACCTCCATGGGGGATGCTCAGTTCCTTCCATTTGATACCACTATCAAAGAGTGGAAGCATCATTATTTTTTCATGTCATCTCCTACTCCTTGACGTTTCCTTACCACATGGGTCTTTATCGTCCCAGACCTTCCTAGGTGTTTAGTCTGTAACTGCCCTACTCCTTCAAGCTCTTGCTAGATCGCTTAAATGTCTTTCAATATGGATCCTTGCGAGCTAGTTCATCCGGCCTTTGTTTTTCATTATGGGCTAAGTCCTAAAGAGGTCCTCATACACACTGCTATTGGTATAATCCTTTGTGTTTTCTATATGTTTGCATTTGTTCCTGCAAGTTTTAGTTAGCATATGTGATGAGTTGGTATACCTGTATTTTTTGTAATGAACATGTTCAACCAACTGTTGTAGGACAGGACTCTAAGTGAGGGAAAGTTCCCTGAGGCGAGCTCTTCTATCAAATGTCCGCTAGCGAAAATTCCACTTTGTACTCCAGCTAGTTTGACCTCTATTGGGATCCGAATGGAAAATGCTAGGCAGATCACCTCCGTACGCCCTCCAAGTGAGCTAAGGGGTCAATAAGTCTTTTGGCTCTTTCAGCTCCGAAGCCAGTCACACAAGTTGGGATACCCTGACTAGCTGAAATGAAAGTTAAGAAAGAAAAGCTAGTTACAGGTGAGGCCCGATGCTTGCTGCAGAAAGACGGTGAGAGTTGCCATACATTCAACTTATAATACAACTTCTAAAGTTGCCATACATTCAACTTTCATGATAAAGCTCCTTGTGGTATTCCGGGGAACCTTTTTGATATTACCACATTATCATTAAAGCTTGAATGTACGCTCATTTTGAGACTAAACATTATTCACGTGATGTTGGAAGCTATTATCGCTATAGCTTTCCAGAATCCACTCTCCATTAATGTGCGTCAAGAGCTTTTCTTTAATCCTTATTTAGGTATTAAAGATAGCTCTTCAATAGCTATTGGTTGCCTCGTCGGTGCACATTCGATATCCGTTATTATGCTTAAAAAGCATATGCAACATCGGGCTTAGTGCACCGAGCAACATTCCCATGTTGCTTACAGCAAAGACGTAGGGGATGTCAAACATCTAACTCTTCATTAGTTTACCATGACTGAATCTTAGATAGCTTATCCCTAGATAGGAATCCTACTCCCATATGGAGAATTTTATGAACAATATTTGTGTTTTAGAGTTCCACAACATCTTTTTTATCATTCCAAATGATCAAAAATGTTTTTAGCATCTAAAACACTAGGAACAAAATTACGCTCCCATTGACCTTCCACCTTGTTTTTGATTGATTCACGTTCCTCATGAACTTGTCAAAACAAGTATTCTAACCTAGTTTGAACTCCATAACAGATTTTATGGCTCCAAGCCATTTATCCAGATCGATGTCTTACATCACTTCTTCTTGTCTGGTTAGATTAAGAAACTCGTACCTTTCAAGTAACTGGAGCTTTATGATTATTCTTTAGAAAACTTAAATATGATCAGTGAAGATTTGATTACAAATGATGTTTGCATTATTCCATAACGAACCTGTATAAATCAGACTCCGAGTCTAATTTGCTCCCACTAATCCCTTTACTTATGTGGAACCATTCCCCATACTCAAGACCTTTTATAGGATACAAGCTTTTCCAATCCATATCAAATATGGTGTCTGAATCACGACATCAAGAAAATGCCATGTTTTCCAACTTGACATTTTTGAAAGTCCTATCCCGATAGGCCAAGTAATTTAGTGAAATACCGATCCAACCATGTCTAATCAAGGTTCTGTTTCTTCCTCACCAGAGACAGTTCCACATCGTCTCTTTAGGAAGATTTTAACTGAATGAGAATCCCATTCTCATTTAGATACTTCAAGAACTCCCACTAAGTACACCACATCGATCCAATCAAAGGGTTTATCTCTATTAGGGCTGGCAATGAGTCGAGCTCGTGACCATTTTTGTCAAGCTCGAGCTTGAGCTCGATTCTGTAATTTCGAGCTCGAGCTCGATCTGATCTTTTTTTTTGTTTATTATTATTATTATTATTATTATTACAACAATATTAAATTATGGGAATCACCAATTTTTTACATAAATTTATAAATAATAAAATAGATTGTATAACACATACTATATTATTATTATTATTAGTAGTAGTAGTAGTAGTAGTAGTAGTAGATTAAATAATGGGAATTACCAATTTTTTACATATATTTATAAGTAATAAAATAGATTGCATAATGTATACTATATTATAAATATACCAAAATATAGTATGAAATTCTAATTTATTATTATAAATATAAACTATTAATTAGTTTAGTAGTAATATAATTAGTAAAATGTACAAAAAAAGAATCATTTTGAATAGTTTAAACTTATAGAAAAGTATCAATTATCTGAAATAATGCAATTGAAATACATAAAAGTATTTTATAGTTGAAATTAATATATGTTCACAATCTGCAGTAAATTTATGTATTTATAAATGTTAGTATTACATTGATGTAACTATCATCTTACATTGTTGAACAACATGGGTTAATCCGAATATCAAAATTCAGATCAGAGCGTTAGATATGATCATACTTACAGAAAAATACACTTGGTTAAATTTTAAACTTATTGGATATATGGATGTTAAGATATCGTACTCGGAACATAAGAATAATCATTCAATTAGGTATATATCGTCAACTGGTTAAAATGTATGATATTGATTAATAATTATAATATATCGTCAATTTTGATTATAAAATTAATCAAATATTAAATTTAAAATTAAATATATAAAAAAAATCAAAAATAAAAATATATATAAAAAAATAAAAAAAATAGGAAAAGCTCGCGAGCCAGGTGAATAGACACAACTGGGCTCGAGCTCGAACTCGAGCTGGCTCGACTCATCTGCCACCCCTATCTCTGTAACCAATTTGTTCTCTACGTCAATTCTAATTCCCAACCTTTCTAAAAATCCTTAGACTTGTGAACCCTCCACTAGTCATTGTGTATTCAGTGACCTACAAATGTCTATTTGGATTCAATCCAACAAATCGTTTTGACAAGCATTTTTTTGTCCCACAAAGTGCTAGCATGGCTTTCTTCCTTCTCAGGAAGGATTCATAAGTTAGTAAACTCAAATTATCTATTGCTAGACTCTTTGAATCTACCAACTTAATTATGTTAACTAGAGGGATATGGTCTAGCTTATGCATGCCATTCTCTGTAAGTTTTTTGTTCTTAACTATCTGCTTAGCCATTTGTTTTGAGCGTATATAATCCAATTATGACATGAAGCACGACAATTTATAACTCAACGAACTCATTGTCAAATAAGAGAATCTTTTATTGATCAAGTTTTTAGTCTAATTTTTTCAACAAATGACTAATAAAAACTTGATCATGCTGGGTTATATAATTATCTTATCTTTGAATACTAATGGCTACGTACACTTAGTCTTGTAGCTTTTGCAACAATGGCCTAGCTATCGCCTATCTTTAAGACTATATGTCTCAGCGTTCTACTCCTTTTTCATTTTTGCAAACCATTTGTAGATATGTGCTTATAGAGCAAGTGTCCAATACTTGGGAATAGAAATAGTAATCATTTGCTCATGTTGGATTGAGAGTAGTTCACAACACTTCTCTTCCAATGCCCTTGGCAATTTATGCAAACGTCACGCGTAAATCTTGACTGTCGAACCACATTTTCCCATTTCCTTTTATCTTCACCCATTAAGACGTCAGGAGCACTCAAAACACTTGCAGCGGCTGACTTTACTCCATCCTTCTTCCTCATTCGGCGTCCGACACCCTTGCCTTTTGCTCTTGAGGTAGAAGCCACCAAATCCAATATCGACGAAGCAGATTCTTCAATCTTTGCCTCGCATTGGTCCAACTATTTTTATCAACTCATGAATAGTCTTCTTATGCCCATTTAGAGTTCATAATAAATAGGTTGAAGGGGGAGTGAAGAGACTGAAGGATTACGTCAATATACATCCCTTTTTAAGATCAATAGTGAGGTCCTAGAGTTTCTCCACAAGGGATAGCATCTTAACCCCATGTGTATGTACAGACGACCCTTAGTTATCTTGGCTTCGAAAAATACTTCCATCGCGGCATATCCAATATGCCTGTTCGGTGCTACATAAACTTGTTTATGTGGAGCATTATTGAGCCAAAAACATCCAGCCTGTCGTACCGCTCATGGATGATAGAAGAAGGTATGACACTGTGAACCTTGAGATTGTCCTCATGCCTTAATCCCGAACATCAAACGTTCTTTAACTAAGGACTCCTTTCACAAGTTCGATGGAAGTTGCTTATCCATGACATATGCCAGGTTCGGAAATTGAGGACAATCCTTCGACTTTGCAGCCAATTGTTGATTGTGTTCCATTAAATAAAATAAATCTCAAAATAAAAAATAAAAAGTGGATCTTAGACATCCAATCAAATGCAAAGCAGAAAAATAAGTAGATATAGTAATATTATGTTTAAGTTAAGAATGGTCTTTTAGCCGTTAACTCTTCCCACTATTTCTACAAAATCTCACCACTCTCAAGTGGGGTTTCGAAGAACCCTTTCCTAGTGGTTTGGGATCAACAAGAACAGTTTACCATGCCCAACTTTTACGATTCACATGACAAAGTCTTGTGGGGGGCAAACAATGTCATTCTCATTACGTGAGATTCCCAAGATGTTTTGCCTCATCTCTTCATATGATCCCGAGGACTCCAAGCAAATCATGCTACTCGGTGTTAAGCCCGACCCATCAACCAAATCACACCTTAATTGTTGCCCCCCACGACCCATGAGGTAGGGAAACAATGAGTGTGTTTTTTTGTTCATAACATTAATGCAACTTGCCTTCTATTCTAAATGTGCCACAACTCGTGAGACCATATTTGGATAACAGTAGCTTCCTCATCACATTGTTATGGATGGAATGTTAGAATGGGTGACCTGAAAGACAATTGGATTGCCATGTCTGTAAACTATTATGACAATAACTCGAGTTTGTGTAATATTATTCAATGAATAAAATGAGTATTCGCTATTGGCATTTCATTTGTTGTGCTCATTACATTTATGTTTGCGATTATGTCAAACATTACTTTACAATAGTTGGACTGCGTATTGGATGGCGGTCATGTAATCAACTATTTAGGGTTGGATCTGAAATGTTTCAAATCGAGGACCACGAGAATGGGCATCGAAGTATCCTACTTGCATTAAGAGTCACGTTCATTTGATGAGTGTCATGTTTCATCAGCGATATACGTGGGACGTCTACGCGATTTTAATGGCTCGATTGATTAGGTGTCGAATCGACTGAACTGACCCGCGGGGATCATCGTATGAAAGCTTTGGAGGCTTCGTCGATGTGACTTGAATCCCCAGCTTTGATAGTATGGAGTAGTCCTCAGACTTGAGGAATCATGGCAGTCACGTGCATACAATGACTATATCTTAGATTTCTGGGAGAGGTGATCATGTCTCAAACATGATCATCATAAGTCTTGTCTAATGCATTCAAAGTATGTAGCAAGGACGGTGAGTTCCAAGAAGAGGATCCCTCCCCTGTCAAAACGTGATAGAGGTATCTCCTATGCACTTGGAGATGCGTCCACGCTCTATAAAGTTGTGGCCACAGTCATTAGTCGAATAGGAAGAGGAGGTTCCTATGTTGAGCAATTTGGCGTAACGCGATCTCAAGTATTAAGCATAGGTGCCTAGTCCCCGATGGGAATGGGCGTCCAATTCCATGCCCGAGACTAAGGCGGGGAGACAGTAGACGGAATGACCATGCCCGGTAGCCTAAAAGTTCACATGGATTTTCGGCTGGTATCTAGTGCCAAGGACCGTTGCTAAAAGGCCACCAATGATGACGGGCTTTCTTAATCAAGAGTTGATCAAGAATTATTAATTAAATTAGATTTAACTAATAATAGTGTTGGACACACTAGTCCAACTCTAGCTGAAAGGTGAACCTAAAGAGTCACACACAAATCACCAAGAAGGGACGACAAATTAATTGAGAATTAATTCTGTAAGTAATTAAATTACTTATACATGAGAGGGATCCATTAGATGGATAAGTTCAATGATAAAATAATTGGATTGATTTCTATTGGGCTTGCCCTTATTATTTAATAAGTTGGACTTATTATTTAATAAAGACTTATTGGGTTCATATATTTAATTGGATTAAATATATGATGGACTTAATTAAGTGGGCTTTAATTAAATTATATTTAATTATTTAGGCCTGGTATTTTAATTACTTAAAATCGGCCCAAGCCCATTAATTAAGTTTGTGGAAATGATTAGAAAAGAAAATTATTGACTAACAAAATTATTTTTGAAAAATGCCATGTTAGTCATCCTTTGTTTGGAATAAATGATTATTACCTTATGGGTGGTTAAATGAACCTAGACATATTTTAATGCATCCATTCAAGATATATATATATATATATATATATATATGTATATTAGTTATTTGGAATAACTAATGAATACATAACAAAGCCAAATATAATTTCCTCTCCTCCCTAATTTTTCCACTCAGTCGAACCCCCCTCTTGTGCGCACTTGGTGTGTTTTTCTCCTTAATTCTTTTTTAGCAATTTGAATTGAGTAATCCAAAGTTCCGATATGGTGTGCACGTGACTTTCGAGGGTCTCTGCGTTAAGGTCTTGGGTGAACGAATCTAACGAAGGAGGTTCGAAATAAATCAAGAAAAGGTAATTCTTGAGTTATAATTTTTGTTCCTCTCGTTTTTCACTATACGAATAGCCCCGTTAATTTTATTAATTACATCGAATGCCCGGGAACTCCAAGGGTACACCCATTGAAATTATGGTTTCATTGCAATTTTGTTTTATTTTATGCAATTTATTTTAACCGCTTCCACTTGTGCGTTCCATGGCTGATCCACTCATACCTCGTGGTGCATTTCATGGAAGGCCTGGACAGATCGAAAAACCCTTTAGATCCAAGTCCATTACGGACCTAATATTTACTTAGTGTCAGGCTCAACCCGTCAACCAAATCACACCTCAACTACCGCCCCCCACGACTCATGAGACGGGAAAACAGTGAGTGTGTTCTTTTGTTCACAATAATAGTGCAGCTTGCCTCTATTCCAAATGTGGCACGACTTGTGAGACCACACTTGGGTAGTGGTAGCTTTCTCAACATATTATTGTGGATGAAAACCTTGGACAGATCAAACTATTTTGATCGAAGTGAATTTTGACCATAACACTTTAACTTGGTCCAACCAAGTGAGAGTTAAATTTGAGTGTTGATCGAGACCCCATCACATGATTGTTTTGCATGCATAAATATCATATATTTAGGCTTGGGCATGTCTTGCAGAAGGTGTTAACCCCATCCCAGAGTGGGTTTGTCTCGGGACGATTGTTGAGTGATAATGTCCTTTTGGCACAAGAATTAGTTCACTCATTGGAGTCTCGTCGGTCGGAGGCGAATGTAATCTTTAAGCTTGATATGTCCAAGGCCTATGATCGGGTCAACTGGGAGTTCCTTTTTCAAGTCTTGCGACTAAAGGGCTTCCCGCAGCACTGGATTGACTTGGTGGTTAATGTTGTCTTAAACTGTTGGTTTTCGGTCCTTGTGAATGGAGAGCATGGTGGATTCTTTCATTCGACAGGCTGCCTATGGCAGGGGGATCTGTTATCCCTGGCGCTATTTCTACTTGTTGCTGATTACTTATTAGGGACTGGATAGGTTTTTTGCGACACACCCGATGATGTATTACCAAACATCGGTTTGGGTTTGGATTCGGGTATCCCACCTAGCCTATGCCGATGATATAATGATCTTTACTAACATTTGCAGGCAGAACATGGGGTTACTTTGCGAGTTTCTACATGCATATGAGCGAGTGTCGAGAGAAAGGATAAATAGCACAAAGAGTTCTTTTATTTTGGGCTGGCAGGTTCCATCGTCACAGTTGCAGGAGGTAGAGCACATTATGGGTTACCAGCTGAAATATCTCCCAGTCACATACTTAGGAGTCTCTCTATGCTAGGGCAATAGGAACATGCTTGTTTGATTCGCTCATCTCTAGATTATGTGACATGCTACAAGGGTGGGCGATGACGAATCTATCCCATGGACGGAGGTTGGCCTTGATTCGAAGTGTGTTGCGGGCCACGCCCTTACATCTGCTTCAAGTAATTCATCCACCTAAGTCTGTCTTGATAACCATTGAGCGCATATTCAATGGTTTCTTTTGGGGCTCGTACAATGGCCACCGGCATATTCATTGGTCTTCATGGGATAAGATGTGTAGTCTAGTGGCAGAAGGTATGGTGGGCACTTGGAGTTTGGCGAATTATGTTCGGGCTTTTTCCATGAAGTTTTGGTGGCGATTTCGGCTAAAATCATCATTTTGGTCGGACTTTTGCATGACCGCTACTGTAAGACCCTTCATCCTACTCATATGTTGTATAATCGCAACCATTCCTCTGTTTGGCACCTCCTGTGTCACATCAGGGATGTGGTGGAACCTCTCATCTTTTGGACTTTGGGCCAGGGGTTAGTGTCTTTCTAGCATGATAATTGGTTTGGTGAGAAGCCTCTAGCCCAGCTTGTGCACAGGGCTCCTAACACTATGGAATGGGTATGCTATTATTGGCATGAGGGCTAATGGAATGTCCCCAGAATCTTCATAATAGTCCCGCCATAGATCCCACATGTTATTTGTCAAATTCCTATTGCAGCGGGTTAGAGGGATTGTGTGGAATGCAGCTAGTAACAGGATATTTTCCATGGCATCGGCCTGGGAGGCGAGTCAAATGGCTACTCCTCAGCAGCAACTTTTTATAGATATATGGCACCGTTCCTTACGGCCAACAATGTCCGTCATCTTGTGGCGGCTTTTCCAAGACTGGATTCCAGTAGATGCATGCATGAAGCAGAAGGGCTTTAGTTTCCCATCTAAATGTCAATATTGTGAGGCAGAAGAGAGCATTTCGCATCTGTTTGTTGAAGGTACAATAGTTCGGGATGTGTGGCAGCACTATGCTAACATATTTGGGCTTAAGCTTTGTCAAATAGGGGACCTGCTTCGTATGGTGCACTTGTGGCGATACTCTTCTCCGTTTTACTCGGATTTGCATATTTGCACTTTGGTACCATTTATGATCCTATGGTTTACATGGACGTAGCGGAATGCTGCAAAATTTTGTGGGGTACAATTTACGGCCATGAGCATCATATTTGAGGTTCAGCACACTGTATGCAACACAGATCATGATGAGCATACAATGGAAGGGTGACTTGCACCGGGCGTTGGCTTTGGGCTTCTGCTTCAGATCGATGGTGCCTCGGGCACCCAGAGTTGTGCGTTGGGCTACCCCCTCTCCGGCATAGTTCAAGCTTAACTCGGATGGGTCCTCGCTTGGGAACCCTGGGCCGGCAGCAGCGGCAGGCATTATTCAGGATGCAATTGGACAAGTGCGACTAGTATACCAGTTTGCTTTGGGCACAACCACTAGTGTGGTTTCGAAGTTTACTATTTTCTAGCATGGTTTAGAGCTTGCTCGAGCGCACGGTTTAGCCCACATAGTGGTTGAGGTAGACGCTACCGTAGTTATCCAACTCTTATAGTCACGAGTGTTTGGGATGTGGGAGGTGCAGCATTTGATCATACACATTCTGCAGCTCCAACAGGAATTAGGATCAGACGTACGACATATCTTTCGAGAAGCTAATGGAGCTACTGATCATCTTGCGAAGGATGCCGTTTCTCGACAATTGACTCGGGTTATGTATCAGGAGGACAATACGGGAGTACTGCGGGGCATTGTCTGAATTGATAAATTGGGCACTCCATACCTTCGCCGTTGAGCTTGTGTGATGCTTTGAGATTGAATTCTGATCGGGCATTGGGGAAGAGATTGGCGGGGGGCACTACGCAGCAGGTCCGACCACCGTATAGAAGGGATGGACACGCTTATAGGTTAAATTCTTTTTGTTTCCTAGGCTCAGATAGACCTTGTTTTTAGTATTACTTACTGATGTTGCACATAGATTAGAAATTCTGACTATAAAAGGAGTAAGTACTCCTTGTTTACTGTTTTCGAAATGTACACACTATAATCTTTTCTGAGGTAATAAATAGGTAGGGGACCGCCAAACCCCCCTCCTAGGCACTTTCGGTTATTTACCGATCAACATAGCTTGCTTTCATAAAAATAAAAAATCCTTATAAAAAACCTACTCTACTCTCATTACAATTTAAAAAGAAATCGAGGGGAGTACATAGTGGGGAGGAAAGCAAGTCTTATTATTCCAATACAAAAAACGAGAGAACGAGAGGGATAATAAAAGGGCACACAGGCCCATCCAGCATTAACAAAATAAATAAATACATTTAAACGGTCAAGGGTTCCGTGATCATCCATTTTCATCCAATTAGACTAATATGCAATTATATATGCTAGAAAAAAATAATACATCCCATGATAAATAAAATCCATGATATCGAATATTATAAAAAATAATTATATGTAGAAAACACAAGTTCAAAATTGCAATTAAAAGGATGATAAAAATATGTGCATCCAATGCACAAAAATAAACCATATTAATAAAGCAATTTAATTTAAAAAAATCCAATTTAATCAAAAATTAAATCAACAAAAATTAATTTTCATAAAATATGCAAAAAATCAGAAAATCTAATTTTTCGGAGAAACGGCGAAAAATGGACCAGCCGATCGCCGCCGGCCTACAGCCGTACGCAGATGCCCGCCTTACATGTCTCTCGCGCAGTGCGCACGCTCGCTGGGCTGAGTGCAGGCCCTTGCCTGCTCGCACGCCCAACCGCGTGCACACTATGCTGCAACAGCGACAGTGCTACTGCATTTTTTTTTTGTTTTTGCACACATTAAACAGAAAATAAAAACCAAGTATTTACAAAAAAAATCCAATTTTACTCAAATACTTAAATCGTCCAATTAATCACAAAATCAAACAAGTTAATTTCTACACATAATTATTAATAAAATAAGCAAGTAAAACATGCTTAAAAAATTGTTAAAACATGTTGGCATGCTTATTCACATAAAATTGATACCCTCTACATCGAATCGGGCTCTGATTCCACTTGAAAGATCACGTGGTACGGCCCGGGAATGCGTCAGCAGAAGCGGTAAGAAAAACGTATATAACAATTAAATTTAAAGCATAAAAAAAAACAACGAATCCGAGGGGTGTACCCTTGAAGTTCCAAGGCGTTCGATGTAGTATGAAAATTACATAACAATAAAATATAATCATACGAGGCTATCATTTGGAATATAAAAGTAGAAGCGTAAATTAAAATCGAAATTTACCTCTTAAATTTCGAGCTTCCAACTGGTTAGTTTCGTTGAACATTCATCCAAAATTCCAACATAGGAATCCTCCTAAGATGATCCACACCACACCGAAAAATGAGACCTTAATTCGTTTGCTATAAGGAATCAAGATCAAACAACTCATCCTTTGAAAGAGGGAGAGTGGTGGCCGAAATTTCATAGAGGAGGGGAGATTTTTGTGTTGTATTGTGTAATGAATTATTATCCTAATAATCATACACAAAATATATTTATATATCTTGAATAGATAAATAAGAATGTGTCTAGATACATTCTATTATCTATAAGGCAACTCTTCAATCCATTCCAAATGGAGAAGAGACTAATTATGACCAAGCTAACGCTTTCAAAAAATACAATTATTTGGTCAACTTTCCCCCCATCAATTTTGCTAGTGGCCCTTAATCATTGGGCCAATTTTATGTAAAATAAATTAAAGGCCCAATGAATTTTAATTAAATTCAATTTAATAAAATCCATTTGATTAAGCCCAGTAGGTATTTAATCCAATTAAATACTAAAACCCAAATTTTCTTTATTAATTAATGGAATCCAATTCATTAATTAAATAAGACAAGTCCAATTTAAATTAATCCTATTAATTTAAACTTGGGCTATCCATCCAATGGACCCCCACGTGTGAGTAATCTAATTACTTACACCTTATGGAATCGATTCAAAATTAATTCCTTGTTCTTTCTTGGTGATTTGTGTGACTCTTTAAATTCACCTTTAAACTACACTTGGGCTAGTGTCCAACACTATTTTTTTATTAATTAAATCTAATTTAATTAATATTTTTTTATTAACCCCTCACTGAAGAAATCCCGTCATCATGAGTGACTGTCTAGCAATGGTCTGTGGCACTAGGACGAGGTGAATTTTCATGTGCACATTTAGGCTCCCAAGTCCATAGGGGTATGGTCCTTTCGTCTCCCGATCTTAGTCTAAGGCATGGAAATAGGTGTTGGTTCCCATCCTAGCTAAGCGTTTATGCTTAATACTTGAGATCTATGCCAAGTTTCTTGACATAGGAACCTCCTTTTCCTATTCGATCAACGACTGTGGCCACAAGCTCATAAAGCGTGAATGCCTCTTCAAATGCATAGAAGATACCTCTGTCACATACTGACAGAGGACGGATCCTCTTCATGGAACTCACCGTCCTTGCTACATATTCGGATTACACTGGGCAAGGCTTATGATGATCATGTCTATGACATAATCACCTCTCTCGTAGATCCAAGATAAAATCATCCTATGCACGTGACTGAAGCATCAAGAAATGTGAGTGGATTAGCTCGAAAACACGCAAGGGAAAGCGGTAATATAAAAATACGTAAATTAAAAATGAAATATAATAAAACCATGATTCCAAGAGGTGTAATCTTGGAGTTTTCGGGCATTCGATGTAGTTTATCATAAATGGTAATAAAATTAAATGGGGGTAATGGTTGAATGAAAAACGAGAGGTATATAAATTATAAATCTAGAATTACCTCTTTTCTTGATTTGCTTCAAACCTCCTTCATTTTGATCCGTTCACGCAAGACTTCAATGTAGAAGCCCTATAAAGTTGCATCCACACCACACTGGAATTAGGGATCCCTCAATTCTCTTTGCTAAAAAAAATTAAGAGAGAAAGAACACATCAAGTGTGTGTTGGAGAGGGGCCGGCCGAATGGGGTGCTCGGGAGAGGAAAATATTTTGTGTTGTTTTGTTATGTATTCGTTATGAAAGAATCGGTATGACACGGGAACGCGGCGGAAGCGTGAAATAAAAAAATGGTTCAAAGGGGTGTTCCCTTTGAAATTCTCGGGCATTCGATATTTGTCAAAAGCATAATAATCAATATATAAACATGCTAGATAAGTGTATAGAGAATGAAACAAAAAGCATTGAAGCAAAACATGAAACTTTACCTTTTTGTTTCTCTAGTTGAGCAGCAATGTGCGTTGTTCCCTTTACGCTCCCCCATTCTGTTCACTTGAGAATTCAAATTAGAATTCCTCTAAGTTGTCCACACCAAAAAATAAAATAGATATAGTTCTTTTTCTATTGATACATAGAACAAAGAACAAGAACAAAAATAACTCCAAACAAAAACTATTGTTTAGTGTTTTTGGATTGTTTTATGTTATAACTTGAATCCAATTCAATATAGAACAAAAAGAAAAATATTTTTGAGAGAGAAAAGGAGAAAATTTCGTGGCTCATCTCATGGCCATGCTTGATATGTGTGTACTTTTATATATTACATCAATTGAATTTAAAATTCAATAACTACCAAGCTTGCTTTCAACCATGATGAAATAACCACTCCATCATGTCACCATGATGAAGAGTTCAACTCCTTCTTAACTTGCTCCAACCTCCCACAAACAGGCTTGGACTTTAAGTGTGCACCGGGCCTTTTATAATCAAATTAAATCAAGCCCAACCAAAATCTATTGGACAATAATTAATTAAATTAATTTTAGGCCAACAAAGTCCAAAGATTCATTTAATTCAATTAAATAAATCTAAGTCCAAATACTAATTAATTGATCCAATCAATTAATTAAGCCAAACCTAATAAATTAATCCAATTAATTTAAAGATGTTAAGCCCAAAATAAATTAATCCAATCAATTTAAAGGGTTATGCCCAAAATAAATTAATTCAATTAATTAATTCTTGATCCATCCATCGAATTAGGCTTTGATACCACTTAAAAACATCGAAAAATGCGAGTCATTCGGCCCGGGAAGGAGTAAGTGGAAGCGATAATATAAAAATATTTAAATTAAAGATGAAATGTAATAAAACTATGATTCCTAGGGGTGTACTTGATTTCCGGGCGTTCAATGTAGTTAATCATAAATGAAAATAAAATTAAACAAGGCTAATGGTTGAATGAAAAATGAGAGGTACATAAATAATAAATTTAGAATTACTTCTTTTCTTGATTTACTTTGAACCTCCTTTGTTTTATCCATACACACAAGACTTTAACGTAGAAGCCCTCTAAAATTGCGTCCACACCACACTAGAATTAGGGACCCCTCAATCCTCTTTGCTAGAAAAAAATTAGGGAGAAAGAATACACCAAGTGTGTGTTGGAGAGGGGGAATGGGGTGATAGGGGGAGGAAATTATTTGTGTTGTTTTGTTATGTATTCATTAGTCATTCCAAATAACTAATATACATATATATACTTTGTACGGATATATTAGAATGTCTTTAGATTCATTCTATCATCCATAAGGTTATAAAATCCTTTATTCCAAATAAAGTATGACTAACATGACACTTCCCAAAAGTGAAATTATTAGTCAATAATTTCCTTTCCTACCATTCTCCAACAACTTAATTAAGGGGTGCTTGGGCCGATTTTAATAAATAAAATACAGAGCCCAATAATTTTAATTAAATTTAATTTAATTAAAGTCCACCTAATTAAACCCATTATATATTTAATCCAATTAAATATATGAGCCCAATGAGCCTTTATTAATAAATAAGTCCAACTATTAAATAATAAGACAAGCCCAATATAAATTAATTCCATTAATTTATTCTTGGGCTCTTCCATCCAATTGATCCCTCTCATTTATGAGTAATCCAATTACTTACGAAATTAATTCCCAATTAATTCCCCGTCCATTCTTGGTGATTTGTGTGTGACTCTTTAGATTCACCTTTCAGCTAGACTTGGGCTAGTGTCAAACACTATTATTAATTAAATCTAATTTAATTAATAATTCTCGATCAACCCTTGATCAAGAAAGCCCATCACCATGGGTGGCTGTCTAGCAACTGTCCATGGCACTAGAGATTAAGTGAATATCCATGTGAACTTTTAGGCTCTCGAGTCCGTACAGTACGGTTTTTTCGTCTACCGTCTCTCGGCCTTAGTCTAGGGTATTGAATTGGATGTTGGCTGCTATTTTGGAGTAGGTGTCTATACTTAGTACTTGAGATGGCGCTATGCCAAATTGCTCGACATAGAAACCTCTTTTTCCTATTCGATCAACGATTGTGGCCCAATTTTATAGAGCGTTAACACATCTACAAGTGCATAGAAGATACCTCTGTCATATTCTGACAGGGGACAGATTCTCTTCTTGGAACTCTCCATCCTCGATACATACTCTGACTGCACTAGATAAGGTTTATGATGATCGTGTCTGTGACACAATCACATCTCGCACAGACCCAAGATACAGTCATCGTATGCACGTGACTACCGTGATTCCTCAAGTTTGAGGACTACTCCCGTACTATCAGAGCCGGGGATTCGAGTCATATCGTCCAAGCCACCAAGACTTCCATATGATGATCCCTATGAGTCAATTCAGTCGATTCGACATCGAACCAATCAAACCACTAATATCGCATAGACATCCCGCATCTGTCACCGATGAAATACGACACTCATCAAATGAATGCGACTCATAATGCAAGTATAGGACACTCGATGGCCATTCTCGAGGTCCTCGACTTGGAACATTTCAGACCTAACCCTTGGCAGTTGATTTCATGACCTCCATCTAATGCAATCCAACTGTTGCACGGTTGTTGAAGTGGTCTGTAAGCATGTGTTGTGACGCCAAAGTAGTGCTAGACGTAATTTGATAAGAACAATAGACACAAGTGCCAAAGACGAATACTTACCATATTCGTCGGGATAATATTTCTTAAATAAAGATTGCTTTAATAGTTTCCTAAATAGTTCCCTAAATCCCCAATGTAATTGACTTTTGGTCACCTATTCAAACAGTGACTACCGTGATTTTTCAAGTCTAAGGACTACTCCCATACTATTGGAGTCGGGAATTCAAATCATACCGACCAAGTTTCCAAGACTTCTTTATGACGATCCCCACGAGTCAGTTCAGATAGTTGACAACCTTGTCAACTAACCCACTGAAATTGCATAGATGTCCAACTCCTGTTGCCGATGAAACGTGACACTCATCTAATGAATGTATACTCAGTGCAAATCTCAGTAGGACTCTTGATGCCTAGTCTCGAGATCCTCAACTTGGAATATTTTATATCAACCCCCAGAAGTTGGTTTTATAACCACCATCCAATACGCAGTCCAACTACATGGGTCATTAAGTGGTATCTGGGCATTTATTGTGACTTCAAAGTAGTGCTTAACGTAATTGGCAACCACAACAGACACATGAGCCAAAGATGAACCATATTCATCGGCACAATATTGTTTAAATAAGATTGCTTGAATGGTTATCAAAATCGTCAATCTAATTGACTTTTGATCACCTATTCTAACATTAAAGTAAATAAAAAAGAATTTTTTGAAATATTTAATTGTATGCATAAAATAATATATATTTGACCTTTTCCATAGGCTACCTTGCTGGCTGGGGGGGCTATTCAACTGGGTTGGAGCAAGGTTGGCCAACAATGGAGGAGGCACAGAAAAAACTGGAGGAGCTGGAAAAAGGGGCGCAGGAAAAGAACATAAGCATAAGGCGAGGCTAGCCCACCTGAGGTCTGAAATCAATAGCCTACACCAGTGCCTGGAGCAAGGAGAGTTGAACATTCAAGATTATGCTTCCACGGAGGAGGGGAAGAAGGTGCTGGAGGAGATGTGGTCCAGCAGGATGGCGAATTCAAGAAATCCTTGGAGTTTAAACGCCAATTATCATATAGCGCTAGGAAGTACTACCATCATGGCTACCGGACATGCGTCTCCCAGTTTTCTGATGCAAGCTATCCTCCTCTTACTGCTTCCACCTCCTTCCTGAATAACCGTGCGGGCTGGCGGATGCTCCTAAACCAGACGAAGAGGTGCCTTGTGAGCAATTGGAAACCGTGCTTCATCTTGCGATCACATAATCATTCATTTTACATCCGTACTATACAACCACATAGAAACACATAATAACAATTTTATAGGTATCAATATAACCCAACAAATAGTTTACGATAAAAAATATATAAACAACCAATATATAATATCCACATATATAAATATAAATTCAATTTTATGATTAAATATATAAGCAACTAATATATATATATATATATAATATCTACATATATAAATATGTATATATATATCCATTAGCTATACTTACCTAAAATTCCAAACGGTTATATTTATAAAAGGAGCAACTCATCCCTCAAGACACTGTAAATATTACAAATTTTAAATAAAATATTATATAATATTCGTATATTTTAAATATTATATTTATATCGAAATTCAACTCTCCATTCTATTTTCGTTTAAATAGTTAAATTTTCTAGATTTTTCAAGTATATATTTAATTTGTCAACTAACTCATAAGAATTCATTTTATCAAACCCTTCATATCTTTATAATTACCGTTCTTAATAGTATTTCTAACATAAATTATTATAAAAACCTCATATTTCCTTTCGATAATCATAACGTTTCTCAATTACAACATCCTATTATTCCTTAAACATAATTATATAATATATCTATTAATTTTCTTTCAATTCCTCGATATTACATAACGTAATTAAACACCAATACATATAATTAAGTATCTGGTCAATAGAGCCGATGGAATTGAGTAAATTAATTACAGTAATAATTAAATATAATAAATTTAATAATTTAATTAACCAACTATAACAATCTTAAGTCAAAAGTGATATTTACTTACACACTAATTTCAATAGTCAAAACTCATAAAATTTTTCGGTTAAACATTACATCGAACTATATAAATTACATTTAGTAAATGGACTAATGAAATAATATAATTATATAAATTAATAAAAATTAAAATAAGAAAAATTCCATTCGAACTATATAAATTACATTTACTAAATGAACTAATCAAATAATATAATAATTATATAAATTAATAAAAATTAAAATAAAAACAACTTCCGATCCTGGCTAATTGCACCTGCAAGTGTGTGCAAATTTGCGTATGAATATGTTTGTGTGTGTGGTTGTGCAAATGTGTGCTTTAACAATTTACTATATCTATGCATACAAATGTAGGTGAGGCGATGGGAGTGATGGTCCATACGCCACTTTCTCAAACTATGTATATTATTAATTTTTTAATTTAATTTAATTTATTTTTAAAATACTTATTACGTCTTTCTTAATTTTCTTAATTTATATAATTTGTTCTCCAATATTATAATGGACTTTAATTTACTCCGTTCAAGTTTTATTATATTCTAATTTCAATGTATAATTTATTTGTTGCTAAATTTTTAATTTTTTAATAATTACCAATTAGTCTCTCAATTATGTATAAAAATATATAGATGTCGCAACGTTCTTTGTACCAGCAAAGCAGCCACGGCCTCCTTATACTCGACATAGATGCAATGAGCCTGATGCACAACCCCCAAGGGTGAGACCCCTCCACTCCATGACAAGCTCACATCAATGTTTCCATAAGCCCCAATAAATGGTGAGAAATCTATCTCCTACATCCCTCCCCGCTTGCCGATACACTTGACCTAACCAACTCCAAGAGGAATTCGCTGAGCACAGTAACAATTGCGTAGGGATGTTGGGCGACCTGTTGCAAAAATGAGCAATGGAGCAACACGTGCCGCATTGACTCTTAAATAATCGTGAAAATACTGCAAAAGATGTTCCCAGCTGGATTCCTCTTTGCCAAGTTGATTGCAGTTGGCAACGCCTTATGATAAACACGCCACACAAAGTTACGTACCTTTGGTGATACACAGCTACTCCAAATGAACCCCCATTGTCCCGGCTCCTCATCCTCATCAATACCCCTATGAATGCTCGAAGTAGAGGGAAGTAGTTGTTGCAGCCTCTGAATTTCCAATTCATATGCACTTCTTATCTAAAACTCCCATTTTCACGTGTAATGCCAAATGAGCACATTCGGGCTTCCCACTCTAGTCAAAAGTATATTCAGTACAAGATTCGCATTATCCTCATCAAGCACTTGCCGAACCAGATTTGCCCTCCAACTTCACGTGTCCTCATCAATAAGCTCAACCACCACTAACTCTGGTTGAAGCCCCCGTGGGTTAGAAATAGGTCGAAATTTACTTGGGTGCGACTCCACCTATCCCTCCATATACGAACATCCTTCCCCGAATCAATGTCCCACCGGCTGCTAGTGAACACCAATTCCCTGCGCTTGAACCAAACTTTGCCATGTCAATGAAGATCGTGACGCAAAGTCTAGCTCAACAAGGATGCAGTTTTCTGAGCAACCGGCGCGCTTGTTTAGCCAATAAAGCTCGGTTAAAAACCTTCAGATCTTTGAATCCCAATCCCCCTTTTTTCCTGTATTGGCATAATTTTTTCTATCCCACCCAATGAGTACGCCACTCCCCCTTGCTGTGCCACCAGAAATCAGCCATCATTGACTTTATCTCGCATAGAAGGTAGTCTGGTAGATGAAAACACGACGTGACGTATGTAGGGATCGACTGTAGCATTGCCTTAATGAGAAAACCGCGACTTGCCTATGAAAGTAATTTAGCGTTCCATCCCTAAACTTGATTCCATATTCGATCTTTAATCCCTTGGAACAGCTCCCCTCTCGACCTACTCGCAACAGCCGAAAAACCTAAATCTTTGCCAACCAATCCCGCCCCCAGGATATCCGGTAACCTCTGACACTCCATGTCCCCTACATTCCGACTGATCGCCATGACTTCTCAAAATTAACCTCCTGTCAAATGTCTTGTCCAAACCTCCTCAAGATCCGCTTGATCGCTAGCATAATCTCCTCCCGTGCATGGCCAAATATGATTATGTCATCCGCGAATAGAAGATAGGATGTACAAGGAGCATCCTTAGCAACAAAAATGCTTTTAATCCCCCCCCTATGCTCTGCCTCCTGCAGCATACTACTGAATACCTCTGCAAGAAACAAAAATAGGTAAGGTGACAGGGGATGCCCCTGTCGAAAACCCCATCGTGGCATAAAGTATCCAAATTAAGATCCATTAAGCATTAGAGAATAAGAGACTGATGTGACTAGACGAATGACCAACCTCACAAAATGGTCGTGTATCCCTAACCTACACAATACCTCCCTCTTAAAACCTCATTCAGTTCGGTTATGCTTTATTCATATCCAATTTAAGGGCAAAGTAACCTGCCCTACCACGCATACACTGTTTCACGAAATAATTAATTTCAAAAGCTACAAGAACATTATCAGTAATTAGCCGCCTAGGGATGAAGGACGACTGGGCGGGGGAGATGACCACCTCAAGAATGGGTTTCGATCGATTAGCGATGCATTTCGAAACAATTTTGACAATGGTATTACACAGACTAATTGGATGAAACTGTGCCCACTGTTTTTGGAGACGAACACTTAGGAACTAATACTATGTGAGCATAATTCATCTTATGTAGCAAAGACCTGGAATTAAGAATGTGCATCACACGCTTAGCCACATCAGCATTAACGATATGCCAAAATTTTGATAAAATATGGGAACAATTGGACGGATTTCAACAATGACATACTGAAGATAGCATTACGAACCTCATGCTTTGTGAACAATTGGACGAGTGCATCGTTCATTTCAGTTGTAACTTTGGGTGTCACATTGTTCAACACGTCGTCAAGCATACTATCTAATGGTCGACTACTAGAAAAGATGTTGCGGAAGTACCTTAACAAAACATCTTGCACCTCGTGAGGATCTTCCGCCAATTCCCATCCTCATCCTCTATCCGCCGAATCTCATTCTGCTTCTTATGGGAGGTCGTTCTTGCATGGAAAAACTTCGTATTTCTATCCCTATCCCACAACCACTGGACCTTGCTGCGCTGCTGCCACATCATGTCCTCATTTGACCGAAACTCCTCTAGCTGCTGCTTAAGCATCTACACCTCACTATCCGTCGCTTCGTCAAAGTGCCCTTGTTGTTTGCTGCCATACGCTCTTCGATTTATTTGATCTGTCTCTTCATATTCCCGAAGTTAGCATTCTACCACTTAAGCAGCTCCACACGGTACTTCTTAACATTTTCCCACAATATCAATTTTGGATCTCCGCCTACGTCTGTCTGCCATGCTGAACGAACCACTTCCTCACAACGGGGCGAGCGCAACCACATAGCCTCAAACTTGAACCTCTTTTTCTGTCGTCCCATCACCATGTGTGGATTTGGAGGCATCTATTTTAATAGTGAACAATGATCTGAGTTCACTAATAGGAGATGTGCCACTCGTGCATTAGGATACCGGGATCTCCAACTGACATTACCACACGCTCGATCTAACCTAGCATGGACTGTATGAGGAACCTCTCTTCGGTTCCACTATATGAATTTTTGTCCCTCATAACCTATACCTGAAAGGTTACTCTACTACGCATGTTAGAAATCACAAATCTGCCAACCCGATTAATGAAAGGCACCGCGAGGAGTGGATCGATTTGGGAACGCGCAATCGAAAGCGGTTAAAATAAATTGCATAAAATAAATCGAAATCATTATGAAACCATGATTCCAAGGGGTGTACCCTTGAAGCTCCCAGGCATTCGATGTAGTTAATAAAATTAAATGACAATAAAATTGACGAGGCTATTGGTATAATGAAAAACAAGAGGAACAAAAAACGTACATCAAGAATTACCTTTTCTTGATTTATTTTGAACCTCCTTCATTGATTCATTCACCCAAGGCCTCAACATAGAGACCCTCTAAAGTCGCGTCCACACTACACCGGAACTTGGGATTCCTCAATTAAATTTTCTAGAAAGAATTGAGGAGAAGCACACACCAAGTGAACAAGAGGGGGGTTCGGCCGAGTGGAAAAATTAGGGACGAGAGAAAATTATTTTCTTGCTTTGTTATGTATTCATTAGTTATCCAAATAACTAATATATATATATACATATATACCTTGAATGGATGAAGTAAAACATGTCTAGGTTCATTGAACCATCCATAAGGTAATAATCATTTATTCCAAATAAAGGATGACTAACATGACATTTACCAAAAATGATTTTGTTAGTCGATAATTTTCTTTTCCAATCATTTCGACCAACTTAATTGATGGGTTTGGGCTGATTTTAATTAATTAAAATATCAGGCCAAATTAACTAAATCTAATTTAATTAAAGCCAACTTAAATAAGTTCATCATATATTTAATCTAATTAAATATATGAATCCAATAAGCCTTTATTAAAGGGAGAAAGATCTTTTCAGTCCTTTAAGTTTTCATACGATAATTTTAGTCCTTTAAGTTTGTGCATTTCCAATTTAATTCGGTACCTTTCAAACTTGCTTAAATTAGGTCCCCAGACGGAATTTTGGATAATTTTACCCTTTCCTAGCTTTGAAATGATCAGTTTAGTCCATTTTCAACTATTTTGCATCTAATGCATAAATTTTACACATGCTCACCTAGAATGGTATCAGAGCCTAGGTTTATCAAAGAAAAATATATGATTATATTACATTTTGATATTTTTTATCCACTAATGAAGGAGACTCTTTGAGAGAAAGTGGAACCGAACGAATGTTCGAGTTACAATGAAAATAGGGAATATTTCCAGATTCTGGAAATACAAAGAAGGGAATTTCTCATGGAAATTCTTGACAAATGTTACAATGGTCTCAAGACGATTGATCCAAAACTTCTCATGACAGAAGAAGAACGTGAATGGTTGATTAATTTTGAAGTTCGACAAGTACTACTAGAAAATTCGATGAGGCGTCTACACTCCACTGAAGTCCATGGTAGAATTCCAGCCAAGAGAAGCGGAATGGGTAAATTCCTGCATAATTATATTTCTAAAAATTATGATTAAAGGAACTGATTAGAAAGAACTCGAGCTGGATACATCAAAGATCTCAAAAAATCTGAGGGAGATACAAAAGACAGTTCAAGACTATGGACATAAGTTAATTCATATACATATGGAAATAGAAACCTTAAGCTAAAAGGTGGATGAGATCCTTAAGTTCCTTCCAGATCTACACAAAAATCTTACAGATCTGAAGTCAGAAATTGCAGATCTAAAGACAAACCAGAGGGAGAACTTTGAGACATCAAAATTCAGACAAGAGCAAATCAGGGACGCTCTTGGAACAATACCTCTTCTACATCAGAAGGGGAAGGTAACGAAGATTCCAAACTGAAGTCCAGAGAAGATCTGATTATCGCTTCTATCAGATCTATAAAATAATACAGGTAATAAGAGCAGATATATCAAATCTACAAGAATTGGCGGAATCCTTCTTCCAACTAGGGATTGTGGATTTAGTCAGTATCCAAACCAATAAAATCACTCCAGCACTACCACCACCAGAGGAAAGTACATGTTCTAATGATCCTCCACAAGATGATCCAATGAGAGAAAGTGCGGATTTCCACACTAATGCCACTCCAACATTTGTGGGAACCAGGCTAAAGGAAAATTCAGGAAAAAATCCAAAAAGAGTGCCTGAAAATACACCATGAGCAAGGACCATGCTCCAGCCCCTACATCCATATGGCGCTATACTTAACCTGGATATTATCGATTTTTAAAATACCGAGAAGTTGATTGACGAATGGGTTGCAACCATCAAGATAGCAGCGACTACCCTAGAGCTCGATAAGTAAAACTTTATAAAACTTGTTGAGTTGAGTGTGGAGGGATCTATAAAGATCAGATTGGATAATACCCCAAAAGATACCAAAGTCAGCATCCTTGTTGGAGATTCGAAAGGCGCGATAGCGGACCGGCTAGGAAGGCTTATCAAGATACACTTCATTAGAGATGGATACTTCAAAGGAAGTAGAGGGGAAAAAGCTAGTGAATATGCACAAGCTCTCTTCAGCCTTGAACTAAGAAGTATTTGCGGAGTAGATAATATATCTATTGGTTCTGCAAGTATTTTTTCCAGAGTGGAGTAGCAACGGAAGTAGCTGCTCCAATGTTCTTTGCAAAAGTATGTAGTTCATGGAGGGAAATATTGATCTAGTCATACAAAGTACCTAAAGGACAACTAGATTCAATTGCAAGGAGAATATCTTTCCTTAAAGACAAACTGAAGGATTTGGTGTTATCAAGCATCCATCCAGAAAAATATGAAAAGACTGAGAGGTAAGATAAAGCGAACTCCTCTCTATTGTGATAACAATTATTTTCCAACTATTATAAGAGAATCAAGCAAGCCGAGAAAAAGGAAGAAGCAAAATAGTGATTCCTACCCTAGGAGTTCTAGAAAGACCTTTTTTCCAATGAAGATCATGGTGGTCCATATCAAAAGTCATATCATACAAATCTGGATAGAAATAGGACCAACAAGGGCTTCATCCCAAAAATCTAGACGAACAGATGCAAGATCCACCGAAAGAACCCTTACGAGAAGAACTTTTAGATAGGCTCATACCCGAGCCAATGAGAGTTTCAAAGACTGCAATTATTGGACTTGCAGAGCAAGAGGACATATATCTCCTTACTGCTTGCAGAAACATGGTGAAATGAGAAAATTTGAAGCTACAGAGGATATTTTAGACTCAATCTATTATGGCAATTTGGTACTCATCTACCAATTTGAAGATTTTTCGTTAGATGAAAGTGTTTAAGAGGAGGAAATAAACGGACTGCAATCTTTTCTGTCCGTGAAGATCCCACAAGAGCGCCTTCTACTTCTAATAGGTCATGAACTAGATCCGAATCATTCTCAACGAGTCCATAAGAAGTGATCCCATTTTTTTCATCGAGTCTGGGTAGAGACCAAAGATCTTAAGAGACTGCACTTCCGCGCAATAATTCTACCAAAGGTGATCCTATTATAGGAATAGCCTCAGGTACACCTGTTACAATTTTCACCGCACAATAACCAATTTGGTCCCGGGGTAAGGAATAACCAGTTACGCCAAAAGATGCGGTCAATACTGCCAGAACCACACCTGTGACCCAAGTCAATTCGCAAGTATTTTTAAATCCACCGGTGATATACACATGAATTTGCGAGGTTTTTTAAATCCATCATACTTGTCGACCATCGATGAACTGATCGGATTAACCAACCAAAGTTAGCTTCCATCATTATGTATTGTTGCTACAATAAAGAGACTGATTTGGATGGATCTTCAACAGAGTCAGAATAATTACAATGAGGAAGATAGGCTTCAAACTTTCGAAAGTCTGTGAGGATTCTTTTAGAATGACTGTATCAAACAAAAGCATGGAGAGAATCATGAGACAAGATTCCAACCTCAGCCCATACGATGGATTTAGTATTAGAGGAATTGGGAAGGTCTTGAACTAGATTGGACTGAACCAAAGGAAGCATCACATAATCTACAAAGTAAGTTCAGGTGAATTTGCTATATCCATGGAACTTACTGGTAATGTGATGGAAATGCAACTAATTCCTGAAGAAGAAATTCTTGAAGAATTAAGTAAGCTTAGAGAAGAAGAAGTTGTTACTATGAAATGGATCTACATAGGAACTATTGAAGTAGTAATAAAATAACTTTTAAAGAAGGAATTGATTTAAAAATATATTCATCTAAAATTGATAAAAGAATTAATTACCCTAAGAAATGGTTGTCTTGGAACGATGATAGGTAACCTGTATACAGGAAAATTAATGTTTGACATTCATCCTAGAATTGCATACAACCTAGCAGACCAAGATTTCAGTAGGGTCTTCACCCTTTATCAGGATTTTGAAAGAAAAGATCTAATGAAAGAAGGTAATAGACGATATTCTATAACTTATAGAATAGCTTATGTCCTTTCGAATACACATCATTCATATTTGTTTCTTAGGAAAGAGTATATCGAGATTCCTATAATATTCAAAGAATTTGTTAAGATTATGACACCAGATCCAATTAGGATACTTAGAATAGGTGGTGTCGACATTGTTATAAAAGATCACCCAATTCTAGCTCGAACACTTAGCTCTACAAACCTAGTTTAGTAGCAGGATGTCCTTTTCGGAAGATAGGATCATAGGCTACAAAGGAAAGGAGAAAGAGTTATTAAAAGATTTAACTCCTCAAGAGATTAGGGTAGATAACGTAAAACTTAGATGCCCTGAAGGATGGAAGGAAATAACAAGTTATATTTGACATCACCAAGAAAGAATTTTTTTTTTCCTTTTGATGACGTATATCATTTGCAGCAACCTGTTATCGGTAGATATGAAGGCATGCTAGAAATAGCATTCCATGAAATTCTAGTTGCAGGTGTTGCAAGATGAGAAAATGGGAGTATGACTTTTGGGGTTAAGTTTCCTCAAAAATCATAAACCATGGGGTAGAAAAGGTAATTGAACGGAATTCAGTCTTGATGGTGTTACCATAAGGATTACATGATGAGTCCCTTTCTATATACATATCTGTTGGTATGTTGTATGATCAATATAAGACAGAATGTTTTGAAGCTTATATTGATTCAGGATAAGGCATTTACACAACAAAACCTAGAGTTTTTTCTAAGGAAGCAAGAAAAACCTTACCCGTGATTGCAGGTAGGAATCTTTCGCAGAAAATCCTAATACTTAATAAGGGTATACGAGAAGCCAAAATTATGATCAGAGGAGCATTGGATCGCCCTGGTTTAGGGTAAAAACACCTCCTATTTACTTTCATGATACAGGTGCCGATATCTTGCTTGGTAACAATTTCATTCAAACATTTGCGAGATATATGCAGGATAATCAAAGGAATCTGTTAATCTTTACTACTAAGTCGTAGTGAGATACAGGTGTTGCGAAGAGATCAAGCATTTAACAGGAAAATGCCTATAAATTTTCGCTGCAAACATGGTGATTTTTCAATGCCAAATTAACTCATCTAAAAATGCAGGATAAGAGAAAATTTGGTAAGATTCTTTGATCTTTCAGGCAACAGGGACTCATTGATAGTGATAGCTTCTACAAGGAATCCGAGGAGGAAATCAAGAGCCTTAAAGAAGCACTGAAAGAAATGAAATCGCAAGAAATTAGCAAGAAAAGTAAGCTTTCTCTTGAAAACATCAAGAGACTCATCCAGAGGAACTTTAGTGAAAACCCTCTGGCCTAGTGGGATAGGAACAAGATCAAGGCTACTCTGAAAATCAAAGAAGAATGCAAGTACGAGTACGTTCAATACAAGCCCATCCAAATGAACGTGGAGGATAAGAAAGATATGCAGATTATTATCAAAGAGCATATCAATCTTGGACTCATTGAACTTGGAGTTTCTACATACAGTAGACCTGGATTTCTAGTAAGAAACCATGGTGAGATTAAAAGAGGTAAGCCCAGGTTGGTAATTAACTACCAAAGTATTAATAAAATATTAGAGTTTGATGGTTATTACATTCCTAGTAGAGAACACTTAATTGATTACATTAAAGGAGCAAAAGTGTTTTCCAAATTCGATTGCAAATCTGGTTTTTATCATATTAAGAGCGAGAGTGAATCAAAGAAATTTACTGCATTCTCCACATCACAGGGACAATATATCTAGAATGTGCTTCCAATAGGTGTAGCTAATGCACCCCAGATATTTCAAAGAAAAATGGATAATCTTTTTAAAGATTACTTCGAATTCATGTTAGTCTATATTGACGACAACTGATTGCATCTAAAAATATGAAAGAACATATTAAACATTTTGAAATATTTTCTGTTGCATGCCATAAAGAAGATTTAGTTCTTTCTGAAAAAGAACTACTATTGCTCTCAATAAGATTGAATTTCTAGGAGTTCTTATTGACGAAACAGGAATTGAGTTACAAAACCATATTGTAGAGAAAATTTGCAATTTTCCAGATGTACTCAAGGACAAGAAGCATTTGCAGAGCTTTTCGAGAGTTGTTAATTTTGCAGGTATCTTTATTAAGGATCTTGTAAGATATAGCAAGGATTTCCAACCACTTCTAAAAGAAATTAAAAAGTTCAAAGTGGAAATGGTAAGAAACCACAGTAACTTGCCAAAGCTTGCTATACCACAGGACGGGGATGAATTGGTAGTCTACATAGACACCAATGACTATAGATGAGTAGCAGTGTTCATGAAGAAGACAGCTACAGGCAAAGAACCTTGTAGATATACAGGAGGGTTGTTCTCAGAACAACAAGCTAAAGTTTGGCACATTAACGAGAAAGAATTCTTTGCAGTTTGGATGGCTTTTAATAAATGACCTTTATTTTTACTTGTTAAAGAGTTTACTTGAAAGGTTTGATAATACCAATGTTAGAGCTTCTTAAAAGATAAATTAGGAGCAAAGATAGAGAAAACTCGTATTATTAGATGGCAAACTGAATGCCAATATTATTGTTATAATATTATCGTCAAAAAATCTCATTAAAATATTCTTACAGTTTTCCTGACAAGAGATGGAGGCATCTGAAGCAAACTCCATCATGTTGAGACTCAGGCACCTCCGAAAAATCTCGATGAGCTTGACAAAAAGTTCGGGCAGCTAGCGGTGACTGCCCAAGCTGCCGGACAAATTCAAAGAGCTGATCTAGACACATTCCAGGTCGCAATAAGAAGTTCCTTATTAGCGTCCACCTCGCAACGAAACGATTTACGAGAACTAATTCGGAAGGCATCATCTTTAGGGATAAGTCACGAGTTGAGGGAGCATGACCCTAAACATGCCTTTAGAGTACAGGGCTCTAGACTTGTAGCGTCGAATTCGAGTACCAATTGCACAAGGCTATCACCAAACTCTGGTGAAATGGCAACAATTGAGTCACAAGAAATGTAAACTCCTGTAGATTCAAGTCAACCCAACACCTCTAGGGTTAAAGAGGGAGAGATTAGCCTTAGGTCAATGACCGCACTTCTAAGGTTAATACTAACGAATTGATATGTTCTTCTACTTGCCAGGACTATCAGCGCTTGTGGAAAAAATTAATTTCTTACAAAGCAGTCAACCCAGGCAAGACTATTATCGAAACATCCAAAAAATATAATAGGGTTTGGATGTTAAAAGGGTCAAAACCAGAAGATGTTCGAGAATGGTATGATTTTGGAGCTCTTGCTTCAGTTCATACTATGTCACCAAGTTTTCCAAAAATCTGAAAACTTTCGAAGTGGATTAACGGGGCGGTTTTTGATTCATGGCAAAATAACTTCCACTTAAAGAGAGGCGATGTTCTGGAGATAAAATTTGTATCAGTTGCTCCAAAAACTGTAGGAAAATGGTCTCATCCATCATTTTATTTCATGAAGTTGCAAAGGCCAGACATGGTGGCTTTCAACAAAATCAAAGCTGCCTTGGAAGAAGCTCCCTTGCTATCAGCCATTAGGGATTATGGGTCTGTCTCACGGAGATGGACAAAGTCAAGTATCCATTCAAAATTTTCTCTAACAAAGTGAATGAATCATTCCTGTTAAAATTCCATGACGGGAAAAAGCACTAAGTTCGCAGAAAATTTATTTGAAAGAATGAGGATGTTAATTTGGGAGAATAAGTTACCGGCAATCGAAGTAACAGGGATGAAGATGTGCAACATGTTGCTTGTGGGGCAATCATAACCATTTATGCCCTTGTTGTGAAAAACAAGAGAAGCTTCCGTTTGAGACAAAAATAAACTCAAACCAGACTAGGACAAGGGAAAAAGAAATTTTTTTTTTCAAAAAGAAGCAAAAATTAAAGGATGTAAAAGATTAAGGATAAGATTGTCGGCAGAAAACGAAAAACGCCAACAGTCAGCAAAGCAGAAAAGATAACTGGAAATCACATGGCCAACAAGCTATTATGACCAACAGCTGGAAAGGATGAGGTAATGGCGAATGCAATGACGTCATCAAAAATAAGTTTGGAGTAAGAATTTGAAGTCCGCAGACGCCTATAAATAAGGATCCAATGAAGCAAAGGGGGATTATCAGAAAACTTCTCCTAATCTTCAAAGCATTAGAATTCTAAGTCTTTTCAATCTTTTGTAGTGTTTTTAATCATCCTCTATCATATGAGAGGCTAAACAACTGTCTCATCTAATGGAGGAATAATATCTATGTAATATTCCCTATATTTCATGAATAAAAGTTTAGCTTTTGTTCAACTTATTTATCCAAAATTCTATTAAGTCTCTATATTGGAGTCCCTTTTATGTCCTAAAGTACGAAACGAAATAGGGTTATGCTGTTTTGTTACTGAAGGAGCCAAGCGCCTACGAACCATCTGTTGCGATAGTGTGGTTGGAAGAAGTTCATAAAATCGAGAACTTGGGATACATGAAAACAGAGCGGTCAAAGCAAGGTATGAATTTTTGGGGTCTTAATTTATTTCGAAAGTATTTGGGCCAAACTTGGAGCATATAGTGGACTATGGTTAATTTTTCACTACAAGGACAATATGGTCATAAATTAGGCTGAAGGACCAGATTTATGCACAATTGAAAGATAAAGGACTAAAAGTAATATTGTCAAAGTTAGAGGACCAAAATTAATCCATGACAATGTTAGGGGACTAAAGTTTTCTTTAACCCTTCATTAAATAATAATCCATTAAGTTTCATAGACGTCCCTCGTCTGTCGCAGATGAAACACGGCACTAATCAAATGAATGTGACTCTCAATGCAAGTCTCCATAGGATGCTTCGACACCCATTCTCGTCGTCGTCGGCTAGTCTCACGTTTGCTTTGTTCTCAGGATCCACTAACAGGTAGTTCGAAAAAATGATTCAGCAACCCAATACTACGATCCGACCCAGCGATCCGATCCCGATTTCGCACGATCTATATCACTTTTATTTGCATCAAACTTGAAAAAGTAGTAAACTTCAATTTCATAGAAACACATTTGATATATGTTTAAGTTATAGTTTTTTTTTTTTTAAATATATAAGGATTTTTCATAATGTAATTTGAAATTGTAAAAAGTCGCAATTTATGTCATTCAATCAGTGATGGCAACCGAACGAGTGTGAGGCGAGTTTGCACGAACCCAAGATCCACCCGCTTCGGGAAACTCCACCCCGGCCCATTTGATTTAAATTTTTACTTTTTTAATTAAGTAGTATCAATTCAAAATTTAATAATTTAATATAATTTTTTATTTTAAAATAAAATATTTTATTTTTTCAAAGTAATATTAATTTAGATTTAAATACTTTAATATAATTTTCAATTTAAAATTAATTGTATAAGACAAAGTATACACTCAACTAATTTTTAATTTTTTTATTAAGTAATATCATTTTAAATTTAATAACTTAACAATAAATTTTGATTTAAAATGAAATATAATACAAAATCCAAAGTAAATTTTTATTATTTCAATAAATAATAACATTTTAGATTTAGGTACTTTAATATAATTTTCAATATGCACTGAATTATATAATATAAACAAAACATTCACCTAATATTTTAATTTCTTAATAAGTAATATCGATTTAGATTAACATAATTTAATTATATAACACAAATAATATATTCAACTAATTTTTTTACAAGTAATACTAAACATCATTGTAAATTTAAGTAAATTAACAAAAAAAAAATTATCTAAAATAAACTATAGAGTACCCTCACTAACATAATTTGATATTTCATATATAAAGTTGAATATATATAAAATTATTTAAAAATGTACCCATAATATCATAATTTCTATTCATAATGTATTACATATAAATAAATAAATAATAATAAATATTAAAAAAATAAAACCAAGACAAGTTCGAAGCGGATCCAACATAAAACTCATAATCCACCCGGAATCCCCCAAGTTCGACATTTTAATACTCAAACTCCCTTCAAACTTAATAATATGAGCATCAAACCCCCCAATTCGGGACAGCTCGGGGGCAGGGATCAATTATATATTCATTGGCAGCACATACCCTTTAATCATTTCAATTTTGCCTTGAATAAAGCGTGAATCATGAATTTGAAGAGCGCTTTTGCAGTTATAATAAATTTCCGTCAAATCTAACTATACTCTTTCTTCCCTTTTCTAACAAAGCTCTTTATTCTACTCTCCCCTCACTCTCTTCCATTTTTATTCCCATACGACAATGTGAGAAGAGCTGCTTCTAGCAATAGTAAATCATATTGGGCATAAAAGAAGATATCACAAATGTCCTTTTCACAGGATAATTATTTTTGTTTTAAACATTTTCTTTACTGTGCTGCTTTGGTTAATAAAATGTTCTGTTCACGAGTTAATATGTTAAATGATTGCGATTCTTTAAATAATTTTCAGTAAACAGGAAGTTGCAGTATTTTTTAACGGTTTGATACAAGAATGTGCAAAAAATTAAGACAAAATGTGGGTGGATAAAGAAATTAAATAAAACTTTAGAGCAATTACAAAGTTTGTAGTTGGAAAGTAAAATCGCAAAGAGAAACTGATAGAAAAAAAACTCAAGGTTAAGACAAAAAAATAGAAATGGCTAAAACCTATAATAAGAGATTCAAGTTTGTAATGGTTATACAATTAAGATAATGTTTCTTGTATAGTTAAAATGTGGAAATTGACAACAGGAGCAAAAGGGCTCACCAAGGGTGCATATTGTTAATAAATTTACAATTGATACGAAGTACTAATTTTCTACAATTGAAGGATGCAAGCAACTTAATTGCAATGTGGAAAATGCCAATTACCCTTGAAAAGAGTTCTTATCATGAACTCAGGTACATCAGAGCACTGCTTCTGGAAAATCATATCAACATTGATCATAATGAAAAAGTATTAAAAGAAATTTCTATAAGAATTACAAAAATAACTAAAGGCTGTTAGCATCCCGAATATAACCAAACATAATTCTTCAATTACCAAGAAAAAATTATGGGCGAGAATCTGGCCAACGTGATTATACAGAGCAAATAACCGTTGTTAGAAAATGGACCGGGTCAAGATGGACAACAACTGGAATATGAAAGAGATAAAAGATACATAAATTTATTAACCCAGTTCGGATATAAATCCTACGTCTGGGGGCGATACCAATTTAGGAGAAAACACTCAAAGAGGAGGAAAATTGAGGAGTACAACACACACACACCTATATGTAAGTCTTCACCACACGTGAAAGACAACACTCACTCTCGTCTCAACACTTTCTTTTATCTCTCGACTATACAGAAAATTTATATGTTTTTCTCACTACTCTACTCTACAAAACAATGCCCACAAGAGTATTTATAGCCACTATTTTGGCTGACTTCTTCAACATCTTTGGAATGACTTATAAGCACATGCAGTGGGAGTAGTTAGCCGTTTTATGAGCAATCCAGGAGTATTGCACTGGAAAGCTGTGAAGTGGATTCTTAGGCACCTGAGGGGTACTAAAGACTGAGCATTGATGTTTGGTAAGAGCAAGCTTACCTTGTTTGGGTTTGTTGACGCTGACTTTGCAGAGAGTGACTATGACAGAAGGAGGAGCACTACGGGGTACGTGTTCACATAGGCGGTACAGCCGTATCCTGGGTCTCAAAGCTGCAGAAGATTGTCACACTGTCCACGATGGAAGCTGAGTACGTGGCAGTTACTCAGGCGGCTAAGGAGCTCATTTGGCTGCAACACTTCCTGTATGAATTAGGGAAACCTCAAGCAGATGTGGTTCATCATAGCGATAGCCAGAGTGCGATCCATCTGGCAAAGAATCCCGCGTTCCATTCGTGGACAAAGCACATCGAGAACAAGTACCATTTCATCCGACAACTTCTTGAGAAGAAGGCACTGCAGCTGGAGAAGATCCAAGGAGAAAAGAACCCTACGAACATGCTGACCAAGGCGATTGCGATGGAGAAGTTGAAGCTGTGTACGGCTTCGACTGGCCTTGATGACTAGAGTGGACAAACCCGACAGTACCAAGAAAGAAGTGGAGAAAAGCTAATCAATCTTCAAGTGGAAGATTGTTAAGGTGTGAAGATTGCTTACATGTTGAAGAAATCAAGGATGACTTCATGTTGAAGAAATCAAGGTGTTGAAGAAGTAAGAATTACTTTATGTTGAAGAAGTCAAGGATGACTTCAATACTTAGAGATCCCAAGATGAGTAGGAGACTCTAAGTCATTCCAAAAATGTTGAAGAAGTCAGCCAAAATGGTGGCTATAAATACTCTTGTTGGCATTGTTTTGTAGAGTAGAGTAGTGAGAAAAACATATAAATTTTCTGTGTAGTCGAGAGATAAAAGAAAGAGTTAAGACGAGAGTGAATGTTGTCTTTCACGTATGGTGAAGACTTACATACAGGTGTGTGTTGTACTTCTCAATTTTTCTCCTTTTTGAGTGTTTTCTCCTCGCTTGCTATCTCCCCCAGACGTAGGATTAATATCCAAACTGGGTTAACAAATTTGTGTGTCTTTTATCTCTTTTATATTCCAATTGTTGTCCATCTTGACCCAATCCATTTTCTAGCATTGGCTCCATGATGTCTTTATTACTACATGAGTGGAATGAGGCCCCTAAATCCACGACCTAATCATCGAAAGAACTGCTCACACTCAACAATATGCATCCGTGATCTCTTTCGTGCCGGCATTCGCTGTCCGACCCTCCTTTTCCTTTTTTGGCACCCGACATTTGGTTTTCATGTATTCGGACTTCTCGCAGTTCCAGTACACCATCTCCTTCTTGCCCTTGTTCTTCACTCTCGACTTTGATCTTCCACGGTATTTTCTAGCATTGGCTCCTGAGAACAAAGCAAACGTGAGACTAGCCGACGACGACGAGAATGGGTGTCGAAGCATCCTATGGAGACTTGCATTGAGAGTCACATTCATTTGATTAGTGCCGTGTTTCATCTGCGACAGACGAGGGACGTCTATGAAACTTAATGGATTATTATTTAATGAAGGGTTAAAGAAAACTTTAGTCCCCTAACATTGTCATGGATTAATTTTGGTCCTCTAACTTTGACAATATTACTTTTAGTCCTTTATCTTTCAATTGTGCATAAATCTGGTCCTTCAGCCTAATTTATGACCATATTGTCCTTGTAGTGAAAAATTAACCATAGTCCACTATATGCTCCAAGTTTGGCCCAAATACTTTCGAAATAAATTAAGACCCCAAAGTTAGAGGACCAAAATTAATCCATGACAATGTTAGGGGACTAAAGTTTTCTTTAACCCTTCATTAAATAATAATCCATTAAGTTTCATAGACGTCCCTCGTCTGTCGCAGATGAAACACGGCACTAATCAAATGAATGTGACTCTCAATGCAAGTCTCCATAGGATGCTTCGACACCCATTCTCGTCGTCGTCGGCTAGTCTCACGTTTGCTTTGTTCTCAGGATCCACTAACAGGTAGTTCGAAAAAATGATTCAGCAACCCAATACTACGATCCGACCCAATCCATTTTCTAGCATTGGCTCCATGATGTCTTTATTACTACATGAGTGGAATGAGGCCCCTAAATCCACGACCTAATCATCGAAAGAACTGCTCACACTCAACAATATGCATCCGTGATCTCTTTCGTGTCGGCATTCGCTGTCCGACCCTCCTTTTCCTTTTTTGGCACCCGACATTTGGTTTTCATGTATTCGGACTTCTCGCAGTTCCAGTACACCATCTCCTTCTTGCCCTTGTTCTTCACTCTCGACTTTGATCTTCCACGGTATTTACCCCGTGTGTGAACTCTCCTTTTGGACTCTGTAGGTAGTGCAGAGCCAGATGATCCACCCGTTTGCTTTCTACGGATTTCCTCGTTCAACATCATGTCCCTGATGTTGTCGAACTTCATCTTCTCCTTCCCAGACAAAGTGTTCACCGAAATAACAACCACATCCCAAATGTCAGGTAAAAATGATAGCAAAATTAACATTTTTACCTCATCATCAAACACGATATCCACAGACGCTAGCTGTGTCATGAGTTGGTTGAAATCATTAAGGAGTCAAGATGTTAGAAAATGGACTGAGTCATATGTTAGAAAATGGACAGGGTCATATGTTAAAAAATAAACCGGATCAAGATAGACAACAACTGGAATATAAATGAGATAAAAATCAAAAAAATTTATTAACCCAGTTCGGATATAAATCCTACATATGGGGACGATACCAAGCCAGGAGAAAACACTCAAAGAGAATGAAAATTGAAGAGTACAACACACACACCTGCATGTAAATCTTCACCACACATGAAAGACAACACTCACTCTTGTCTCTACTCTTTCTTTTATCTCTCGACTACACAGAAAACTTATATATTTTTCTTACTACTCTACTCTACAAAACAATACCAACAAGAGTATTTATAGCCACCATTTTGGCTAACTTCTTCAACATCTCTAGAATGACTTAAGAGTCTACAAAACAATACCAACAAGAGTATTTATAGCCACCATTTTGGCTAATTTCTTCAACATCTCTGGAATGACTTAAGAGTCTCCAATTCATCTTGGGATCTCTAAGTACTGAAATCATCCTTAACTTCTTCAACATGTAAACAATATTCACACCTTAACAACCGTTACTAACTTGTACAAGACCATTGTCGTGGGTGAATAACTCTTACAAAATTGCAACAATCTCAATGATAGGCTTGGTGATACCACGAAAATCGAAGAGTGATCAATTATGTGTTAAAACAATGAATTCACAACTTATACAGTTCAATTGTATCAGGTTAATGCCGAAGAAAAAACCAGTTCGCACACCTATTTGTCTACGATTGGGTTTATATGCAGCATAAAATAGTCAAAAATAAAAAACGAAGCTGGCAAAGCTTAGTGGTTCGGATTATAATATGAGCCACAACGTGGATAGCCTTTCCTCTGATGTTAAAGAGAAGAGACTCGAAAGACGAAAGGAAGCTCAATCACTATAGCTTATGATTAATGTTAAGTGCTGCCAGCTTATTCAAACAGCACTGGACCGTCCATAAGCACAGTTCACTCAACAAATCTACGTCATTAATAAAACATCAAATCTTCAACACTTTGGATAGGAAAAAATAATAAAGTGAAAAGTAGAAAATCAGAACAGGTAAGCCTCAGAATTGCAGAATATCAGCAAGGCCGTCTTTCGAAAGCCATTCAGTCCCGAAAGATGGTGTAATTTTGAAGTGATTTCTTCACAGGCCAAAACAAAACTCAAAAATCAGAAATGAGAAAATATTCGATTTAACAGAAATAGGATTGTATTTCTCATGGCCAATCCCAAGAGATCATAGCAGAATCTGCTAAACAAGGCGATAGGATATGAGATCGCCCCATTACCTTCGGAAATCTCGAAATGAAATCTCAACGAAGACGGAGGGCTTGCTTTAGCGACGATTTTCACTCTTGAGTCATACGAACACCGATCAAAGCTCGTCCCAATTCTGTGTTAATCGTCGCGAATATCTACTTAAAAATGAGTAGCAAATGAGAATTCAAATGTAGCTGCGGTGTGTGAGTTACTCTCTGTGCTATGGGGACGGCAGATTCTCCTAGAACCCTAACTCTTATCAGTTTGCACTGTGAAGGGCAGAATGCGAAGACGGTATTTATAGAATCAGGTGACTCGCTTTTAGCCGTTGGATTAAATCCTGTAATCCATGTCATTTCTTTTGTGGTGCCTCTGCACTGCCGCCGAACCCTAATCACTAGTAAAACAGTGAATACAAAGGAGATGAACTAAAAACTAATAAATAATTATGTTTTAACCCCCCCCCCCCCAAATGTAATTTGCAATCAAGGACATAGACTATACAATACAATACACCATTAGGGGTGGTTGACAAGTCGAGCCAACTCGCGAGCTTGATTTCAAGCTCGACTCGACCAGCTCGAGTTGCAGGTCCTAAGACCTCGATCTCAATTCTTTTTGTTCATCAGCTTGCGAGTTTATTTTTTATTTTTTTATATATATTTTTATTTTTAAAATTTTTGTATACTTAATTTCGTATTTAATATTTTATTAATTTTATACTTAAAATTGACCATATATTATAATTATATTAATATCATACATTTTATTTTAAAAGATAATAAATTATGGTACTTTTATTTATACGTTTAATCTTTATACAAAAATAAATTTAATCAATAACATAGTAAATTATAATATTTTTTAAAATTATGATTTATTATGAATAAACTTTATGTTATATTTTAATATATATTTGTATTGTGTTATACTTTTTCTAAATTGACAAATAACTCACTTATGATTTTTTTTTCTATTTCTGAATTTTATATTTATATCAAGATACATACTATGCATTATGTAATCTATTTATTACTTATAAATTTATGTCAAAATTTAGTGATTCCTATGAATTAATCTAAAAATAATGGTAATAATAATGGTGATGATGGTTGAATAATTTTAATTATTTTTATTATTATTTTATTATATATATAATGAGGTCAAAAGGTTTAAACAATAATTATGATATCTTAAAATTCAGAAACCCGATTCATAGTAAATTTAAATATATATAAAAGTGTGTACATTAGACATATCGGACCGTATAATTTAAAATCACATTACATGATTCAACGATATACTGTTTTGAATGATTACTCTTATGTTTCGAGTACGATATCTCGACATCCGTATATCCAATAAGTCTAAAATTTTACCAAATGTATTCGTTTTGTGAGTTTGATCATATATAATGGTTTGATATGAATTTTGATGGCCCGATTAACCTATGTTGTTCAACAATGTAAGATGATAATTACATCAATGTAATACTAACATTTATAAATATATAAATTTATTGCAAATTGTTAAACATATATTAATCTCAACTATAAAATATTTTTATGTATTTCAGTTGCATTATTCCAGATAATGGATACTTTTATATAATTTTAAATTATTCAGTAGAATTTTTTTTGGTATACTTTACTAATTATATTACTACTAAACTAATTAGTAGTTTATATTTATAACAATAAATCAAAATTTCATACTATATTTTGGTATATTTGTAACATAATATACATCATGCAATCTATTTTATTGCTTATAAATTTATGTAAAAGTTTGGCGATTCAATCCCATGATTTAGTATAATAATAATAATAATAATAATAATAATAATAATAATAATAATATTAACAAATTATATCGAGCTCGAGTTCACCGAAAATGATCGAGCTCAGCTCGATTACACCCCTATACACGACAATTCTTGCATATTAGTGTGTGTAAAAGCATATATTTGATAATGACATCTAACTTATTTGGTGAGGTTGAGGCCTCTAAGGTCATGAGTTCGAACCCCATTTTATGTGTGGAATGTTGTGTCTACTGAATATGTGTGTTGTTTATACTAAATAGTAGGTATTAGTTCTACTGAAATAGTACGTGTTAGTTGGATTAGATTAGTTGATATTATTTATCAGTATATAATTGTTGTAATATATTTTGTTAAATATCGAACATGAATTATTATTATCAATTTATTTCAATTAATAATAATTCATCGTTCTTACTTCAAAAAATAAAATACATATATTTAGCATTTTATTTATACATTTTATTCTACAGTGAGTTTATTAGGATATCCATGTAGCTATTAATAAGTAATTTATAAAGTATATGAAGAATAAATAACAGTTAATTTAAATCAAATTCAATATCATAATATATTGTATGTAAATAAGTAATTTCGGTGCACATAGATCAAATTATTTTGCATTTAGAGGGTATTTGGCTAAACTTATTTAAAAAAATCTTATAAGCTCATATATTTATTTTATAAAATAGTTTTAAAATTTATATAATATTAGATGTTATTTAAAAATATGTTCTTGAAGTGTTTGAATAAAATAAGATTACGGAGCTTATAAGATGTTATTAATGACAACTTTGTAATTAATTTGAGAAAAAAATATTAAAATTTTAAAATAAGTTGGCAACTCGTTACTTTTTTTAAAAATTTTATAATCGGCTACCATCTTTTCCTAAACAAATTGCCAAACATTTTTTAGTTTCTTATAAGCTCTCAAACTTCATTAAGATATTTTAAAAGAAAGGGATAATTACACTCCAATCCCCTAAAATTTGGTGTAATTGAACGTATACTCATGTGATTTGAAAAATTACATCTTGCACCCCTGAGGTTTGCTTTCCTCTAATAAATAAATTTCCCTTTTGATCAAAAAATTCACTGAATTTGCTTATATTAACAAAAGAAAATGAATGAAAATTTATATTCATCCGGAATTGACTTATTACTGACTTATTGTAGGTTAAATAATTTTTTTCGAACTAAATTACCCTTATAACGGTAAATATACCTCCTCATATGCATTAATGCGTAAAGGCGTATGAGGGTAATTTGGTCACAAAAAAATTTATTTGACCTGCAATAAGTCAGTAATAAGTCAATCAGGGTTACATATAATTCAATTTCTTTATCAATATCAGTAAATTCGGTGAATTTTTACTAATGGGAGACTTATTTATTAGTAGAAGCAAACCTCAAAGGTGCCAAATATAATATTCTAAATCACAAAAAATATATGTATAATTATACCAAATTTAAAAAAAAAATTATCCCTTTAAATAATTTATAAACTCACCCAAACACCCTCTCAAAATAATCATTCTTTAAGAAAGAGCTCTTAGTAGTAGTGAGGTCAAGAAGTTTCTCTCTCTAGAAAGAATGCTCTCCTTTCTCTCTATAGTGCCTCAACTTCGATTTGCTCTTTAACTACTCTTCTTTAAGTTTTTGCAAATTCTGGACCGATTAAATGCATCCCTTAATGCTGCTCTGCATTTCTACCTAACGTTTTTGGGGCTTTGGGGTTTTGAGGGTGTCTTGCCAACTGCTAAACCTCTACCGAAGGTGAGAAATAGATTCTGCCATTTCTTTCCTCTTTCAGCCTCTGCATCTGTCTCCTTGCAGTTTGGCGAAAGTTTTGCTGCAAGTCGCAGCTTGTTTCACGGCCTGAAGCTTGCCCAACGACTACCTTGTTGTTGCTGGTGCGTTTTCCTCCATCTTTTCCGGCCAATTCCAACTGCCCGGTGGTACTTGGGGATTTTTCCATTTTTTGGTACATCAAGACACTGTCTGCTGCTGCACAGCCTGCCCCTTACTGCATCCAGCCCTGCCAGCCTGCTGCATTATTTCACTCACTGCAGCTATTTCCTCTTTTAGTGCTGCAGCAGCCTACCACTGTTGCTGTCATTGCTGCATATTCCCTCTATGCCTAAAACATCTGCCATGGCAAAGACCAAGAAAAATAGGCAACCTGTTGTAGTTGCTGTTGTTGGCCTGCTAAAGCCCTCTGGCCAGTCACCTGCAGTAGCTGCTTCCGTCAAAGTAACCGCAACAACCGGCCAGCAGCCTAGCACCACCGTCACTGCCTCCAAGGTTAGTCCGTCGGATTTTCGTGGTTTTATTTCTGACTTGGAGGCTTCCCCCTCCTTTATAACCAAGAATGATACAGCGAAAGCAACCGGTCCCCAGCCAGAGGAAAAACTGCCGGTGAAAGATGCTACCACTGAAAATGCAGGCATGAAAAGGTCTCTTATGCGAGCTTATTTAGCAACAACCGCAAGCTTACCGAAGACAACAAACTCACCAAATTTTTGGTTGATGATGGCCCCTTACGTTGGGGTCAAGCGACTTGCTAGATGTTTGAACCAAGCATGGTTTTTGCCTCGTCGGCTATATCGCCGGCAAATTCCTAGGGCTGAAGACAATCTGAGCACTTTTTCAATCTTGGGGAGCCAGCTTCCAACAGCATGAGAGTGGCTGGTTAATTTTCAGATTGCACGAGAGGATGATAGACAACGTATTCTGGCCGGTGGACGCTATTTCGTCGATAGACGGCCCTTCCTTTTGAAGCATATGCTGGACTGCTTTGAATTCAAGGAGGACGATATTAGCCTAACCCCGGTCTGGGCCACACTTCCATCACTTCCCCTCGAGTGTTGGCATCCGAACGCCTTGGGTAAGATTGGCTCGAGACTTGGGACACCTATTGTCGTGGACTCTCTAACGATGAAGATGGAGAGAGTATCGTATGCTAAAATTCTAGTCGAAGTTAATGCTTCGAAGAAGCTGGTAGAGCAAGTGGAGTTTGTTATGCCTAACGGCGTAACCAGAGAGCAGCTGGTCGTGTATGAGTTCACGCCCAAATTCTGCACTGATTGCAACCGGTTCGGCCACCTGCAGGAGTCTTGCCAAGGCACCCACCCACTGGCTATTCCTGCCACAGCTACCCCTGCTGCAATTGTTAAGTTTGCTGTAGCATAAAAGACACAGCCCGTTGAATGGATTTAGCGGTGCAGCAGAGGAATAAGGACAAGGTCAATGACACCGCAGCTAAATTGACAACGGACGTGCAGTGGCTGACTTTTCCACCGGCCGACAAGATGGATAAGGGACGGCTGGGCACTATGACACCGCAGCCACTCCAACAGAAGGAAAATGAGGCTACCTCGCCGGTAGACTCATCGAGCTCATCTACTGATCCAAACTCCCCGACGTTCACGCAACATGCTATGCCGGGGATCAAGATTGTTGGAATTACTACGAAAGGCAGCAAATGGGAGAACCAGGCCGGAGGGGAGTCTCCCCCTCAATCCCTATAAAGATCGATTTCTAAAATGTAAGGGGCTTTAATCGGCCTCTCAAACACAATGGGGTAGCCCACCTCTTCAACAAATAACCGGTTTTGCCTCTTGGGCATTTTGGAGCAAAGCTTGCAGCATCGGCAATTCCAAAGATTCTCAGCCGCTCATTCCCAGGGTGGTGCCAAACCAACAACTTTGACACCATAGCCGGCAAACACATCCTTGTTGTATGGAACCCGACAGTCGTTAACCTTCATCCGGAGGAATCTCTCCCCAAGTGATCCACTATTGTGCCACGAATAAGTCTTCTCAACTCTCCTTTTATATCTCGTTTACATATGGGCTTTACTCTGTTGTGAATAGAAGGAGAATGTGAGAGAAGCTTTCTGATTTGGAAAAAACATTGAGCATGCCATTGCTCATTATGGGCGATTTTAACTTCTTCGATGATGACGAGAATGGCGGCATCCCGATATCCGATGACGACGAAGACGATGGTGATCCTTTGGCGGAAATTCCAGGTATGGCGGCCCCCCCATGCAACGAGCCTGTGTCTGTAATTTTCGATTCTATATGCATGCACATGTCGTTGAGCTAGGACGAATCCACGTCGTTTGCTGCGATTTCCAAAGACATAGACGATGACGTGGACTCAACTCTCCCAAAGGCTTCGAAAGACGACGGTGCAAACTCGTCAAAATTCGGCCCACCGGATGAGCCCCCCGCCGTTGGATGAAGGTCTTGGTTTGATTTTTTTGTTAATTTTGAAAGATTTTGATATAATCCCGTGAATGGTTTGTTCGAAATGGATCTTTACTTGCCCTTAATATTAATTTTTTTTGTTTTATTCACTGTCCTTAATATTATATCTTTTTTATGCACAAAAAAAATATGAGGGACAAAATGTCATTTGATAGTATTATACAGGGAAAACAAATGGTAGGAAATGTCACTTGAAAACTTGTTGAAGTGTAGTTTCGGGAATCATAAAAAATTAGTTTTATTCTTCTTTTTCTTTTTATTTTGAGGTAATTGTTGATGAAACTGTAATGTATGGTCTAATGCAAAATGTAATATATATATATGTTGATGAATACGTAACATACAAATTATGAGCCCTATGAATTTGATTATAAATTTTCAAATATATATCAAAAAATATGTGAAAGAATAATACTTATTCAACTTTTGGATCAGAAATGATACAAAAATTTCTTAAAAAAATGAATATATAATGAATTATTTATTTTTTTTATTTTAACAAGTATCTTGAAATTTATTATAAAGATTATGAAATTGTTGCGGCTAATTTTTGATAAATTATGGTCTACCCTATTTAGAATTTAAAGAGTTTATTTTCTAAAATAAAATCAAATATTTTATAATATATAATAAAACAAAACTTCAGTAAAAGTTAAGCAGCATTTCTTGAAAATTGATTTCTAAATAATATTGTGAAACACAATATTTTCATAATTGTAAAACAAATATTATTATATTTTTATAATTGTTATGTATCACTTTAAAAATACAAGTGTTATTTTATTAATGATTGGACATACATGTCAGGTGATTAACATTCCACTGACATTTTTAAGAATCAATGCTGAAAAAACTTGGTCAACTTTGTAGCAGCATAAAAAACAAAACTAAAAGGGGGTTGGAATTTAATGCCCACAGCGTCTCAATTTTCACTTTACATTGAGTTCTCCCACTTTTTCTCTTTCTTCACTATATAATTTATTATGTCTTTAATTTCAGTTTTGAACATGAGCAATAGTTATTATATACTTGCCCAATCTCAAACTAAAAAAAAAAGGGCATATTTAAGAATTAAAAAATAAACTTTTTTAATTTTTAAATTATATTTTAGTTTATTTGAGTACCAATTACAATTCTACCAACACCACTTGACATGAAGTTGATTTTGGAATTTAACGATAATTTATAGATGTATAATAAAATATTTGAACTGTAAATTCAACACACAAAATAATAGCAATATATTTTCTTAATGAAACTAGTTCCATTCCGCTCAACTTTAAGAGATCGCAGATACAATCATTCAACTAACATTGCCGTTATCGGTCCCCCGGCCATCCCACAAATGGGCGGCCATTGCATCATGAAAAGCTGCTGTATATCAATATCTTCTTATGATTGTTGAGGTAAACGACGAAATTGATCGTTTGCTTCGTTGTCAAGATTGTCAAACTCTCTGCGTTCCCCACGTTGAAAAAATTGGTTACCGATGGCAAATTTTCGTATAAAGTTATGGATGACACAACATGCGATGACAAGATCCCGCTGAAGATCTAAACTGTAGGGCGGCATAGGTCCTTTCAAAATAGGGAATCTATTCTTTAGCACACCAAATGCTCGCTCAATGACATTCGCAATTGTGAATGACGTTGGTTAAATAATTCTTTCGGTCCACGAGCTTGCCGGTTGTTACCTCTAAATGAGTTGATGTGATAACGAACTTAACGGTACGACACCAAAAATCCAAAAAAATTGGGATAAGCGAAATCCACTAAGTAATATTTACTTTAAATAACAAGAGATGTAATCATGAATGAATACTGCAAAATAATGGTGTAAAATCTTGGAGAATGTAAATTTAATACCATTTGGTGGCCAAGGAAAATTCTGATCATTGTTGAGGCAGTCCATGAACACACGGGCATCGTTTGCGCTACCTTCCCATCCAGCCATGACATATGTAAACATCAAGTCAAAATTGCAAACAACCATAATATTTTATGAGATTTCACCGTGTCGTGAACAATATGCATTTTGCATAGACACCGGAACACTTGCTGGTATTAGTGTGCCATCAATTGCGCCGAGGCAATCCTAATAATAAATAAATTTGAAATATTATGAGAAGGAAAATTAGCGGCTTCAGGGTTTAATGAATGCAGTATACATTATCTTAAAATATGAATTGAAGTATCAATTATAATGGATTCTGGGATGAGTATGATTGAAATTTGCAGGACAAATTAGTTCCGGTGCAAGAAGATTCAAAGCCCGCGAAACACATTTCATGTGCCTGGAGATGGTCTCCAATAAGTGCTGGAACCACTCGCAGCTCGTTCTTTGACGCTCGCTTAAACCAACGGTTTGTAAGAAAATAGCCACTGATTCCATGACAGAGGCACGCGCCCGTTGCGACTCTCTTAAAACACCTCTCGCTTGTAGGAAGAAACATAAATTTTGGAATATTTCTTTGTTCATCCGTAACATATTATAGATTTGATTTGGGTGTCCTGACATAAGCTCGCTCATCCAATCAGAGCCTTGCAGAGAAGAAATATGTTATGGTTATTTTGTGCGAAAATATGAAGGGCATAACACTTCATGCATTAACATGAAGTGGTTTTCCTCATCCGAGGACATACCAGAAGAATCTGTGTCTTCATCTCTATGACTAGAACGAGTGTTGCCGCTTGATTCATCCATCTCTCTATTTCTGCTCAAATTGATTGGGGATATATTTATAATAAAAATATGCATTAATCACTGCATCAACCACCATTATTTGACAAGAAAGAGGGTTGGTGAAAAAGTGCCATAAATATGACGTACATAATATTTATAACAATTGCATTACTTTGCCTGACGAATTGATTTTGCATATCTTTAGCCTGACCAAGTTCATGCATGGGGTTTGACTTTTTTTTACCTAGCAAGTGCTGTTAGTGATACTTTAGCTATTAATCTTTGTTTACACGAAATTATAAAAATAATTTTACTGTGTTTTTACAAATAATTTTAACCAAATTGTCATTCTCTATAAATTGTAAGAAAATGAGTTTAATAAAATGATATGTAGCACCCCCTTCGCTACAAGAGCTATATCTGCCCTAAACGTCATACTTATAGTAATCCCTGTGTTCATATATATACATTTGCACATAATCATCTAATCAATTTGCATACCTAATCCCAACACGTCATAATAGGTATTATCAACCCACAACATTATATATATATACATATCAAACACCACAAGTAATCTCCATGCTTACGTTCCCTCTATACAACAAAATATGATTTGTACTCTAACTGACAAAGAGGAGAAAACAGCATACTGGCCCGACCTGCCTGAGTATAGCGCGTAGACCTAATCTTCAACAATCAGACACCTCAAAGTCTACTTCTGAAAGAAAATATCAACAGAGGAATGAGCCTGCCACGCAGTAAGCAAATAACCAGCCCTATTTATATATGTATACCAAACACAACCAAGATAAGATAAGTAAGCAACATGCATGGAATACAGTCAATTTAATTCCAATATAATCGACTTCATCGCACCACATAGCTAATTCGCAATAAAACAACCAGTTAAACTCTTTTTCCTCTAGTTTGCTTACCAGAAGGTGATATCGTGTTTTTCCCATCAACTCAATCTCACCGTTATATAAATTCAAGTGAATCCCCTTGACAGCCGGCTCATCAATCTCATTTCGCATCATAGCTCTTTCATTTCGCACATAGCTCTTTCATTTCGCACATAGCTCTTTTCATTTCACATCTTTTTCATATCGCAGCATCGCTCTTTTCATTTCACATCTTTTTCATATCGCAGCATCGCTCTTTTCATATCATTTCGCCTTATAGACTTTTCAACACATCAAGGGGTATTCACACCACAATTATATTCAATTTCCACCACTCCCTCATTTTCACATATCACCATTCTTGTAAGCAACTAGTAACGTAAAACCATATATCAATACATTCTCATTTTCAAACACCCACAACACAACATACAACAAACATAATATTTCAACGTGTCTTCGCATTCCACGTACACAATATCGTCAATCAAATTGAATCATTCACCACTTATATATTTTTAGATAAACCAACGTCACCATGAACCACAAATTTATATAACAGTAATATCACAAATAAATGGAACATATATAGATAATACTAATTATTTACTTACCTCAACCTCACAACGTTTCTTTCTACTCAATCGCTAATTGTCAGTCCTTTCACCTCACCCCCATATCCTATAATGAGTTATACCACATACAATTAATATATCGAGAATATTGTAATTTCTTTTAAATATAATATTAAATCTTATTCGTACGATTTTCAATAATTCTTTAATACTCCACTTCTATCGAAATATAAATCTTCGTTCTAGTTCTTCTCAATAACTTGACACTATAGGTTTCATAAAAATATTTATAATTTATCAAGTGATTCATAGGAATTTATTTAACGAAACCCCTTATACATTTATAAATATCATTTTTAATAACATCCTTAAATTAAATTATCATTAAAACCTCATTCTTCCTCTTTAACAATATATTATTTCTTAAGTATAGTTTTTGGAATATTCCTACGGATTTCTTATCAATTTCTCGCTATTATATAATTTAATTAAATAACAATACATAGAATTGCGTATTTGGTTAACAATTTCGATGGAATTATATAAATTGGCTATAGCAATATTCAAATCTAATAAATTTAATAATCTAATTAACCAATGATATCATTTTTATATGCGATTTGGTATTTAATTCGGTACTAATTTAAATAGCCAAACTCGTAAAATATTTCAATTAAATAGTACATCGCTCAATATAATCAACATTTAATAAATGAACTAAATAAATAATATAATTATATAAATTAATAGAAATTAAAATAAAAACTTACCTCCCGCTGTGAATTATCGAACAGAGAAGGAAATTGCAAATTTTATAAATGTGAGATTTTGATAATTTGGCTCACATATATATATGTAGGGGGTGGGACGGTGGGTGAGGGCCCACCCCCAAACCCTTTCCTTTCTTTCTTTTCTTTTCTTTTTGGCTTTCATATATATATATGTACATATGTTACTTACACATATATATTATTATTAATATATATTTTATATATTATTATTATTATTATTTTATTTATTTAATTAAAATTTTCTCAAAATACCATTTGCGTCCTTTCTAATTTTCTTAATTAATAGAAATTGTCCCAAAATATTATAACAAACTCCAATTTAATCCGTTCAAGTTTTATTATATTCTAATTATGGCTCATAATTTATGTACTAATTAACTAAATTTCATAAAAATTTATCAATCCCCCAATTAGGTATTGTAATCTTTGGGGCGTCACATGATAAATTAATATTATTTTTGTTTATAAAAATAATTATAATGAAAATTGTCATTCTCTATAAATTGCTCGTACTGATCTAATACCGACCAGCACTATTTCACGAAGGGAAATAGAATAGCTGGTCTACTGATCTATCCCCAATACACCAGAAAATGAGTTTAGTAAAATGATAAATTAATATTATTTTTGTTTACAAAAATAATTATAACCAAATTGTCATTCTCATTAAATTGTAACAAAAAGAGTTTAATAAAATGAAGAATTAATATTATTTTTGTTTATAGCAATAATTTTAACAAAAATTGAAATTGTTAGAATACCGTATTTAAAAAATAAAACCTCAAACAAATCATTACCATGAACATTATAATCTATTATTTAAATAAATTTTTTAAAAAAAAAAACTAACATCATACAAGTTTATGAAAAAGAATATTTCAAATGCAGCCCATACAGATTTTTGTTTACTTGCCCAATCTCTCAACCCAAGCATGTTTGTCCTCATCACTCATCAGAAGAATCATTTGATGCCTCATCTTCAACACAAATTGATCTTGCGCTGCAAAGAACAAATCCTGCGGTAGTCCCTCCATTTTTGACAGCGTAAGCATGCATCTTCAATATCATCGTTGGAAATTTTAGCCAGCTTTCGAGTTTTGGCTTCACTGCAAGCCGTTATGGCATCAATTCGATTTGACTGATCACTTTGCCCCCCTTTTTGCTGCACTCCTCTTGTTGCTCTTGGAATTTTCCCGATCTCGGATGAGAGTGGATTACCACTATCCATTGTAGGATAGCTTACATCAACTTCATCATCGTCATTGTTGTCGACAGGAGGCATGGCAGAGGAACGGGCATTATTGTTGGTGGCTACAAAAGCGGAGAACATCTCAGTACATAACTCGAAATGAGGAAGACCCTTCTTTTTCGAGTCAGGCTCTCACGAATTAGCCTGCATAATCATTCATACTTCATTGACGTATGACAAGAAATGATGAATAAATGTTTGAAAATAAAATGAGAAATGTAATACAATTACCGTGATCCATTCAGATCCTCACTGGCAGTCACAGTACACATTGTTGGCTCCCAACCAAAACCAGTCCGTTTGTATACCAAATCATAAAACTTACGCCAAAGCATCCGAAACTTGTTAGCCTTACCTTTAAGTTGCGCAACGGTGTATTGTATTTTATTACGTTCGTACAACTCAACTCCGATTTCACGCCAAATTTGATCACTAAATGTAGATGAGATAAGGTGTCCTTTCTTGTAATGTTCATACATCAATTCAATGAACAAAGACACCTGTGGCATATCCCACCAAGCATCGTCAATTCGTGACCTTGGCTCCGAAGACGTACCGCATGGCTCCTTCCCCTTCCGACTCATCTACCATGTTAAAGTCACAACGTACGTTAATAAAACATCTAAAGTATTAATAGAGTATTACTAAAATATCTACCACATTTGATCCAATGTTTCATTCAAGAATAACAGTTCCTTCATACCGAACACTATGAAATAATTGTCGTAATAAATTGCAAAAATAGCTTCATTCTTATAACTATATTTTCAGAATTTGACAATAGCTTCTCATTAGCTCAACAACAAACATCATTAACAAAAGGACCTAAATAAATGTACAATGCACACTTAGCACACAGCACACATACAAAATCAAGAATGACAAGAACGGGAAAATACACATAAAATATGAGAGAAGAGAAAGTTGCAACAAAGCCAAAACTAAAACCAGCCATCTGATGCTTTCATGAAGTCTCAAATCAATTATGTAAAGAAAACTGAGGTGATAAATCACTAACACCAAGATCTCTATGGATACCAAATCCTCTGAAATTCACAGAGAGAGACGAAGACGGTGGTGTCCAGTTCATTCAATAGACAGAGAAGACTGAGTACATATATAAATAATCACAGAATCACGAACTTCATAGATTATGTTAGTTTCTATACAACCCCTCACTACCTAGTGAAATTGATCTTCAAGTACTTGGTAAGAAGAGCATAATTGCATTTCAGAAATGTCCATCTGGTGAGTTGATTTCAACAAATAAGGGTTCTGTTCTGTACATTAACTTGTTTGTCGTAGATTAAGAACTATAATAATGTGCCCAAAGAATTAAAGTAAACTGAAAGCATTTTGTTTGTTTATGGACAGAGAACAATGGAAGCTTTCATCATCATTTGTGTGAATGAAATAAAGTCATGGTTGTATTTTGGAAAGAAATCTCATTTTGTTCATGCATTTCAAGAACTGTATTACAAACTACTCGCTCCTTCATTATTTATCCTTTGTGTCAATAACTGTCACATGCCCTTTATTTTAAAAAGTTATGCAACAGTTAAATATTAATACCAAATGTAGTACCTATTATACCATTTACACACAACCAAATATATTCCAAATGCAGTACCTATTATACCATTTACACACAACCAAATATGCAACAGTCTAACGCTATTTTTTGTTCCGTGAGAGCTACAAAGATACAACTTCCACAAATCAAAAGCCACAAAATCATGCAACACAAGTTCACTCCAAAAGACTAATCAGGTGACCCAATAGACACACAATCCATTATGAAATAAGAACACTTTGTCCAATTATCTGATGTTCAGCTCTCATTGCTTAACCTTAAAATTAAACAAATAGAATCTCTTAATTGTGGTAATCAATAAATCAGTGAGGGCTACAGAAAGATAACAACACTACTACTACAACCCATTTCCCAAACTGAATACATAATACAGTTCAAATTTTACTCTACTTTCTCAGAGAGCAAGTGAACTCCCCTTTCTTCATCAAACTGACTACAGACCACCACTAACTATGATAACTGTTTTCTGTAAAAAGGCTGAAACCAGTAGCATAAAACTCGGGAGATTCATGCATATGTTACATTCACAAATGGCATAAACACACACCACAAAATCTGCTTAAAATATATATATATATCGGTACAAAGCTCACCTTATTTGGAGTGTCGCGTTTTCTCTTCCGACAAATGACGTCGTTGTTAGAGCCACAGGACTCAACGGCCGAAAAAAATGGATGGATCGGCAGGCGTGCAGAAGTGTCCAGGGAAGAGGAAGAAGGAGGAGAGCTGGTTTTGTTTGAGGCTTCCATTGAAAGGCATGGTTGGGAGATAAAGCAATTTTAATTGATTTGAAACAAGAAAAGACATGATGACAAGATAAGACAAGTATGACCAACCCATGTGACCTATAACTTCAGAAAATTCAAGACTAAAATAGGAATGCTTTCACAATGAAGATGGCTTGACCAAACAAAATTTCAACTATCCAAATAGTGAAAAGTGAAAAAAAATCTCATTGAAAACACAACCAAACGGGCTCTAACATGTCTAAAAATAATGATATTCTTGTTATCTAGATGATATGGCTTGTATGCTTTTTGTCCTTGGACATAACCAATAAACACACATCTAAAGGCTCTAGGATCAGACTTAGATTTATGTGGAAGAGTGTTAGAAGCAAAGCACAAGCAACCATAAGGGTTGAGGTTATCATAGGATGCAGGGGTCTTGTATAGAAGCTCAAAAGGAGATCTCCGGCCGAGTGTGGGTGAAGGAAATTTGTTTATAATGTGTGTTGCTTTAAGAATAGACTCTGTATAGAAACGATTAGGTAGGTGAGACTCAAACATGAGAGCTCTAGCAACCTCCAAAAGGTGTTTATGTTTTCTTTCAATGACTCTGTTTTGTTGTGGTGTGTAGACACAGCTTTTTTCATGAGCTATTTAATGCTTCTATAACAACTCTTCGTAGGAAAGAATGATAAATTCAGACCCATTATCAGTTTGAATGGCCTTAACTTTGATACTGAATTGAGTTAGGGTTTTTGAAAAAAAGAAGATAGAATGTTTGTGGTTTGAGACTTATGGTGCATTAGATACGTCCGAGTCACTCTAGAATAAGCATCAACAATTGTTAGTATATAGTGACAGCCAGACATTGAAGGCTGTTTATAAGGCCCCCATATATCCACATGAATAACGTCAAATGGTTCATAGCATGACTTTTACTAGAGGGAAAAGGCTTTGTTGACTACTTAGCCATAGGATAAACAGAGAAAACATGGTCTTTATTAATTTCTGTAATATTGAGTTCATGAATACGAGTGAGTACAAGAGGATTGGCATGTCCCAAACATTTGTTCCAAACTACATAATTGCTAGAAGCAGTAGAGGTGTTTATAGCAGAGTGAAAAGAATGTTGATGAGAAGCAGCTGAAATGAAAGAACTATTGTCCAAGAGATATAGCTTGCCTATTTGTTTCCCTATAGCCATGATTTCTTTAGTCATCTGGTCCTGCAAAAGGCATGACGAGGTAAGGAACACAAAAGCAACAAGAATAGATTTACATAGTTGTGAAATTGATAGGAGATTATGATGAAATTTGGGAATCAAAAGCGCATTAGTCAAACTGAAGTTAGATGATAATGTGATGTTGCCATGATGAGTTACAAGGGATATGTTGTTATCAAGGAGATGAATTTTTATGGGGCTATGAAGTTTTGTAATTAAATGAAAGAGAGATGCATCATACTCATGTGATTTGTGGCTCGATCTACAATTTAGTTACTAGTGCTAATTTTTTTGAACCATCTCCTTGCACCATCATACCTGCTATTTCAATATCGTGAGCAAGATGCACCCTGCCAGGATCTTGAGGAACTTTGCTCTGTACTATCTGTAAAGCCTCAGCAGATCAGAAATCAAGTCACTTCTCTGTGTATTTGATTTGTTCCCAGAATTCAAAGTTTCAATTGCAGCATAAGCTTTGTTCGTAATTGCACCTTATTTTCTTTGCTCAGTCAAATCTTTGTACGAATTTGGAAATCCATGTAATTTGAAGCATGTTTCTCGATTATGTCTGGGTTTATTGCAGTATTCACAAATCATGTTCCTTTTGTCAACAGGACTTTTCTTCTTCACAAAATTCTTATGCCCTGCATTAAACCTATATTCCGTCCCTCTTGCTTGCATAGCTGAATTCTCACCAACATTTGCGTATTCCAGATTCACAATTCGCTGTCTTTCAACACGTAACACCATTGAGTAAGCCTTGTTTACATTTGTAGAGGATCTAACACTAGAACTTGGCTTCTAATGTTATCATATGGTTCACCCAATCCCATTAAGAATTGCATCAACTGATTAGCTTCAGTTTGGTCTACCTTTGCCTTGTTACACCCTCAAGTGCACATGGGTGGTGGCATCAAACACACCAATTCATCCTACAATTGCTTTAGTTTTGTATAGTAAGTAGTAACACTCAACCTGCCTTATGTCATCGAACTGATCTCTTTTTGAATCTTATACAATAAGGGACCATCACATTCCCCATACCTCGCTTCCAGCTCTATCCAAAGTGTTCACGCTGAAGAAGCATACAGAAAAGCATTTACTATGTCTTCCGTCATAATACTTAAAGTCCGAGTTCTTATAATGGAGGCTGTAATCCACCATTGTTTCAATTCGGTCGATTCCTCATTAGGTTTCAAGCAGGATCCATATATGAATCCTAATGTATGTTTTCCTTCAAAAGCTATGTGAATTGATCTACTCCATGTCAGCCAATTTGTACCATTGAAGGGTGCATATTTCATCACCAAACTTGAAATCTCCAATGACTGATTTCATACAAACACTGGTTCATTTCAAGATCTAACTTCACCAATCAAATTATCACTCGCCATGAATACTTCAGCTATATCAACTGTATGTTGAATCAATGAGTGCAATAAGCAAAAAACAAGAATTTTACTCGATTCAATATGTAGATACCATCATTACGATGTCTCTAATACCATGTTTTAATCCATAGAACAAAATGCAGTGATAGAAAATATCTTGGATGCGATTCTTGTGAAAAAATTATCTTTTCATTGAAGTTATGAAGCTGCAATTGCTCGGTTGTATAAATAACCAACTAACAGACTAGTAACAACTCTGTACGCGTCATCAAATTAATAAGAAAACAAATGCAACAAGGAGAATTACCAAAAATACAAAATGCAGACTACAATCGTCTTCCTCAATTTGCATACTCTGTACTCGAGCCATGTCTGAGGACTTCCTCCATTGCTCCAGCTTGTTCTGCTAACTTTCTTCAGTGCATGTTGTTAACAAATATACAATTGAAGGGGTGCAAAGTAAAAAATATTTGCAATTGAAGCGTGAAAGCAACTTAATTCCAATGTGGAAAATGCCAATTACCCTACAAAATTAAAAATTTTAGAGTTCTTAACATGAACTATAGGTACATCAGAGCACTGCTTTTGGAAAATCATTAGCGAGAAATTTCTATAAGAATTATAAAACATAACTAAAGGATGTTAACATCCCGAATATCAAACATAATTTTTCAATTACCAAGAAAAAATTATGAGCGAGAATCTCGCCATCGCAACAACCTACCGATCAACAGCAACAGACACCAATTCTTTTATTGTAATTCCAGCTTTTTGTTAGAAGATTTTTGTCCCCATTCTATGTAATAGCAATGGATGTTCATTGAGGATTATAATGAAATTATCAAGTTCTTCTTCCTTATCTCTCTGTTCTCTCTGAATTTCCCCACCCCCAATTTTAAATTTTTCTGAATTTTATCTCCAACCGTAACATTTGGCCTTAGAGCCACTCTATCCTTGGACTGCACTGTGAATGCTATTCTCAAAAGAGCCCACCAAATGCATAAGAACCCTGCTCCAAAGCCCCCATTCAGGCCTCAGACCAGGAATGCACCTCCTAAAAACCTTGACTACCCAAAGAGGTTCTTGACAGAAGCTGAAGTGAAAGCTAAGAGGGAAAAGAATTTATGCTACCGCTGTGATGAACCATATGTCCCAGGACATAGGTGCAAGTATAAGCAAGTGTATATGTTTTTAAATGATAAAGAGTACAAAGGAGATGACAAGGAAGATCAAACAAAAACTCCAGCAGTAAAGGAAGGGCATGAGGAGGAAGATGTGTCAGTGTCATTACATGCAATGAGAGGGAGCACCTGCTTCAAAACTCTGAAGGTTTGTGGGAAGGTGAAGGATAAAGACATCCTATTTTGATTGACTCTGGAAGCACACACTGTTTCTTGGATGAGAAAATTACTGGAATTCTTGATCTTAAACTAGAAAGCATTGTGCCTATGACAGTAAGAGTTGCAGATAGAAGTCAAATTGTCAGTGACTTGATGTGGGTTGGGTTCAAGTAGGAGATGCAGGGATATACTTTTACTCACCCTATAAGATTGCTGAAGCTAGGAGGGTATGATTTGGTACTTGGTTGTGACTGGTTGAGCACCTACAACCCCATTGAACTGAATTTCCACAGATTGAGAGTCTCTATATCCTTACCCCAACAAAAGTTAGTTATTGAGACTTTACCTCAAGAGCCTTTAACTAGAACATTGACTACATATTCTCCGACACAGCAATTGAGGAAGGTGGCCCCAGTGGCTAGAGATGGTGTAACAAGGAGCAGTAAAGGGATCAAATACGAGGAAGAAGCCCTTGAAAATACTGAAAATATTGCAGCAGTATGAGGGAGTGTTTGAAGAACCCAAATCCTTGCCACCTGAGAGAAGTATTGAACATGGTATTGAATTGATACCTGAAGCCATCCCAAAGAAGCAACACCCATATAGGTATGTTTATAGGCAGAAGACAGAGATTGAGAGGATTGTTAAAGAAATGCTCAGCAATGGGATTATCAGGCCAAGCCAGAGCTCTTTTGCCTCCCTAGTGCTATTGGTCAAAAAGAAAGATGGTGGGTGGGGACTATGTGTGGATTAGAAGTATCTCAACCAACTCACAGTTAAGCACAATTTCCCTATACCTGTAATTAATGAACTTCTGGATGAATTTCATGGTTCTAAGTACTTCACTAAAATTGATTTGATATCTAGCTATTTCCAAATAAGGATGAAGAGGGAGCACATTCTCAAAACTAGCTTTATTACTCATAGTGGGCATAATGAGTTCATGGTTATGCCTTTTGGATTGTGTAATGCACCATCTACTTTCCAAGCCCTTATGAACAACATCTTTGAGTCTTATCTTAGAAAGTTTGTCCTTGTGTTCTTTAATGATATCCTCATCTATAGTAAGACATGGGAAGAGCATTTGGGCCACATAAAGGAGGTTATGGAATCATTGAAGAAACATCAGCTTTATGCTAAGAAAAGCAAATGTTCCTTTGCTCAACTGAAGGTAGAATATAAGGTGTTGCTATTGACCCTAAAAAAATATAAAGTATGATCAACTAGCCTATCCCTACAACTACTAAGGCACTCAAGGGATTTTTGGGGCTTACAGGATACTATAGGAAGTTCATTAAGAACTATGAAATTATCAGCAAGCCACTAACAGCCTTGTTGAAGAATGATGCTTTTAAATGGATTGAAGAGGCAGAAATGGCCTTCAATCAGCTGAAGAAAGTTATGACAACAGCACCTGTTTTAGCCATGCCAGACTTTTCTCAACCATTCACAGTGGAGACTGATGCATGTGGCAATGGTATTAGGGTAGTACTCATGCAGCCCATAGCATATCATAGCAAGGCCCTAGCTCCAAGGAATCTGGGCCTATCCAGGGGAGTCACTTTATTATCAAAACTGATCAAAGAAACCTCAAGTATATACTAGATCAGAGGATTGAATCAGTAATGCAGTAGAAGGGGGTAACCAAATTGCTTGGTTTGAGCTATGAAGTGCAGTATAAAAAGGGGAAGGACTGCTGCTGATGCTCTTTCTAGGATAACAACATCCAACAAAGAAGCCAACTTGGAAGCTGTCACTACTACCCACATTCCAGTTTGGATGCAAGAAGTGCAGAATAATTATGAGCGGAACACCTTGTTCCAAACCATCCTTCAAGCAAAGGTGGGATCCCTCTTCTTACCCTGATTATAACCTTGAAACTGGAATTCTTAAGTGATCAAGTCTTTGCATGATGCCACAATATCAGAGGGTTAAATCCCTCTTCTACTGGCCTACCATGAGAAGTGATATTGAGACATGGGTCAAGGAACGCGAAATATGTCAGAGAGCAAAGCATGAACACCTACCTTATCCAAGCCTGTTGCAACCTCTACCTATTCCAGACCAAGCATGGTCTTGCATTTCTATGGATTTCATTGAAGGGCTCCCAAATTCTAAAGGCAATGATTCTATCTTGGTGGTGGTTGACAGACTAAGTACTCACATTTCATAGCTCTCAAGCACCCTTATACTGCCACTACAATTGCTAAGGTATTCTTTAATCATATCTATAAATTGCACGGGCTACCTGTGAGCATAGTGAAAGACAGAGACAAGATTTTCACAAGCAAGTTTTGGAAGGAGCAGTTTACTTTGTCAGGAGTCTCCTTAGACATGTCCTCAGCTTACCATCCTCAAAGTGATGGTCAAACTGAGAGAGTGAATCAGTGTTTGGAAAGTTATTTAAGGTGCATGTGTTATCAAAGGCCTAAGAAGTGGGCTTAGTGGTTAACTCTCGTAGAGTTTTGGTACAACACCAACTTCCATTCGGGGCTAAAGACAACACCATTTCAGGCACTATATGAATACCCTCCCCAACAATTTGTCCATTGGACCATACTTGCAAAGCCATCACTCAGGGATAGATGAATTGATGCAGGAAAGGGTAAAAACTCAACAAAAAAGAACAGAAAGAGAATTCGAGGTGGGGGATGAAGTTTCCTGAAGCTTCAGCCATATAAGAAAACCTCAATATCCCTCAGAAAAAAGCTTAAACTCTCTGCTAAGTACTATGGCCCCTACAAGGTTGTGGAACGAATTGGAAAAGTAGCTTATAAGCTGGAACTTCCTCAAGGCTGAAAAATACATCCAGTCTTTCATGTCTTACTGTTAAAGAAGAAAATAGGAGCTAAATAGTTCCCTTCAATGAACTTACCAGAGCTCGAGGATGAGGTGTTCAAAATTTACCCAACAGCTATTCTTGCTAGGCGTCTGATTCCCTGAAACAACACAGGAGTTCCTCAAGTGTTGATCCAATAGGCTCATTCTTCCCCAGATCAAGCAACCTGGGAGGATTACTATGAAGTGGCAGCTCGATTTTCTAAGTTTTTTCCTTAAGGACAAGGATCTCAAAAAGGGAAGGGTAATGTCGCGTTTTCAACTGGAAATGCAACTGTTGAAGGTGACTGTCGGATCTGCGAGTTTAAAGAGGACCATGCGATTAAAGATGGGGTTAAATTGGGCCAAAATTGGATTGCCCTAGCTTGAAACGTCGTCGTCTGAGGAAGATTAGGGCTGCGATTTGGAGTTTTTTGTCTGAAGACTACATAAATTGACGAACCAAAAGAGGCAACGTGTCGAGCTGAAGAGCATGCTTGACCGAGAAAAACAACAGCTACTGTCTTTTGTGTCCTTGTGGGAAAGAAGAGTACCAATGGGAGAAGAGCAAGGACGAGTTGCAATGTTCCTTTTTCTGCAATTCTTTAATTGTAATTCTAACTTTTTCCGGGAAAGGTAAGTTGCATTAAGTAAAAAAATAAAGAAAGAAAATAAAACAATTCGATCAACCAGCGGTGTTTCCCTTGACAGGCCAAGGGACACGCCTCAGTCGAAATAAAGCACGTGTACTGATCGATCTAGGCAAGATGATGCTATGCATTCGCTTTCTAGTATCCTCGACTATTACTAACATTATGGTGGTAGGTGTTCATTTCGTGTATTTAAGTCGTCTGAGATTGCTCTCCTTCCAAATAAGGTTAACACATGATGTAATGTTTGTATTCCAGTCTCCGATCTCAGTATATGACTCTGAGATGTATCTTCTGCATCATCTAGCAATTGTAGAGCATCAAACGTATACACGGCAATTGCCTTACCCTTTTGCTCACGACCCAGCCTTCTTCCACGAGGACGCTCTCGTCCCTCTCTTTGGTTGTCCTCCTCTTGGGTCGACAGCTTATGCTCTCGTCTCTTTCGCTGGTTGTCCACCCCTTAGGTCAATGGTATTCTCTCTTGGTCTTCCTCGCTCGGAAGCTCTCGTCTCTCTCTGTTTGTCCATTCCTTGAGTCGGCTGCATGGGTGGTGGCCTTGCAGGTATCGGTTTAGGAACATAAATAGAGACCGGTGGTTTAGCTGGGTTGGACGACTTGATCAACGCACAAACCTTTGCCGTATGTCCTAGCGTCATACAACTTGTACATTTAGGAGGTAACCACTCATATTCAACATCAATTTTGCATGGTATTTCTCCTCCTTCCTCTTTAGGCATCATGATAATAATATGCTTTGGTAATTTGGAACTCACATCTAGCATCACGCATACACGAGCGAAGTCCAATCTCGTGCATGCTCTCGTGATCGCATCTGGATATAGGGGTCTGCCTAATCCACTCGCCATCGTGCTAAGACCTTCAACCGTCTACAGTTCAACCGGCAAATGTCTCAATCTTATCCAAACTGGAACTTGCGTATGTTTGAGTTTTCGCATTGCCATTCTCGATTCCCACTTTTGGAGTACAATTGGTTGCCTCTGAAACAACCACGGTTCTCCTTCAATTGCTTCTTCCATATATGCAACTGTCTTGAATTGAAAGAAGTAAAATCCCTTTGAGGTGGCCTTAACCACCCGTAAACCAAGCCAAGCGGACAAGGCGAACTTTTGGACATGATAAAAATATGGTTGCTTTCCTAGAAAGTAACCAACCGCAGTGGATTCCCTTTGCCTAGCTTCGTTTTGTATAGAAATCCATCGTAGGTCGGATGAATGAGTCTTACGAGATGAATTATTGAACGCATCAGCAATCTTGTCATCCACAACTGGATCTGAGCTTGTTTGCAACGGAATGTTCCCTATAAATAAGCCGATATAAATAGAGTTTGTCTCATAATTTTGTCTAGCTCCGAATCCACCACTATTACCATCCTTGACCATGTCAACACTATCTTCGTCGTTGTCCATGTCAACATTAACTGCATGGTTGACCAACTCAATGTTGATCTCATCATTGTTGACTGAGTCACCTTTGACCACATCAACACAAGTCTCCTTCCTATCTGCAACACTTTTGACCACGTTATTAGTGAATAGGTCAACATTGACCGAATCGACCCCCATCTCATCAACAATTGCTACATGATCAAAGTTTAATACGAAGTCAGCTACTTTTCCTCCTCCAACCGGCGAATTAGTCGAAACCGGATTCGGACAATTTGACGTCATTTCTGTAATCTCCATTCGATGGCAGGACACTCCTCATAGACGGCCGTAAAATCCTTGGCAAAAACAGCGTGGTTGTTGCCCCCTTGGATGGTGCGAAGCAGCACGTCATTGCTTCGTCCCCAAATCATTCCGTCCATTTGTTTTTCAAGTCACGCACCCCTTTCAAAGCTTATTTATCGCCATCATCAATAACCGTATGTGCAAGTTTTAAAAATTCAAGCATGTTGAAGGATATCAAACCGTGTTTGCCATGAATTGGCTTTGCACTTAGGTCTGGATGGTGCCTCACAAGTCGAAAAGTCACCGTTAGCCATCTTTTGGAGGAGTTCAATCCTCATGCTCAACATACAGCTATCCTCCATCGTCGGAATCATGCATACCACTTCCTCTGTCTCTTGAAGCTGCGCTCCAAATCCACACACCAAACCTTCGACGCTCCCCTCATCACTTTCTCCATCCTCTCCAATATCATCATCGATCGTAGAACCATCACCAATTCAAAGTAGAACCTCAAATTTGTGTGTAAAAGATGGTGTGCTAATTGTGAAAGAAGCAAGAGAGAATTGTAGGAGTCCATCTCAAGAGAGAATTTGTTTTGCGCTTTGTAATTCCAACTTTTTGTTAGAAGATTTTTGTCTCCATTTTATGTAACAGCAATGGATGTTCATTGAGGATTATGAATGAAATTATCAAGTTATTCTTCCTCATCTCTCTGTTCTCTCTGAATTTGCCCACCCCCAATTCAAAATTTTTCTGAATTTTATCTCCAACCGTAACACAAACAAAAGTAAAATGATTCTACAGAGCAAATAACAGTTACTAACTTGTAGAAGACCATTATCGTGGGTGAATAACTCTTATTAAATTGCAACAATCTCATTGATAGGCGTGGTGATACCACAAAAATCCTAGAATGATCAATTAAGTGTTAAAACAATGAATTCACAACATATGCAGTTCAATTGTATCAGGTTAATGCCGAAGAGAAAACCAGTTCGAAAACCTATTTCTCTACAATTGGGTGTATATGCAGCATAACATAGTAAAAAATAAAAAAAGAAGCTAGCAAAGCTTAGTGATTCGGATTATAATATGAGCCACAACGTGGATAGCCTTTCCTCTGATGTTAAAGAGAAGAGACTCGAAAGACGAAAGGAAGCTCAATCACTATAGCTTATGATTAATGTTAAGTGCTGCCAGCTTATTCAAACAGCACTGGACCGTCCATAAGCACAGTTCACTCAACAAATCTACGTCATTAATAAAACATCAAATCTTCAACACTTTGGATAGGAAAAAATAATAAAGTGAAAAGTAGAAAATCAGAACAGGTAAGCCTCAGAATTGCAGAATATCAGCAAGGCCGTCTTTCGAAGGCCATTCAGCCCCGAAAGATGGTGTAATTTTGAAGTGATTTCTTCACAGGCCAAAACAAAACTCAAAAATCAGAAATGTGAAAATATTTGATTTAACAGAAATAGGAATGTATTTCTCATGGCCAATCCCAAGAGATCATAGCAGAATCTGCTAAACAAGGCGATAGGATATGAGATCGCCCCATTACCTTCGGAAATCTCGAAAAGAAATCTCAACGAAGACGGAGGGCTTGCTTTAGCGACGATTTTCACTCTTGAGTCATACGAACACCGATCGAAGCCCGTCCCAATTCTGTGTTAATCGTCGCGAATATCTACGTAAAAATGAGTAGCAAATGACAATTCAATTGTAGCCGCTCTGTGTGTGTTACTCACTGTGCTATGGGGACGGCAGATTCTCCAAAAACCCTAACTCTTACAACTTCGCACTGCGATGGGAAGAATGCGAAGACGGTATTTATAGAATCAGCTGACTCGCTTTTAGCCGTTGGATTAGATCCTGAGATCCATGTCGTTTCTTTTGTGGTGCCTCCGCACTGCGGCCGAACCCTAATCACTAGTAAAACAGTGAATAAAAAGGAGATGACCTAAAAACTAATAAATAATTATGTTTTAACCCCCCAAAAAATGTAATTTGCAATCAAGGACATGGTCTATACAATACAAGAAGGTTCTTGCATATTAATGTGTAAAAGCATATATTTGTTAACGAAGCCTAACTCAGTTGGTGAAATTGAGTTCTCAAAGGTCATAGGTATAAATCCCGCCTTATATGTGAAATGTTATGTCTACTGAGTAGGTGTGTTGTTTCTACTTAATAGTAGGTATTGGTTCTACTGTAATAATAGGTGTTGGTTGAATTTAAATTATTCGATATTATTGGTTAGAGTATGATTGTTGTAATGTTCTTTGTTAAATATCGAATAAGAATTATTGTAATAAATTTATTTCGATTAATAATGGCTCTTAGTTCAGAAGAACAAAACACATATATTTAACATTTTATTTATATATTTTATTCGACGGTGAGTTTATTGGGATATCCATGTAGCTATTAATAAGTAATTTACAAAGTCTATGAAGACTAAATAACATTTAAATTAAATTAAATATCATAATATATTGTACATAAATAAGTAATTTTGGTGCATATAAATCAAATTATTTTGCATTTAGAGGGTATTTGGCTAAACTTATTTAAAAAATCTTATAAGCTCATATATTATTTTGTAAAATATTTTTAAAACTTGTTATTTGAAAATATGTTCGTGTTTGAATAAAATAAGATTCCGAACTTTATAAGACGTTATTAATGATAAATTTATAATTAATTTAAAAAAAAATTATTAAGATGTTAAAAATAAGTTGGCAAATCATTACTTTTCCACAAAAAAAATTGCCAAACATTTTTTAGTTTCTTATTAGCACACAAACATCTATAAGATATTTAAAAAAAAGGGGTAATTACACTCCAATCCTCTGAGATTTGATTTAATTACATATAGACATTTTTTATACTTTTGATGTAACTATAGGGAAAATATTAAAATCTTATAGTAACAACTCTTGATCATTAGTTGGGCTCACGATTCAATTTTTGTTTAAATTTAATTATTATAATATAATTTATCTCTATTAATAATTTCGGTTTACTAATAATAATTACTTAGTAACTATTATTTTTAATTATAATATTATAAAAAAATTAGTAAATGAAGATGACTGCTTTGGAATCTTCCCTCCTAAAATTTTACTACTATAAATATTATTTTGATTGATATCTTGGTATCGAATGGTATGGGAGCCATGCAACTCTTCAATATATTCATATGAAGAGATTTAAAATTTGGGAACTTTGACATGTAATAAGTTTGCTTTCTTGAATCCTATTGCCGCAATATCATTGGCTGTTTCGAGAGAGCAAAATATAAATATCTAACAATATCGATAAATTCATTACAAGGATGAATTATGGAGCCTCCTTGTCAGGGAATAATCAAGAAATTTCAAATATAATCAGCACAAGGGAAATGCTATGGGAAGATAAAGATCTACTAAACCTCCAAAAATCAGTACCAAAGATACTTATAAGAAATCACTCATAGATTTTAAATCTGCATATACTATAAAAACTGAAGAACGAATCCTACCACTAGTTTAGATAAAAAAAAAAAACTCTCACCACAAGAAGACAAGACATATATTACAACTAATATTGCAACGGAATTAATTTCATAGCTAATGAGATGGACTAACAATGAACATTCCATAGCAAATTGTGTATTAAAATTATTCAAAAAAATAAGATATGTAGGCGATAAAATGACTGTTAATATTTTAATTTTGGAGATGGACTAACAATGGATATTTTGTAGCAAATTCTGTATTAAAAATATTCAATAAAAATTAGGTACATAGGCAATGAAATTACTACAAATATTGCAGCAAAGTGTGCATTAGTTGATTTTTTGTTGCTTAAGTTCTGTTGCCAATTTCTATTGCTAGTGCAACAAATTAGCTACAAAGTTTTCCCTAAGGAATAATTTAAAAATAAAAACTATGGAGTATCTTATTTACAAAATGAACTATAAAATTATCGTAGTTCTGGAAATAAAACTTGCTTTGAAGTCTCATTTGCAATGGAAATAAAAATAACTACGAATATTTTGTTGCTCTAGTAATGAATATATCGCTAAAGAAATTCTATTTCTATAGTAACGATACTGCTACAGAATTTTGGTGAAAAAATTGCTACATAATTTTTGTAGCTATGTTGAAAATTAATTGCTACAAAATGTTCATTTCTATTGCGGCAATATTGGCTACAAATTGTTTGTTACTATGTGATACCCGATCGTACATGGATTATGAACTAATAAGATAAACAATATATAAGCATAGGGAAAAGAACTCAAGTGCATCAATTGAATGTGTTTTCATGAGTAATTGGATTTTAGAATGCACTCGAGTGGTCTCGGAAGCAATTCGCATCCAATAGGCTCGTGGGCCCGAGGCACGACAAAATGGTATCAGAGCCAACCGCCTGGAAAAGTCGGAAACTAAGTGCATTAAGAGATCAAGTGCTGCGTTCATGGGAGCGGGCTTGGGCCATGACACTGTGAATATAGCAGTATAAATTTTGTATTTAAAATTATAAAAAAGTATTAGATATTTGCAAGGGATATTTCATCATTACTGAAAAATTAACTACAAACCTACCTAGATTATATACCTACAGTAACAACTACAGGAATCCGTAGCAACAAAACCTACAAACTAATGTTGTTTTCTTATTTGGCTATGATATACATTAATAAAAAATACATATAAAATGGTAAGGGTAAAATAGTAATTGGACAGGTAAGAGACACACCATAAGCAAATACAACCTAGCACACCGTATAATTGCCAATACCACTATAAATACCAAAATACTAATTTTTTAATGTCAAGTTACTATTCATTGACAAGACCTCTCATTCTTGGGAATTACACATTTTTTGCGGAAATTATATTTCACCTGGTGTAAAATTCCGTCGTGGTAAAATCCCGATTTATTCCCTAGCAAAAAAACCTCGACCACATCATTGGCGCCGTCTGTGGGAAAATTTACCTCGACGTTGAGCATGCAGACCAGGTCCCGAGCTCGTGACGTGCACGATCTAGACGCCATCCAAGAAGCCCAGGCAAACGGAATGGAGCAGAACCCCCCTGGTGAACAATCAGTTCCTCAGGAGGCGACCCCCCTGACTCACCAGCAGATACCCTTCAATGGGGGGAGTCCCCTCGTCCCATCAGAAATCTCCGGCTGTACCCCCAACCGGAGTATTCCCCCCGGAGATCCCCCCCAAGAGCCGATGATTCAGCTAACACAGGAGGCTTTACTAGCCTTGATTCGAGATGCGTCCACACGAGCTGCGGCTCAAGCCGTGGCCCAATTTGTGGCGCAACAACCAGTAAACCCGCCCCCTCCTTCCCCTCGCAGAAGTCGAGAACTATCCTCGGCTCCCGAGGAGGAGGAGCAGAGGCGAGAGGAAGTAAACAGTCGGATTTCTAGACCTGAAGTAGCACAAACTCACGACCGGAATCTCCCTCACTGAGAATCTTCCGCCCCCCCACCAACGCGGGGAGCCGAAGATTCCTACTTGCCTTTGGCTGTGGTGCCTCCGAGACGAAGCCCATTTGCCTCCCATATTCTAGCCGAGGCGCTCCCAGCCGGTCTCAAGGTGTCGAATTTACCAGAATATGACGGGGCAAGAGACCCACAGGAACACTTAGACAAGTTCTATGCCAAGATTGACTGGTATGATCTGAGTGATGCCGCGTACTGTAAAGTCTTCCGCACTACACTTTCGAAGCGTGCGTTAGCTTGGTTCAACCAACTGCCCGCTGGAACTATTTCCAGCCTCGAGCAGTTAGTTCAGCATTTTTTGCACCATTTCTCAATGAACAAAAAGATCCCGAAAACAGCGGCATACCTGTTCACTGTTCGCCAGAGAGAAGGCGAGACCCTGAGAGACTTCATGCAAAAATTCGTAGATGCTGTTCATGAGGTCCCTCACGTCAATCAAGAGTTGTTAGCTAGTATCGTCCAGCAGAATCTACAACCGGGAAGATTCAAGGAATCTATAGCCGGTAAACCCCCTAGCACTATGGAGGACTTGATTGTGCGTTCACAGAAATACATCCGCGTAGAGGAGTCGAACGCGATGGATCCTTCCTTCAACAACAAGAGGAAGGGTCGGAAGGAAGAGAAAGAGCCGAAGAAGAAGGAGGAACGCAAACATGTACCTCCAGCTGGTTTCGCCTGCTACACCCCTTTGAATGCCCCCAGAGGAGAGATATTAGTCGTGGTCGAGCGGCAGGGACTGATCAATCAATGGCCGAAAAAGATGAAGGACAATCCTAAGAGGTTCAAATCCGACAAATACTGTCGTTTCCATCGAGACAGAGGCCACACTACGGAGGAGTGCCACCATTTGAAAAATGAGATCGAAAAGTTGATCCAAAGAGGATATTTAAAAGAATATGTCAATCAGGAACCGAAGCACCAACCTCGGGACTCAACCTCCAAACAAGCCGGGAACGGCGACAACCTCCCCACGGCAGGGGTCATCGCCGTGATTTCGGGTGGCCCCGCTGGGGGCGACTCGGCCAATGCTAGAAGGGCCCTCACTCGAGCAGCTAGGGGGAGTCACGCGCAAACCCCTATCCAAGTTCACACAATCAGATCGCTGCAAGAGGATGAGATTTCATTCGGCCAACGGGACTTAGACCCTACGAGGAATTAGAACAATGACGCCCTGGTCATCTCCGCCACAATATCTAACTTCTGGGTCAAGAAAATCTTGGTGGATAGTGGAAGTTCCGCTGATATTATATTCTACGATGCATATGTCCAGTTAGGGATTGATAATGCACAACTTCGGAAGGTCAATACTCCTCTCACGGGTTTCAGCGGGGACATGATCCAACCAATGGGGGAGGTGATGCTGCCACTATCCCTCGGCTCTCTTCCAAAAAGATCCACGAAATTAGTGAAGTTCCTCGTGGTGAAAGCCCCATCCGCTTACAACGTCATCTTGGGAAGACCGAGCCTGAACCTCTTCCGAGCAATAGTATCTACCTACCACCTGAAGTTGAAATTCCCCACTCCTGACGGCGTGGGGGAAGCGATAAGGGACCAAAGAATGGCGAGGGAGTGCTATATGAATACACTTAAAAGATCTCGTGAGAAGACGGATGAGGCGACCGATGGAAAAATGAAGAAAAAAATGACCGACGGGAGACAAGGGACAACGAACCCCCCAGAGGAGTACGTGGGCGCACCTTAGGGGAAAAGAGAGTCGAAGCCGTGGAAGAGCTGAAAGTGATCCATCTCTCCGAAGATGGTGAGAAGACCGTAAAAATAGGCACGGAAATGTGTCGGCCTACTGAAGAGAGTTTAACGCGATTTTTGGTAGAAAATGAGGAGGTGTTTGCATGGAGCATGACGGAATTCTATGGAATCCCACCCAACGTCATCACTCACCAGCTCAACGTAAACCCTGAAGCAAAACCCGTGAAGCAAAAGAAAAGGATTTTCGGACTGGAGAGAAGTCAAGCAATACAAACGGAGGTGGATAAACTGTTGGAAGCGAAGCACATACGCCCGGTGCAATATCCGGAGTGGTTGGCTAACGTCGTCCTGGTCCCGAAGCCAAACGGAAAGTGGCGTCTCTGCATTGACTTCACCAATCTGAATAAGGCATGCCCAAAGGACCCATTCCCCCTACCGCGCATCGATTTGCTGGTTGACTCAACCTCCGGGTATGAAATGTTAAGTTTTCTTGACGCATATCAAGGATACAACCAAATTTCGTTGGCGCCCGAAGATCAAGAGAAGACGAGCTTTGTCACTGACCAAGGTATCTTCTGTTACAATGTCATGCCGTTCGGCTTGAAGAATGCCGGAGCAACGTATCAACGGCTCGTCAACGACATGTTCAAAAACTAGATAGGTCGGAACATGGAGGTATACATAGACGACATGCTGGTTAAGAGTGTCAAAGAACAAGATCACGTCAAAGATCTGAAAGAGTGTTTCCAAATCCTAAGAGCTTTTGGCATGAAGTTGAATCCCGCCAAGTGTACTTTTGGGGTGCAAGGTGGAAAATTCCTCGGTTACATGATCTCCGAGAGAGGTATAGAGGCGAACCCCGAGAAAATTAGCGCTATCATGAATATGCGCCCTCCCAAGTCAATCAAAGAGGTGCAAAAGCTCGCCGGAAAACTGGCTTCCCTAAATAGATTCATCTCGCGGTCTGCGGATAAGGGACTACATTTCTTCAAAATACTTCGCGGTGCGACAAAATTTGAGTGGGACAAATCTAGCCAAGAAGCATTTGATGCGCTGAAGAGGTATTTATCTTCGGAGCCTCGAGCTGGGAGGGGGGTCTCCTCCTCCCAGCCCGAGGCACGACCTCGAGCTGGAGGCGGGAACTCGCCCCCCATCCGCGAGGCCGCGCCTCGACCAAGCGGCGGGGCGTGCCCCTCCCCCCACCTTCGCCTTGCCCTCCCTTCCTCCGGGCGTGTCGTCACCCGTCGACTACTCTCGCATTCACCCTCTCCACTCCACATCTCAATCGAAGAAGCAACAAACAAGCAAGTGCACCAAATGAAAAGATAAGCAAAAATTTAACTAAGGAAGTTACCTTTGCTAGCCATGTGGAGAGGTTTGGAGATAGGGAGGCAAATGAAATGAAGGAAAATGCAAGAAAAAAGAGTAAGTATGTGAAGGGAGACAATTAATAGCCCTCAACCACCCACCCACTCCCATTTATTACTTGTACTTAGCCTTCTTTGGTGTTTACTCTCGCACAAAATATTCACCCAGCAGGTGCGTATTCCGTCCGAGAGTGGGGGGCTGTATGATATACATTAATAAAAAATACATATAAAATGGTAAGGGTAAAATAGTAATTGGACAGGTAAGAGACACACCATAAGCAAATACAACCTAGCACACCGTATAATTGCCAATACCACTATAAATACCAAAATACTAATTTTTTAATGTCAAGTTACTATTCATTGACAAGACCTCTCATTCTTGGGAATTACACATTTTTTGCGAAAATTATATTTCACCTGGTGTAAAATTCCGTCGTGGTAAAATCCCGATTTATTCAGTAGCAAAAAAACCTCGACCACATCAGGCTACAAGCGTTGATTCTGTTCATCTTTCAGTCCAATATCTCGATTGGGAGATCCTCTAATGACTAACACACCATCACTAAAAGGATGTGGTGATTTCGTGCTAGCAAAACCACCACAGAATAGGGGTGGCAGATGAGTCGAGCCGGCTCGCGAGCTCGGCGAGCCGGCTCGACTTTGAGCTCGACTCGAGCTCGAAAAATTCGAGCTCGAGTCGAGCCAGCTCGAGCTCGAGCTCATATTTGGCTGTTCACCAGCTCGCGAGCTGGTGAATATTTTTTTATTTTTCTTATATATTTTTTTATTTTTGAATTTTTTATATATTTAATTTTATATTTAATATTTGATTAGTTTTATAATTAAAATTGACCATATATTATAATTATTAATCAATATCATACATTTTATTTTTTAGATACTAATAAATTGTGGTACTTTTATTTATACATTTAATCTTTATATAAAAATAAATTTAATCAACAACTTAGTAAATTATAATTTTTTTATAATTAAAATTATTATTTAATATGACATATATAAACTTTATGTTATATTTTAATATATATTTGTTTTACGTTATATTTTTCTTAAATTGACAATTAATTCACTTATAATTTTTTATTATTTATAAATTTATGTCAAGATTTAGTAATTCCTATGAATTAATCTAAAAATTATAATAATAATAATAATAACAACAACAATAATAATAATATGATGATGATGGTGGTGGTGGTTGAACAATTCTAATTATTATTTTATTATATATATAATGAGATTAAAAAATTTAATCAATAAGTACGGTATCTTAAAATCTGGGCACCTGATTCATACGAAATTTAAATATATACAAGATTGTGCCCATTAGATCATATCCGACGGTATGATTTAAAATCACATGGCCTGATTCAATGATACACCGTCTTGAATGATTACTCTTATGTTCCGAGTACGATATCTCAACATCCGTATATCCAATAAATCTAAAACTTTACCAAATGTATTTTTTTGTAAGTTTTATCATATCTAACGGTCAGATCTGAATTTTGATGGCCCGATTAACCCATATTTTTTCAACAATGTAAGATGATAGTTACATCAATGTTATACTAACATTTATAAATATATAAATTTTGCAAATTAATGACATATATTAATTTCAACTATATCTATGTAAAAATTTGATTATTCGATTTCATTATTTAAAATAATAATAATAATGATGATGATGATGATGGTTGAACAATTCTAATTATTATTTTATTATATATATAATGAGATTAAAAAGTTTAATCAATAATTATGAAATTTTAAAATTCAGGCACCCGATTCATACGAAATTCAAATATATACAAGACTGTGTCAATTAGATCACATCAGACGGTATGATTTAAATCATATCAGACGGTATGAACATAATTAACTATATCTATGTAAAATTTTATGATTCGATCTCATAATTTAAAGCAATAATAATAATAATAATGATGATGATGATTCGAGCTGTCGAGCTTGGCGAGCTCGAGTTGAGCTCATCGGCTCGAGTTTGAGCTCGAGAAACCGAGCTCGAGCTCGAGCTTGACCTCGGCCAGCTCGTCGAGCTCGAGCTTGACCTCGGCCAGCTCGTCGAGCTTGAGCTCGAGCTCGACAAAAATGGTCGAGCTCGACTCGAGCTCGACTCGTTGACAGGCCTACCACAGAAGCACAAGAACCAATAATGTTATTGATAAATGTTTGATCCTTGAATTTTCTTTTTCAAATCTCTAAGATTTTGAGCGAGTTTTTTTGGAGAGGAGAGAGAGTGAAAAATGTGAGGATGTGTGTAAATGCAACAAGTTGGTCGGCTAGGCATGTTAGGATGGCTTATATATGACCTAGCAAGACTCCAACAACCAACCTTACCCAACCAAACCTAATGGCCAAATTTTGTGCTCCATCTAGGGCTCAAATTCAGCCACACCTCATCCCAAGGAGGAGTGTGACTCCTCCTTGACCTATCCAAAGTCTAGGGCTTGTATTTCAATGTATCGAGCTTAATTAATTAAAATTAAATTAAGCCCACGTCAAATGGACTTTAATTGAACCTAGTTTAATAACAAGCCCATCATTAAAATTAAAATCCCTTAATTCGATTAAGAGATCCAAGCCTTTTTATCTCTCCATCAATTTATAAATCCAATTCATAAATTGGACGAAGCCCAATAAAATCAAGCCAATAATTGTAAATACTAACTTAAAATTCTAATTAATCCAATAAACTAAATTTCAAGTCATCCATCCAATGGATTGGTCTAAATAAATGATCTAATCATTTATTCCCTCCAAGAATTAAATTTAATCCAATCAAGTTAATTCAATTCTTTTGAAATTAATTCCATCCCATTACAATGGCAGGGTGTGACTATTTAGGTTCACCCTCAACTAGACTTTAGCGTATTTTTAATATAATTAATTAAATTAGATTAAATTAAATTAAATTAAATTTATTATTTTCGATTATCTCATAACCAAAAATAGCCCGTTACCATGTGTGGTTATTTAGCTACATTCCATGATATTAGAGACTAGGTAATATAGATGACATCCAGGTAACTGAATTCATATGAGTAAGGTCCTTCAATCAACCATCTCCTAGCCTTAGTCTAGCGCATGGAATTGGATGTCGGTTCCCATCCTGGAATAGACATTTAGACTTAATAACTAGAGACCACCAATTTACCCTACTGAATTGTCATGGGAAAACCTATCCCACTTATTCAGTCACTATGGCCATAGATTTTTAAGAAACATGTCTCATAGCGTATAAGTGATGTTACTATCACGATACTCATAGGGGATGGATTTTTTTTTGGAATACACCGTCCTCACCACACACTCTGACTGCACTAGATAATGCTTATAACCTTCGTATCTTTCCATGCAGACATTGCTTGCCAGATCTAAGCTACAGCCATCATATGCATGTGACTGCCATTGTTCATCAAGTCCGAGAACTATTCTCGTACTATCGGAGCCAGAAATCCCAATTATACCAACCAAGCCTTAGGAGGCTTCCATATGACAATTCCTACGACTTAGTTTAGTTAATTGACTACCTTGCCAACCAACCTACTAAAACTATATAGACAACTTATGTCTCTTACCAATGAAACACGGTTGCAGTATTTAGTGCAAGCCTCTATTGGACATTCGATGCCCTATCTTAAGGTCATCGACTTGGAACATTTTAGACCAATCCAAGGGATTGGTTTCAAGGCCGCCAAATAATGCGCACCCCAAACCCTTGGATTTATTCGTTTGGTCTGTGGGCTTTGTTATGCAGTTAAGGATATTAACAAAATAAAAAACACAACAAAGCACACTGCCAATTATTGAATATTATTTTTATTCAAAATTATAATATTATATTACATCAAAATTATCAAATACAGTTTACAAAAGCCCAATCTGATTGGCTTTGTGGCCACCTATTTTAACACATAGAAAATTTAGAAATTGATCAAATTAAACATCCTAATGGATCTGTAGGAGCCAAGTTCTTTCAACAAAATTCTTTAAAAATCAATACAAACTTTTACTCTCATCATGTTACCCCTTCTAGACATTCAACCTTAGAAACTATTAGACCTAATATCTTTGAGCATCCCTCCTTGTATTGAAAATTCTTGTACTTTCAGTTTAGAGATCTATTTTGAGTAAGTTTTCTCTATATTATTCTTATTTTTAGCACTTATTCATATATTTTCAAATTTATTGTTTTGATATTTTCTTTCAAGATCATTAAAATTCCTTATGTGGGTTCAATAATGGTGTTAATATTCAACTTCATTTTGATTGTGATGTCCTGGTACAAAATTATTATTAAAAATAAAAATATATTAAATACTTAACTAATTTTTAATCACAAAATTTACATACAAATAAAAGAAAAAATGTAATCAAATTGTAGCTCCATTATTTTGCTGTCTTCAACACCATCTTGGCACTTAGATTAATGAAAGTAGCTTGGCTTTCTTGGGATTCTTGTTGTATATGAATTTGTTGTCATGCACGTGCTTGTGGCCAGTGATGGGAGTGGATCGGCCTAAAAAGTGCGAAAAATAAAAAAATATAATTAAACATACAATTAAATCCCGATCAAGGGATGTACCCTTGATCTTTTTCTGGACGTTTGGTCTACAATAAAAACAAGAAGGCCAAGAATCACAAGAAAATAAGATAAGAGGTACAAAAAACTTAAATAGAAGTTTTACCCTTGTCGTTTTCTCGCATGGCTACAAACATTGGTTCCCCTCCATTTTTGATTCCGCTCATGATGATATCTCGATTTGGAGATCCTCCAAAGAATGACACACCACCACTAAAGGATGTGGAGGTTTCGTGCTAGCAAAACCTCCATAGATGAGCAAAGAATCAATAACGATATTGATTAATGATGGATCCTTAGTTCCTCTTTCGATCTCTAAGATTTTGAGAGGGTTGTTTGGAGAGAAAATTAGAGAGAAATTTCGTTGGTATGTGTGTGTGCAGTAGCTGCTGGTCGGCTATGAGGGTTTTAAGGTGTTTTACATGTGACCTAGTCACAAGATACCAAGAAGTCTTGAACTAGCAAAACTCCTACAACCAACTAATACCTCTAGGCCAAGTTGTGGCCGAATTTTGTGCATCCTAGGGCACAAATTCAGCCAAACCACACCCAAGGAGGATTTTTGGCTCCTTAACATACAAGGTAAAACAAAAACCTTGGACTTGTATTTTAATGAATCGGACTTGTTTAATTAAAATTAAACCAAGCGTACGTCTAATGAACTTCAAATTAAACCTAGTTTAATTTATAAGCCCAACATTATAATATCTTTTAATCCAATTAAAGGATCAAGGTCTTTTATTATCTTTCTTTTAATTTATAAATTCTATTTATAAATAAGACCAAGCCCGATAAAATTATTTCAATAAATTCAAGTGGCCAACTTAAAATTCTAATTAATCCAATTAAGTAAAGTTTAAGTCATCCATCCAATGGATTGGTCTAAATAAATGGTCTAATCATTTATTCTCTCTAAGAATTAATTTAATTTAATTTAATTAATCCAACGCTTTTAAAATTAATTTCATCCCATTATAATGGTAGGGCGTGACTCTTTGGGTTCACCCTCAGCTAGACTTGAGCTTGTGTGACCAACACAACTAATAAAATCTAATTTAATTAATTATTTTTTATTATCCCATAACCAAAAACAACCTGTTACCATCGGTGACTGTCTAACAACAGTCCATGGCACTAGAGATCTTTAGGCTCTGAATCCATACGATTTAGACTCGGAATCCATACAGGTACGATCCTACTGTCAACTGTTTCCCAACCTTAGTCTAGGGTATGAAATTTTGCATCGATTCTCATCCTTGACTAAGCGACTATGCTTAAAACTTGAGATGCGTGTTCTGTAATGATCATTGTAGGAAATCCTTTCCCACTCGATCAATCACTATGCCTATAAACTTGAAGAGTCTAAACCATCTGAAAGCGCATAGAGCTGTCATATACTGACTGGAGACAGAATCTATCTTGGAATCCACAATCCTCACTAATATTCCGATTGCGCTGGACAAAACTTATGATGACCATGTCTTGCACCATAGTCGTTGCTTACCAGATCCAAGATGCAGTCTTCGCATGCACGCGACTACCATGATTCCTCAAGTTGGAGCACTAATCTCGTACTATGGGAATTAAGAATCCCAATCATACTGATGCCTTAAGAGGCTTCCGTATGATGATTTTCATGAGTCAGTTCAGTCGACTACCTTACCAACCAACCCACCCACTAAAACTGCACACGAATTATGTCTCCTGCCGATGGAACATGATTGTCGTACTTACTCCAAGTCTCTCTAGGACCCTTGATGCCCTATCTCAAGGACCTCGACTTGGAATATTTCAAATCAAACCTCACGAGTTGATTGCATGGCTGCCAACCTATACGCAGCCCAACTCCATGGGGTTTACCTTTCAGTCAGTAAGCATTTAATTCGTTATGACATTGAAACTTCGTTCAATATCAGTGGTAAGAACAATGAAACACACTGCCAACTTGATGAATTCTTACCATATTCATCAATTTAATATTATTTGATAAAGATTGGAGAATGACAAATAGTCAATCCAATTGGCTTTTGGCCACCCATTCCAATAATTAATTCATCTCAATAGGAATGTGTGTAGTTTGCTAGCAAACCGGAAGAGTAGAGACACGAAGAATAGTATCATGGACCAGCTAAAATTGTAGGATATCTAAAAGACTTAGGATATGTCCTTTTGTAATGCATTAAATCATGTTGTTTAACTATTGATGCAACGTTAAGCTTATAGGCAACATGTACCGTTTGAGCATGAGAACAATGAATTCCAAACCGACTTCATTTGCCACATGAACATTCTCGCAGCGATTTTGAGAACATGGGTACTACACCCTTGTCCATGATAGTGTTTTGTAACCACTAAGTCGATCTATTAAATCTCGTAATTGCATGCTCTACGGACTTTTTGAACTAACATTTGAACAACTTATATACATAACCTGTCCATAGTTAGTTGTTATTTGATATTGCACTACTCTTCATCATCCTTTCACGAAAATAAAAGGTACATGAGCAAAAGTAATTTCCATAATTGCAGTCACAGGAAGGTGCTGTGTCAATAAAACTCCATTGATGCATTCTGACACGTTGGTTGCCATAATATTGCACCGTCATTTACCATAATGAAAAGCTACCCATATTTTCTTTTAAATCGGGTATAAGTACATGAAGGCTTCTGCTTTATACTTCTTACCACATCCATAGTGTGATAAAATTTTATGATTTGATATTCAAAACCAAATCTCCAACAAAGATCATTCAACTCTACATTGTTATAACAATTATTAAAAGTGAAACACACATGTTTCAAGTAATATCGGTGCTTACCATGAGGAAAAATGAAGTCACGATATAAAATTTCATCAATCCAATTTCCATAATTAGTGCATATTGTGATCAAGTAGAGTCGAGTTCTGCAACATCATCAAGTTGGTGGTACATTCATGCCGACTATGATGATCAAGAACAAAATAAACATTATAGAATTAGTAGGTCAAGAAAAAAGAAGAACTAAGCCAATGCCAACAATGCACATGTGGAACTAATGGACATTATTAAAATTTGTAATTATCACTAGTTTTATTGTATTTTTTCTTACAAATTCTTATATCTGTATGTAATTTTTTTGAATTTATTAGTTGTTAAAAATTAATTAAATATTTGATACATTTTATTTATTAATCTTTTTAATTATAATAATATTAGATAAAAACTTTATATAATTATAAATAAAAATAATATTATTAATTAAGTATTTTAATTAGTAAAACTAATTTACTAATTAATTATTAAAAATTAATTAAATATTTGATACATTTTATTTATTAATCTTTTTAATTATAATAATATTAGATAAAAACTTTATATAATTATAAATAAAAATAATATTATTAATTAAGTATTTTAATTAGTAAAACTAATTTATTAATTAATTATTAATTGTATTGATTATATAAAATAATAATTAAATTTAAAATAAAAAATTGAGTTGTTACCCAACCAATAAGAGCTAATTACATTGGTCGTTATTTCTTAAAATAAAAAAAATCATGAGCCATTATCTAGTAATATTTCTAAAAGAAGTTAAATACTAAAGGCTCACTCGAATTTTGCAAAGCTACCCAAAACTGGGGTAATGTTGCAACTTGTTTTTAAAAATATATATATAACATGCCCTCTACATTCGTTGTACAGCCCAAGGCATTCTCATTAGCCCTAGCTGGACCTAAATCGGCTGGCCCATGAGCAGGAAGGTCAGGCCCATTAAGCCATTTCTCTTATCTTTACTGGCAGGCCCAAGGAGCAAGCGCATTATAAGACTGACACATCATCAAACAGCTAGGTGAACACATTGTACAAGTTGCCAACACATTTGAGCATGTTACTCTAAAATATCTCCAGCAAACTCTTAGCCGTTTCGGTGGCAACCTAGTTGATAACCAGCAAGTAATAGAATCCCGAAAGATTGAGATAGACTATACAAAACTCAATCAAAAAGACCATAACTTCTTCAAAATAAGTCCAAAATCTGATATTCTTTTTCTGCTATTTAGCTAACAGATGTTGCTATCCAATGCTTCTGATTCACCCTTACGACCCTCTGCTTCCTACTCCACGAAGACCTAAAAGTAAAGGTTTCATTATGTCATTTGATAATATCTACTCTCACACTTAAACTTTTACTCTCTTTCTCGATTTTAAAGCTATTTTAATCCCACACTTTGCTCTCTCCATGAATTATATCTTACTATTTTAACATTTAACCATTATTCTCACATCACTTTGAGTTTTTCTTTCACTTTATTAAGTAAACCATTACCGACTTAAACATGAAAGTGGTAACCTCAATGGTGCAAGTTAATCCTCGATAATCTTAAATATTTTTTGAAGGTCCTTAGTTCCTTCTGGTACCTGAAACACGATACGTATCATTGGCGTCATTTGTGGGAACGCTTGATTTTGGACATGAGTTCAGATAATGGAAGTGATAATGAATCTTTTGAGGGAAAGGTTTCCCTCCCTGTTGTAGCGGTTTCAACTATCCCACCTTCATAGCATGTTGTAGTACTCTATGCCCCCGATCCATCTCTCGACCCCATGGCTAGACCTACTGCTACAAACCCATTGCTCATGAGTAGCTCCAACAGTTCTAGTGGATCTCGAGGCTCCTAAGCTAGTGGAGCAGGACAATCCTCCTAATTAGGAAAAGAGCAGAGCACCAGATGTAACATCCATAATCTCTTATAAATAAATGTGGGATCAATCAGTAAGTATAGTTAATTAGGGTTTGGTGATGCTTTGTTCGATGTGATGTCCTATGCTGATATTGCTATATACTAGAGAGGTGTAGAGATATCACATATGATGGGTATCATATGCTATATATTATATAAAATTGATGGGTGTCGATTCCACCAAAAATAATTCCTACGAATAATTTTGTAGAAGTGTGAGTAGGGTCAAATCCACAGGGATTGATTTTAAATTAATTCCTTTAAAAAATAAAAATAATTAGGGGGAGTTTTGATTGTGAAGAAGAATAAAAATAAAAACTAAATTAAACTAAAAAGCTAATAAAATTAGAAGAGGTAAATATAAGAAGAGTATTCCAGTTAAGGACAGGATCATGCTTAATTCCATGGTTGATCATAGATGCAAAGATAACAATTATTCATAATTGATAAATTGGTTATGGCCATTGGTACGACCTAACGACCTCACCTTTCCTTACCTTGTGGATAGTCAAGGAACGTCCGTTAACTAAATTTCTAATCAGTAAACAACCTTGGGAACGTCCTCAAGATTTAATTTACCAGCAACATTAAGAACTAGAAAGGGCCAATTCTAACCAATAAATTCCTACGAGGATTTATTTAAGTTAGATTGTGCATTCCCCACAACATAATCGAAAACTTCTACATAATCAATTATGTTTTGTTACCGTTAGTTATTGAACTAAACAAAGAATTACGGATTTGCAAGTTCAATTGGCTAGGCAAATATTCTTGACAATGAATCAAATTATTTGTAATAAAAACATAAAGAACAACACAAATATCAATATGAATAAAAGTAGAAAGCATAAATTAGATCTCACAACTTGTTGGAATTAAGCATTCACCAAGTCTTCAACCGGAATGAGAGAACTAGCTAGACATGCTCATGGAAGAATGCATGAAAAGCAAAGTAACAAAATGTAATAAAAACATCGAGATCTGAAGAGTTCAAAAGTTTTCTCTTAAAGTGAATTACATCACCTATTTATAATAGCTAGATACCAAATTCTACTAGGATTAGAATTAGATTACTAATTGAACTAAAAGACTTATGAAAATAAAATTATTGTCCTAGTTAAACTCCTCATTCATCAAAAGGTAGTCCAAGCAGCTCCAAACTCTTGCAAAAAATTGAGTTTGAGTCTTGTCCGAATTTTTATTTTGGTGCTTTTCTTCATTTTCCATTTCGTTTGTCCGAATGCTGCAAGATAATATTTAATTAGGAGCATTTTGATCACAAAATAGGTCAAAATATTACATGAAATAAGTACAAAATGGATTCCTATCAGAAATTGATCTATGATGATTATGATATATGACAAAATCATTGAATGATATACTCTAGCTTGGGTAAGCAAGGCCACAAGAAAATAAATAACAACTTTGAGTGTATTATATTTTGTATCAATTTGTGAATATTGGTCTTGGTCATCTTGTGATTCTGTGGTAATTGTATGACGAAGGATTTTTGGTTGTGTCAATTGCATAGCTTTTTAATATAAAATAATAAGCTATACTTATTGAGTAGATAGCTCATTTCTTTCCGCACATTTTTTTTCAGGGAATAGACCCATGATAATAGCCCCCTAAACCTTTTATGGACTAAGCACGCAAGCAAGGCAGATTAGCCCAGTTTGATAAGAGCCCAGGTGGCCTACCAGGAGGGAGGCAAGGCTCATAGGATTAGCTCCTGTGTGACTGAACTGGCAGGCCTAAGAAACAAGCCCATTCCAGCAAGACACGTTAACAACTCCTGTATCCTACTCTATACACTCCTATAAATAGAGGCATTATGTAGTCATTTGGTAACATCAACCCAATCCTATAAATAGTTGGCGTTTGCTAGCTCATTTCATAGTCCATGTGCCATAATAAAATGCCTTTAGCAGATGCATTTACTTTGATCACCATTTTATGGTTTGCATATCCTCACTTGTTGTATGAATTACTTTCCTTTTTTTTTTCCTAGTATTCCTAAACTTGCTAATTTCAAAGTGTAATAGATCATGGTCTATCTTTGCTAGACATGGACAATTATGCCTTGATGGTAAATGAGAAGGTTTTGAAACAGACCGAATGAACTTGCCTTATCAACAGGAAGGAACATACTAGGCTACCACCTTAACAAGCTAAGAAATTATTTCTTCTTTACTTAGAAAGACACCATACTTATCTATGCATGAAAAATAAGTATAGAGTTTCCCCTCTGTTTCTATCAATAACCACCTACAAGGAAGCAACTATGCAAGCATATTATATCCCACAACTTTCTATTTTAACCTGCAGGAAAAACAAGTTGTATTCATGCACATATCTCCATCAGTTCACAGGAAAAGAAGTGGGAAAAAACCCAACAACAATTAATTAAACGAAAACCATGTTTCGCAGCAAGAAGAAGGGGGAAATAATAGAACTCAATGCTTCTAAGTGCTAGGAAAAAGAAACCTGACAATTGTTAGGTCAACACCCGCATTTCTGTAACCTCTCAAGAGGTACCTAAAAGTTAAATTATTTGTTTGTGCAGAAAAAATAGTCACTTATCATCAAGCGGGGGGGACACTCTCATCACCACTAACTGGGGGTTCCACGTTAAGAGAAAAAGGCATCCTCCATCACTTGATCACTTAGGGCCTTTGGAACTTCTTCCTCATGCCTAACACGGGGAAAGACCTCAAGTAGCTCACCAGGGACCTCCTCCTCCAGTTTAGGTGATCAGCCAGCCTAGTGTGTGTATCAAGAAAGAAGCAGGAGTGCTTGGAGAAGGATAGCCAACATCCACAAACTAAAAGACATAGGATTGGAACTCGTGGTAATAGTACTCCAAAGCACTGTTGTCAGCATGTTTTGAAAATCTAAAGACTTGTTGAGTTCCTCCAGCTTGCTGGTCCACATATTCTCCAGCACCTTCTTCCCTTCATTAGCAGATGGATAGTCGTGACTCCTCTCTCTCCTAATCTGCCCCTGCTTCAACATGTTTCTCCAAACGTTGGTGAAGGTTATTGATCTCATCCCTCAAGTATTTGAGGCTCTTAAGATATATGTTCATGAAAGAATCAGTATGGTCCGAGAACTCGGTGGAAGCGTGAAAATCGAAAAATTTAAAATCAATTTCAAATGGGTGTTCCATTTGAAATTTTCAGGCGTTTGGGGTTTGTCAAAAGCAAAATAACAAAGATTTAAGCATACTAGACATGTGGCTAGAGGATGAAAAGAAAAAGTATAGAAATTTTAATGAAACTCTACCTTTTCGTTCTTTAATTGGGTAGTAATGCATTGCTCCCTTTACTTTCTCCCGTTCTGTTCATTTTGTAAATTCAACGCAGAAATCTTATAAGTTGTCCACACCATAAAATGGAACCAAAGTTCTGAGCCATTGCTAGATAGAAAATAACAAGAAGAAAATAATTCCAAATAAACACTATTATTTAGTACTTTTGGGTTGCAAGTTCTAAACGTGAATCTAATTCAACATAGAACACAATGGAGAAGCTTGGAGAGCCTTAGGGGCTGTAATTTTCGTGGCTTAGGGTGAGAGTGAGAGCATGCATGATACATTCAAGTTGTGTGTGTGGTTTTGTATATTACATACAAAATTGAATTCCAAGTTCAAATCGCCAAGTTTGCCTCCAAGGCAACCTATACATACACACATTCATATAACCTGCAACCATGATGTATACCACGCTATATTCATCATCATGGCTGGTCATATGGTGTGGAGGAGTTGAAACTCCTCCTAACTTGCTTCAACCTATCTCTTATGGGCTTGGACTTCAAGTTGTGGACAGGTCTTGATTTAATCAAATTAAATCAAACTCAACCAAGGTCCATTGGGTAATAATTAATATAATTAGTTTTAACCCAACTAAGCCCAAACACTCATTTAATCCAATTAAATAAATCTAACCTAAGCACTAATTAATTGATCATAATTCTAAATTAATTCTACCAATTCCATAGTGATTTGTGTGTGATTCTTTAGGTTTATCCTCATCTAGACTTGGGTCTGTGTCCAATATAATAATTAATTGAATCTAATTTATTTATTATTTCTAATTAACCATTAAACAAAAATTTCAATCACCATAGGTGGCTGTCTAGTACCTGTCCATAGCACTAGAGACTAAGTAAATGTTGGTGTGAACATTTAGGCTCTTGAGTATCATATGGGTATGGTCCTTTTATCATCCGTCTCCCGGTCTAAGTCTAGAGCATAGAATTGGGCGTCGGTTCCTATCCTAGACTAGACACTATGCTTAAAAACTCAAGATGCATTTACTTTATTGGTTGACGTAGGAAATCATTCCATACTCAACCAACTATTGTGCCCACATACTCTAAGAGCTTGAACGATCTTAGAGTACATACAAGACTCAATTTTCATATACTGACAGGTGACGGATTCTATCTTGGAATCTACTGTTCTTACTACATATTTTGACTGCACTATACAAGACTTATAATGACCACATCCAGGATACAATCATCTTTCGCCAGATCCAAGCTACAACCATAATTGCACGTAACTGTAATAGTCCTAACTCCGAAGACTAATCCCATCGAAGCAAGGAATTCCAGTCATACTGACTAAGCCTCCAAGGCTTCCGTATGATGAATCCCGGGATTCACTTCAGTCAAGTGACAACCTTGTCAACTAACCCACTAAATTGCATAGGCGTCCAACGTCTGTCACTGATGAAACACGACATTCATCTAATTAATGAAATACTTAGTGCAAGTCCCTCTAGGACTCTTGATGCCCGGTCTCGAGATCCTCGACTTGGAACGTTTTAGACCAATCCTAGAAAGTTGGTTTCAGAGCTGCTATCCAATGTGCAACCCAACTACATGGGTTATCTAATTGGTTTGTGGGCATTTGTTGTGATATTAAAACACCGTTCAACATAAATAAGTAACCACAACAAACACATAGTGCCATAGGTGAATGCTTACTACATCCATCAAGTTAATATCACATTAATGAAGATTGTTAAATAGTTTACAAAACCGCCAATCCAATTGACGTTTTGGTCACCTATTCTAACTATCTCCCACTTGACCTAAAGCCTATCACCCATGTCCCTCAGATATATCTAAGCATGAGCAACTGCAATACTAGGATGGTCTCTTGGGTCTATCATATCTTCTGCCAAAGTAACACGGTCCAACTGCCTGTTACCTTTTTCTTCCATCACTCCAGCAGATAGTGGTATCTAAGAATTTTTTCTGAATCTATGACGAGATCTTGACCTATTTTTTCGTGCCATAGCCTTGTGTTATCCTCCAAGGTAACTACTAGCTCGGTAGTGTTAGGCACCTTATTTATCCAATGATGTTGTTTTGCAGTCCATACCATTTTCCATAAACAACTTCTAAAGTCATCATATATTCGAGTTTGGTGGTGATACTCGTTGTGGTATCTTGCTTGAAACGTTTTCAAGCCACCACAGCACCACTAAATTTGAACGTATATTTACATTGAGACTAAATATTATCCGAATGAATCTGGAAGCTAGTACCGCATTAGTCATCCAGAGTTAACTTTAAAAAAAAAACGTGCATTAAGAATACTTCTTTAATTCTTATTCATGTACTTGATTTACTTCAAACCTCCTTCATTTGATTCGTACATGTGAGACTTTAACGTAGAAGTCCTCTAAAGACACGTCCATACCACACCGAGGTATGGGATCCTACAATTCAATTTGCTAGAAAGAACTAGAGAGAAAAAAGAACACAACAAGTGTGTAGGAGAGGGGGCGGCCGTATGGAGCTTCTAGGGTTGGAAAATTATATTGTGTTATGTTAAGTTTTTATTAGTTATTCCAAATAACTAATACACATATATTTACTTGGTATGGATGTACTAGAATGTGGCTAGGTTCATTCTACAATCTGTAAGGTAATATATTCTTTATTCCAAATAAAGAATGACTAACATAGCACTTTCAAAAAGTGATAATTGTTAGTCAATAATTTTCTTTTCTAGAATTTTCCAAAAACTTTTAATTAGGTGCTTGGCCAATTTTATTAAGATAAAATACAAGGCACAATTAATTTTAATTAAATTTAATTTAATTAAATCCGCCTAATTAAGTCCATCATATATTTAATTCAATTAAATATGTGAGCCCAATAAGCCTTTATTAATTAATAAGTCAAACTTATGAAATATTAAGGGCAAACCCAATATAAATTAATCCTATTAATTTATTCTCGGGCTCCTCCGTCCAATGGATCCATCTCATTTATAAGTATCGAATTACGTATGGAATTAATTCTCAATTAATTCCTTGTCCCTTCTTGGTGATTTCTGTGTGACTCTTTAGCTTCACCTTTCAGCTAGACCTAGGCTAGTGTCAAACACTACTATTAATTAAGTCTAATTTAATTAATAATTCTTGATCAACCCTTGATCAAGAAAGCCCATCATCATGGTGGCTGTCTAGCCACGGTCCATGGCACTAGAGATTAGGCGAATATCCATGTGAGCTTTTAGGCTCTCGAATCTATACCGGTGCGGTCCTTCCGTCTACCATCTCTCGACCTTAGTCTAGGGCATGATACTTCCATTCTGGACTACGTGTCTATGCTTAATACTGGAGATCTCGTTACGGCAATTGCTCAATATGGAACCTCTTCCTTTTCGACCAATGACTATGGCTACTGGTTTATAGAACGTAAACACATCGTCAAGTGCATAGGAGATACCATTATCAATTTTTGACAGGGGACAGATCCTTTTCTTGAAAACTCACCATCCTCTACATGCTTCAACTACACTAGACAAGACTTATAATGACCATGTCTGAGACACGAGCACCTCTCGCACAAATCGAAGATACAGTCATTGCATGCACGTTACTATCGTGATTTCTCAAGTTTGAGAACTATTCCCGTACTATCATAGCCGGGGATTCAAGTCATATCAACCAAACGTCCAAGGCTTCCATACGATGATCCTCACGAGTCAATTCAGTCGATTCGACACCTAGCCAATCAACCCACTAAGATTGCATAGACGTCCCATGTCTGTCGCCGATGAAACATGACACTTATCAAATGAATGCGACTCTTAATGCAAGTCTCCATAGGACACTCTATGCCCATTTTCGAGGTCCTCGACTTGGAACATTTTGGTCCTAACCTTTGGCAGTTGGTTTCATGATTGTCATGCAATGCGCAGTCCAACTATTGCACTGTTGCACTACTGTTAAAGTGGTCTGTGGATTTTGTTGTGATATTTAAAAAAAATGCAAACATATAAAATGAGCACAAAATGAAATGCCAATAGCGGATACTCATTTTATTTACTAAATAATATTACATAAAATCGAGTTATTGTCAGAATTGGTACAAGTATGCCAATCTAATTGGCTTTCAAGTCACCTATTCTAACAATGACTTCATCAAAATGCGTGTTTTAGCTTCAGGAAGCCTTTTTGAGGCCATAGATGGACCTCTAGATATGAAAGACCTTCTGTTTTTCTCCAACCGAGGTGAAACCCTCCAACTGATCCATGTAAGTCTCTTCCACGAAATCATTTAAGAAGGCTGTTTTCACGTCTATCTGCCATATATCATAGTCATATTATGCTGCTATGGCAAGCAATATCCAAATGGACTTGGCCATGGCCATGGGCAAATAGGTTTTCTCAAAATCGATCCCAGGTCGTTGAGTGTATCATTTTGCCACGAGCCTAGCCTTGAAGGCAGTAACTTCGCCGTTAGCTCCAAGCTTACGTTTGTAGACCTATTTACAACTAACTGGCTTATTGCCTTTAGTTGGGTCCATAAGGTTTCAAACTTAGTTTGAACCCATCGAGTCCATTTTGAATTGCATGGCCGCAAGCCACTTATCCGAGTCGATATCAGACATCGCTTCTTCATATGTTCTTGGATCATCATTCAATTGGCTAGTGAAACCCAAGAACCCATACCTATCAGGTGGTTGGTTAATCTAGCTAACCTACGTAGGACTGGAGCATTATCACTGGGAACCACAGGTACAGATTGCTTCAATTATCCTGATTAGGTATCTCACTTGACTCTTCAAGCAGTTTCTCATCACGTCGGTTATCAGTAGAAAAACTCTTTCCCAAGAATACTATGTTTCTCAAGATAAAGATCTTTTGTTCTGACGGGTCATAGAAATAGTATCCTACAATTTCTTTTGGATATTTGACAAACCTGCGCAGACTGGATCTCGATTCTAATTTGTCTCCCACTAGCCTCTTGACGTATGAGGGCTACCCCACACTCTCAAGTAGTTGCAGGATGCAGGCTTTCCATGCCATATCTCATGGCGTCTGGAACACTGCTTTGGACGACACTATGTTGAGCAACTTGGCCGCTGTCTCAAGACCATATCCCTAGAAGGATAGGGACAATTCGGTAAAACTCATTGTGGATCGGACCATGTCGAACAGGGTTCGCTTTCTCCTTTCAGCCATGCCGTTAAGTTGCACGTTCGAAGAGGAGTTCATTGAGAGAAAATTCCATTGTCTTTTAAGTAATCCATGAACTCACCACTTAAAATACTCCCCACCTCGGTCTGACCTAAGGGTTTTGATCTTACAGCCAGTTTGATTCTCTACTTCAAGTTTGAATACCTTAAACCTTCTAAAGGCCTTAGACTTGTACCTCGTACGATAAATATAACTATATCGTGAGTGATCATCTGTAAAGGTCATGAAGTATAAGTATCCACATTTAGTTGGAGTATTTAGTGGTCCACAAACTTCCATATGGATTAAGTCCAACAAACCAGTTGCAAGCGTACTTTGTCCAACAAAAGACTTCTTGGTCATTTTCCCTTTAAGACAGGATTCCCAAGTTGGTAATTTATTGAAGTCATCTACCTTTAGAATCCTTGACTCTACCAACTTCTCAGTCTCTCTACTGAGTATGACCTAACCTCACATGCCAAATCTGTGCATTGTCATCATTATCTATTTTTTTTTGTGTTGGGTAGTTATAATCCAATTTGACTATTGGAGAATATAAAGACCATTTATTAATATACCAAGCAAATGAAGGTTATTGTTATTCATCAAATAAGAATCATTTTTTTCGATCATAAACCCATAACCATCATTTTCTAAAATGGAAATGAAAATAATGTTTTTGACCTTGCTCAGTACATAATAATAGTTCTTTAATTCTATCGAATATGATTACTAATAGCTAAGATGAGAGATACCATAGCTTCCACAGCAACGACCTTGCAATCACCAAGCCTCAAGACCATCTCATTCTTACATAGCCTTTTGCTTCTTTCCAGCACCTGCAAATCATTGCAGATGTGAGCTCCATAGCCAGAATCCAATACCCAAGAAGCAAAATTAGTTATCATATTCACTTCATCACAAACATACCTGGGTTGGAGAGGAGTTGTAGGAACTCCCTTTTCCAATGCCCCTTTCGATATTATATTGAGGGAACATCTTTCAGCATATCATATTGCTTTTGAATATCGTTGGTCATAGAAGCCAATATAATACTGCGGACCTTGGGGTTGTCCTCTAGCCACTTTTCGAACGTCCCGCGTTCCTCAAGCAAGGACCCTTCTGGCAAGGCCGTCGGGAACGTCTTGTCTAAGACATAGCCTAGTTCTCAAAATCTAGAACAATCCTTAGATTCGTGGTGTTTCGGGAAGCCATTTTCTAGTGGACTTTGGATCCACAAGAACAATTTACCATGCCTCGCTTTAAGATTCACATTGAAAAATCCTTGTGGGAGGTAACCAATACTATTCACACTCTCATGAGATTCTCAAGATGTTTTGCCTCACCTTTTCACATGATCCCGAGGACTCCAAGCGAATCATGTTACTCAGTTCTAGGCCATCACACTTTAGCCGTCGCCCCCCACGACTCGTGAGACAGGAAAACACTAAACGTGCTCTTTTGTTAACAACAATGGTGCAGCTTTCTTCTATTCCAAGTGTGCCATGACTCGTGAGACTACATTTGGGTAGTGGCAGCTTCCTCACCACATTGTTGTGGATAGAAGGCTTGGACAGATAAATACAATCTTGATGTAAGTCCATTATGGTCCTAATATTTAACTTGGTCCAACAAAGTGAGAGTTGCGCTTGAATGTTTGACCGAGACCTCATCACATAATAATATTGCATGCATAAACATCAAATATTAAAGCAATAAATAAAAAAACATCACATGCAATGTTATCTAGCATATCCCTGTTGGATGATCACAAGCCCACCTATGAGACCCACTAAGCCCGTAATGAGTCTAAGATCTGTCTAGGGTGGCCTTATGATGTTACAAAGAATTGATCCACCCATTAACATGCTAATGGGCCTTGTAACTCCGTTTGGGTCTCCTTTCTCCGTGGGCTTGCATTATAAAAAAAATATCGTCACCAAAAGAAAACCTATTCTACTCTCATTATAATTTAACAAAAAATTCCAATCAATAGTAGGATGAGTAGATAGTGGGGACGATAGCAAGCTTTATTATTCCAATGGAAAAAATGAGAGAAGAGAGACTTTGAAAGGGTATACGAGCCCACCAACAAACATAATAAGTATACGAAGCATCCTTTATCAGCCACTTAATTAAATAATAATATATACCATGTACAATCCAAAGCATGATACCCAATATTATAAAATAATTATACGAAGAACACGCAAGTTTCAAATTTGTAATCAAAAGGATGACCATGTTAGAACTGGTAACCAGAAAGCCAATTAGATTGACAGTTTTGGGAACCACTTAGAAATCTTTATGAATGTGTTATTATCTTGATGAATGTATTAAGCATTCATCTATGGCATCATGTGCTTGTTGTGCTTACTATTTACGTTGAATGGTATATTAACATCAGCACAAATGCCTACAGATCAATTGAATAATCCATGTAGTTGGGCTGCACATTGGATGGAAGCTATGAAACCAACTTCTGAGGGTTGATTTGAAATGTTCCAAGTCGAGGACCTCGAGACTGGACATTAAGAGTCCTATGGAAACTTGCACTAAGTATTGCATTCATTGGATGTGTGTCATGTTTCATCGGCGACAGACATGGAATGTCTATGCAATTTTAGTAGATTAGTTGACAAGATTGTTAATTGATTGAACTGACTCGCGAAAATCGTTATATGGAAGCTTTGGAGGCTTGGTCAGTATGACTTGAATTCTCGGCTCCAATAGTACAGGATCATTCCTTGGACTTGAGGAATCATGGCAATCGCATGCATATTATGACTATATCTTGGATTTGGCGATAGATGACTTTATCTTCGATGTGGTTGTTATAAGCCTTGTCCAGTGTAGTTAGAGTATGTGGTAAGGACGGTGGATTTCAAGATAGAATTCATCCCCTATTAGTATATGATGGATATATCTCTTATGCGCTCTGAGATGGTTTAGATTCTCTAAGCCTATGGCCATAGCGATTAGCCGAATAGAAAATGGTTTCCTGTGTCGATCAATAGAGTAAATGCATCTCAAGTATTCAGCATAGTTGCCTGATCCAGGATAGGAATCGATCTCCAATTCCATGCCCTAGTCTAAAGCCGGGAGATAGTTGACGGAAGGACGTACCTATATGGAACTCGAAAGCCTAAATGTTCAGGCCAACATTCACCTAGTCTCTAGTGCCATAGATCGCTGCTAGAAGGCCACCTATGGTAACAAACATTTCCAATCAAAGGTTAATTGAAAATAATTAATTAAATTAAATTTAGTTAATTATTTGTGTTGGACACAGTGCTTAAGTCTAGCAGAGGGATGTATAAAGTCATTACTAAAATCATTGTGCAAAGAATGAGTTTGGTGATGGATAAACTTATTAGTCCAACGCAAATAGCCTTTGTTCCAGGTCGCTCTATTAGCGATAATATACTACTGGCGCAGGAGCTTTTTATAGGGTATAATCAACAGTGCTTGCCACCTCGTTGTGCCCTTAAGGTAGATATATGTAAGGCATATGATATAGTTGAATCAGATTTCCTCATTGCTACCTTGTAGCTCTTTGGATTTCCTGACAGGCTTATTCATTGGGTGGAAGAATGTATTACTACTACCTCATTCTCTATTGGGATTAATGGGAAACCATATGGTTTCTTTGCTGGTGCTCGGGGTCTTTGCCAAGGAGACCCCATGTCCCCATATTTATTTATCTTGATTATGAAAGTTTTGAATCTTATTTTGCAGCAACTAATTGATCAAGACAGGAGGTTTGTTTTTCACGGGAAATGCGAGCCGTTGAGATTGGTTCAGCTTGGATTTGCTGATGACCTATTACTGTTCTGTCGAGCTGAACTAGAGTTCATACGAGTGCTCAAGCACGGACTTGACTTATTTGGGGATTTGTCCGGCCTTCGGGTCAGCGCGCAAAAGAGTAACTATATTATCTCACGGTCAGCTATGGGGATTCGGGATTTGCTTATTGACCAACTCCACTTTCAAGAGGAACTTCTGCCAATGAAGTACTTGGGACTTCCTCTTATCTCATCACGACTCACTATTTTGAATTGCCGACCCTTATTGTGAAAACTGGATCAACGCATTGAAGGATAGGAGGGCACAGCTTTATCTTATGCAAGACGAGTACAGATTATTAAATCTGTTCTTACTGCCCTTAGTATCTATTGGGCGTCCGTTTTTATTCTACCCAAAGGCATCATTCGAGAGATAGAAAAACGGTTGAGGACCTTCTTATGGAAGAGATCATCTGCTCGAGGGTATGCAAAGGTGGCATGGGATTGCGTATGTCGTCCTATTGATGAAGGTGGTCAAGGGATTCAAGATATTACTACTCTTAACCGCGCACTTATGGGACTCAAATTGTGGCAGATTATCCGCGGCAATCGAGTTTCTATTTAGATTGATTGAATATATCATACACGCCTGAGAAAGGTTACTATCTGGATGGCCCTTGAGTGAGGGGGTTCTTGGGGTTGGAGGAAACTCCTTCGCTTACGGCCACTTCTCCGACCTTTTATTCATTATTTCATAGGGGATGAAATTACTTTTTCGCTATGGCACGATCCTTGGCATGATCTTGGTCCACTCATCTAGTAGTTTCCGCAGGGCCCTCGACTTACAAATATTATGGAGACGGACAAGGTTGCGGTTTTTCTTTTAGATGGGCAATGGTGTTAGCCCTCTATCAATGACACTCACTCCTTACAGCTGTTACAGTCTCTTCCACCTATCCATGGAGGGGCTGATCGTATCCTTTGGGGTCAAGAGATACACAACTAACAGATGCTATGATGATTCGTTCACTACGGGGTGAAGGGTCCAAGGTAGGCTGGTCTTCACTATTGATGGGCCGCTTCAAAACCCCTAGACATACTTTTGTATTATGGGTGGCGATCCTTGGTAGACTCTCTACTATGGATAAGCCTTGGTTGGCTCATATTAATAGTTCTGCGTACTTTGTTCTGATGGTGTTGATGAGACCCATGATCATCTTTTTTTTTGCTGCACTTATTCGCGTGGCTGCTTGATGGTGATTCAACGCACACTTTGATTTGATTGGTCTAACCGAGCTTCGTCTACTGACGTCTTATGGGTTGCTCGCAGATGGAGAGGCGAACACTATGTTTCTATGGCCTACCGCGCTCTTTTGGCCTCGTGTGTGTACCATATCTGACGTGAAGCAACATTAGGCGATTTGATGGAGTACATAGAGATACACGCACTGTGGGTGCGCTGATAGTTCGAGATGTGCAACAGAGGATTCTTAGTATAGAATTACCTACTACTATTAGCACTTGTGCGCTTTATCACTTATGGCGAATTCCATGGCCTGTCGAAGAAACCACTTAGATTAAGTAAGATTCATTGTACTATTATACTTTTTTTACTTAATGAAATTTACCTTTACCGAAAAAAAAAAGTCTAGCAGAGGGTGAACCTAAAGAGTCACACATAAATCACTATGGAATTGGTGGAATTAATTTGGTATTAACACAAAAAAAAATGAATTAATTTAATTAGACTAAATTTATTCAAGGAGAATATATAAATGATTGGGTCATTTATTTAATAATCTATTTGATGGATGGCTCAATAATTAATTAAATGGATCAATTAAATTTTGGGCTTAACACCTTTAAATTAATTGAATTAATTTATTAGGTTTAGCTTAATCAATTGATTGGATCATTTAATTTGTGTTTGGGCCTAGATTATTTAATTGAATTAAATGAATCTTGGACTTAGTTGGGCTAAAATTAATCTAATTAATTATTATCTAGTGGACTTTGATTGGGCTTGATTTAATTTGATTATATCAAGCCCGGTGCACACTTGAAGTCCAAGCCCATTTGAAGGAGGTTGGAGCAAGTTAAGAAGCAGTTGAAACTTCTCACCATGATAAACATGATGGACTGGTTATTTCATCATGGTTGGAGGTTATATGCATGTGTGTGTATAGGTAGTTATTAAATTTTGAATTCAATTGTATGTAATATACAAAACTACACATATATCAAGGATAACCATAACATGGGCCACGAAATTTGCTTCTTTTCTCTCTAAAAAATTATTCTTCTTTTTGTTCTATATTGAACTGAATTCATGTTAGAATATAAAATAATCCAGAAGCACTAAACAATAGTGTGAGTTTGGAGTTGTTTTTGTTCTCGTTTTTTATTTTATATTCCAATAGAAAAAGAACTATATCTATTCCATTTTATGGTGTGGACAATTTAGAGGAATTCTACTTTAAATTCTCAAGTGAACGAAATGGGAGAGCATAGAGGGAACAATGCATGTTGCTGCTCAACTATAGAAACAAAAATTGTAAAGTTTCATGTTTTGTTTCTCTACTTTTTGTTTCATCCTCTAGCCACTTGCCTAGCATGTTCATATGTTTATTATTATGCTTTCGACAAATACCTAACGTCCAGGAATTTCAAAGAGAACACCCCTTTTAAACCAATTTAATTTTTTTTATTTCACGCTTCCACTGAGTTCCCGGGCTATACCGATTCTTTAAGACCAAGAACCATATACATCCAATGCACATAATAAATCCAATTAATCATGAAATTTTAATTTTAGAAAAAAATTAATTTTATTCCTAAAAATTAAAATAGCACAATTAATAATTTAAAAAAGTCCGGAAAATTAAATTTCCAGAAAACCATGAAAAATAGCCCGGTCTGCAGTGCGCATTACCGTTTAACGAGCGTGGCCGCACTCCTACATAGGCCCTCGCTCGCGTGCTCGCCCAGCCACGTGCAGACTGTGCTATAGTGCTGTTGTAGTGGTTTTTTTTTTGTTTATTATGTGTAATAGAAATCAAGCATCATGTAGAAAAATTCTAAATTTTCAAATGCTCGAATCATCTAATTAATTGAAAAAAACAAACAAGCAATTTTCATCATATAATTACCAAAAACAAAAGGTAATAAAACATGCTTCAAAAGCTAAAACAGCAAAGTCAACATGCTTATTACACACAACCAGCAGCCCTTACATCAAATCGTTCTCTCATACAACTTGAAGGATCAAGTGGATTGGCCCAGGAACACGTGAGCGGAAACGGTAACGTAAAACGCATACAATAATAAAAGTTAAAGTGTAAGGGGTGTAGCTTTGGAGTTCCCAAATGTTCGATGCAGAATAAAAATGAAATAATTACATAAAAGGGATTGAGGTAACAATATAAAGAAACGAAAAAAGGAACCAAGATGAAATTTTACCTTTAATGGAATTTGGCTACTTTAAACGTTCACGTGTGGCGCCAACCTTAAAACCCTCTAGTTCGTCCACACCACACCGGTACTAGAATCTCAGCATTTTCTTTCTAGAAAAAAACAAAAGAAAAAAACTCCAAGAATTAGAGACAGAGAGGCGACCGAGAGAAAGAGAGACTAGGGAAGAAATTTTTTTTGCGTTGTGTTATTCTGTAATAATATTATTCCCAACAATATTACAAACATTAATATATATATATACGCATTGTATAGATGTACATAAATGTGTCTAGGTACATTTATCCATCTAGAAGGTAAGTTTTCTTATTTCCAAATCAAGAAGATGACCAAAATTGCACTTTCTAAAATTGCAATTTGCTAGGCAATAATTTTCTTCCATAAAATTTTTCAGTGTGCTCAATTAGGGATGTGTTGGCCGATTCTTATAACTAAAATATAAGGCCTAATGAATTTTTATTTAAATTCAGGTCGAATAAAAATCCACCTAACTTAGCCCAATATGTATTTAATCCAATTAAATACATAAGTCCACATTGTCTTCATTAATTAGTGTTTAACACTGTTCTTAATTAAATCTAATTTAATTAATAATTATTTATTAACCTTTAAACAAGAAAGCCCGTCACCATGGGTAGTTGTTTAGCAACGATCCATGACAACAGAGACTAGGTGAACGTCAGTGTGAATATTTAGGCTCTCGAGTTTATACAGGTACAGTCCTGCCATCTCTCGATCTTAGTTTAGGGCATAGAATTTGGCGTTGGTTCCCACCCTAGACTAGACATCTATGCTTCAATAGTTGAGGGCACACTACGCTTAATTGATCGACATAGGAACCTCTTTTCCTACTAAATCAACTACTGTGGCCACAGGTTCGTAAGGCGTGAGTACGTCTCCATGTACATAGGAGATACCTCTATCAGATATTAATAGGGGACAGATTCTCTTCTTGGAACTCTCCGTCCTCGCAACATACTCCGACTACACTGGATGAGGCTTATGATGGTCATGTCTGCGACATAATTACCTCTCGCACACATCAAGGTACCGTCATCCTACGCACGTGACTGCCGTGATTCCTCAAGTCAACGGACTACTACCGTACAATCGGATCAGGGTATTCAGGTCATACTACCAAGCCCCCAAGGCATCCATATGATGATCCCCATGAGTCAGTTCAATTGATTTAACACCTTGTCAATCAACCAACTAAGACCGCATACCGATGAAACATAGTACTTATCAATTGAATGCGACTCTTAGTGCAAGTCTTCATAGGACTCTCGATGCCTAATCTCGAGGTCCTCGACTTGGAACATTTCAAACCCAGCCTCTTGGCAGTTGATTTTATGACTGCCATCTAATGCTCGGCCTAACTGCACGGTTGCCAATTGTTCTGTGGGCTTTGTTGTGACATTCAAGAAGATGCAAACATACAGAATGAGTACAACAAAATAAATATCAAATAAGCGAACACTCATTTGATTCACTTAATATTACATAATATCGAGTATTTATCAAAATAGAATACATTAAGACCAATCTAATTAGCTTTCTAGTCATCTATCCTAACAGTCTTCTCTTCTCTCGTCTCTTTTCTCCTCTCCTCTTTCCCACCGCATCTCTTCTGTCTCTCTCTTTCCTTTGTTTCTTCTTTCTTCTACGTTCTAGTTTTATGTCTATCTATACAACTCATATGTTTATATAAATATATATGTTTGTGTGTCTAAGTATATATGTGCATATAAGTTTAAACGGATGTGTGTGTATATATATATATATGAATATATTAAGATATATATATATATGTCGATAAAGATGTGAGAAAAGATTGTATTTGTTTCCCCCACATCTTTACAAGTCTACACGAAATTCCTATTTTACAAATATTTGAATGCCTATAATAATTTGTCTCATTTTTTATAATTGTTTCATTGGCCACCAATATTATATAATTTACCACTCTTTATATCCATATTCTTATACTTAATAAATGAGAATTTTAAGTGATAATTTTAGGGGCATCACATATAAGCCCAACGTTGGATTAAGGATTCAATAATATTGGACTAATAAATCCAACTTTACACGCTTCTTTTTTAAAATCTTAAGGTGTCTTTTTAACAAAATTTTTTAGTTCATGGGAATATTGTAACAAATTCAATTTTAAAACAGGCCAATTTTAATCTTACCCTATTATAATTTTAATATGAGATGTTCTGTATACAGAATAAAATTTTTTTAAAAAATTATTTCACTTTTGTGTATATGCATGCGTGTTTAATAATAATGAGAAGATACTAAAACCATGGAGGTCGAGAGGGAATGTGCTGTGAACATTATTGTCCGGTAAAATCCAATGACTCCATATATTATCTATATAAATTTCCATCAACAAGGGATGTCTTTGATATAATTTTCAAATAAATTGTCATCCACTACGATTATGACTCACCCATTAAGTATGCTGTAAGAATATATCTCTTTCTCCTGAGTATTGTAACTAGTCTTGCAGTAGTAGTAGTGTTAGAAGTGCTGGAAAAATGAAATACTGTGCCGTGAAAAACCACTCTCTTGATAGCGAAATTTCGGTACTACCGTGGTGCAGATAGTATAAACCAATCGCTCCCCAAGGTTAACACAGCTATTACTTTGTTACACGCGCACTCGTGGAAGAAAGCTTAGAACAACGAACAAAAATAACACTCAGAAGTCAAAGAAGAGAAAGGAGCTAGAAGAGAAGAAGAGGCTCTCGATATTGTTTTGGTGTGAAAAATGAAATGAACTCATGCCTATTTATAGAGCCATGCCTAAATTGTTGAAACAAATTAGACTCTATCTCATCCTTATAATGCAACGGATATAATAGCATAAAAGTTGGATTTGTTTGTTAATAAGCAAAAAACAAGGTAAGTGACTTGGTCTCTTATTAGTCATTCCTAATAATCCCCCACAAATGACTAATATAGAAGAAGAATATGATTTCTGATTGAAGAAATAGATATACTTAAGCATTAATATCTTTTGATTGAATTAATGCTTAGTGACGTGAGGCAATCAATTTGGCTAACGAGAGTGATATGACTCTTGAACTTTCGATAGCTCAAATTGAGACCCCCCACAATCACGTATGAATTTTTTAGTGTTTGTTGTTCTGCGATAAAGTTCCAAGGCGCTATTAATGGCCATGCGCTTACACCTTGGGTTCTAATGAATGCTCTAGAAAGAACTTTTATTTTTCTTTCATAGAAGGCGGCCCACCTCCACACTCATCCAGATAGCTTCATCAAGTCTATAGACCACTCAACAACTGAGCTATGAAGGTATCTTCCTGAACAAAGTCAGGCTTATCCATCAAGTCCTTATTAGGACCACCCAAACACAGGGCTATGGATTTATATGTTCATTACCATATTCTATTCTTTACAAAGTTCTGTTGGCAAAAGTATATGATGACCGACTGGAAAAACAGCAGTGCATCTTAGGAAATTCACATGCACATTAAAACATAAGTAGAGAGGGGAGACATAGACAGACTTAGCAGATCCCAACGTACCAGCATTGCTTCGCCTCTCCACTAAAACATTCTGCAACCAAGAGCTAAAATACAATAGTCCAACAAAACAACTAAGGTCCGATATAAGGCAAACCTACTCGTTAGGTATATCCATATGTGGAACTAGTGGAGCCGCATCATAAGGTGCCTACAATCAATCTCTAGTACCACACCTTGCAATGCCAAAGCCAAAATCCAAAAAAGCGTATTATGAAAATCATGATACTGTTGGATAAGAAAATAAAAGGTACCAAATCATAGGTCATCCTTGATTGTTGTTGACACAGTTTCAAATAGCCAAATAGAGTGCATCTCTTTGAACAAAACAACACTCCTTGATCTTCCCAAGCCCTCTGCAAATAGGAAAGTGAAGTGCAAAGCAGCTATCCAGGACACATAAGCATGATAACATTGCAGACAAAAAATTTAAAATGCTTGAGGAAAGATGTGGAAAAGGAAAAATCCAAAGGCAGACTCGGCGACAGACGAATGATTATCCAATCGCCTCATAGAATGCATCTCTCAAGCCGGGCAACACTAGTTATCTTGATTAATACATTCTGCAATCAAAAGGCCCAATGTCCAGAAATAATAGAATATCATGACTCCCGAAACCTAACAAGAAACGTTACCAAATAGCCTGACACTCATCACCGTTATTTGTTGCAATTAATCACAGTCTTAATGGAAGATTTTGTTTGAGCAAATGCCAAATTCATGCTGGTTCACAACAATCAAACACATGAACAATTTAAACAAAATCCACAGGAAAAATGATCGAAATCAATTACTGTGATTTTCCATAAACAGAGCTGAAGGCTTGCGTTGGTAAAATGGTCTCTAAAAATTTAAAATAAATGAATTATAAGAAAACAACAAAGTGATTTACATAAATCTTCTACGCCGGTAGAGCATGCAATTCTTCAGTGTCATTATTTTCCATCTAGCACATACTAATTCATACTTTGAACTATGGGTTCAAGAACCTACACCTGTAAACGTCTTTGAGAACCACAAAGGCAGGCATGAGATAGCGTACGATCAAAACCAAATAGATAACATTGATAAATCCAGACATACAGGTAAATTCAAACACACATATATTGCAATTTTGGTGAAAAATCACTCACCCTAAAATCCAAAAAGATTAAATAGAACGAAACATATTGCTATACAAACAACCCAAGATGGAACAGTGAGTAACCAAGAAACTATAGAAATTGATATAAGCAACGCAGTATGGAACTCTAAATACTGGATGTTAAAAAGGACCTAGCATTACATACAATGCTTGAGGTACATAAAAACACAAGACAAAGAAATAAGTGACCGAAGAAGTTTTCAGATGAAAAAGATGCAGTAAAGCAGCAGCTTGCGAAGTGTTGAACCAGGTACACTAAACATGTTATTGTATATGGCAGGAAGTCCCTGAGTCAAATACAGTTGATAAAGCCATATTAAGAACCCTATTTGGAAGCATATTGTACAAGAAGCCCATTATATCACACTGCAGTAAGGACAACACTTTCTTGTAGGACCAAATCACTCAAGGTTTCATGTATATGTTCTGCAATAGATTTGCTGCATGGTACCTAAAAAGGATCTAAAGTTGAGTAGAAGTAGGAAATTTTCAGTTGCGAAGACACTGGCAAATGACAACTAATTCGGTAAGCAATAAGATTGGAAGGAGAAGGAACCAGAAAAGAAACTGATGGAACCTAATTAATTGGGTTCCATCCTTCAACTCTTTGCCACTTTTCTCGTACATAAATGGAGAATCAGAGTTCTCTCTGTGAAAGAATGGAAACTAGCATCACAATTTCCTGTTTTGCTCCTCTTCCCGATCCTTCCAACCAAAATAGACAAATGTTCCTTCTAGTCTTTATTTCCCAAAAGAAAATATCCAGGAAGGTGAAACCAATTCTCCTCAACCCTATTTTCTTATCAATATAAAATAATGATCTGAACCATTTGAAATCGTTATATTCTCAATTACATCCAAGTTATCCAAGAATACCCTAAAACAGAGTGAACTTTGGAAATACATGGCAAATTAAATATGTATCAAACTAATACAAGCTAATTATTGCACAAAATCATCAATGTCATAAGCGAATTTATCTTATAAAAATTCGGTGGTGAAGCTGTTTTCTACTTTAATTCTTTAAAAATAAAAAAGTTGTTGACCCATATATGAACTTACCTATCTTTAGAAAGAAGCGAAATCAGACATAGTCTATGAAATAAATGACTAACATCACTTGGATAAAAGGATCCATTTTGCTTATAAACCTGAAGCACAGACTGTAACGAACAAATTGTTGGAAAAGATGAGCAACTACAGACTGTAACGAACAAATTGTTGGAAAAGATGAGCAACTACTGCAATCATCGTTTGTAGTTGGTCCCATCAAGTGGTTCTAGCTTCGAGAGATCCGACAATGTCTTCGTAAATGGAATAACCATTATAAATTTCGCTTTCAACTGTTGGAAAAATGAAAGACTGTGCCGTGAAAAACCACTGCCTTGAAAGCGAAATTTTGGTACTACCATGGTGCAGATAGTATAAATCGATCACTTCCCAAGGTTAACACAGCTATTACTTTCATACATGCGCACTCGTGGAAGAAAATTTAGAGCAACGAACAAAAATAACACTCAAAAGTGAAAGAAGTGAAAGAAAAGAAAGGAGCTAGAAGAGAAGAAGAGGCTCTCGATATTTTTTTGGTGTGAAAAATGAAATAAACTCATGCCTATTTATAGAGTCATGCCCAAGTTGTTGAAACAAATGGGACTCTATCTCATCCTTATAATGCAACGGATATAATAGCATAAAAGTTGCATTTGTTTGTTAATAAGCAAAAAACAAGGCAAGTGACTTGGTCTCTTATTAGTCGATCCTGACAAGAAGGTGGTCAAGAACAGCATGAGGGAACCTGAGAAGAGCCCAGGAATCTGTCATCACAGAAGGAGCAGGACGCAGTCGTCGGTTGGCCTTGATAAGTGAGGTTTAGGCCGCTAAACTCTATGTCTTCGCATGGCCTGTTACTGCTGCAATTTGTCTTCACCGCGATTGGTGTTGATGAGCTCCCTCGTATGTCAATGTACCTCACTCCTTTAATCAGAATGTTCGACTCCCCCTACCAACACATACATGCAAACCCTACTTATCATTTCATCCGAGTGATCAGTTTCATGAATACGAGTGTATATATATATATATATATATATATATATTTGTGTACCTCTAAGGCGCATTGTGAGTGGGGACAATAGTGTTGATCGATAATAATTGGATTTCGCACGTTGTTCATTATAATATTTTGATATGTGATGCCAGAAACAACGAGCGATTGAGAAGATGCGAATGTTTTGATCCTTATCCCGTTTGTAGTGTTGGTCAATGTGCAGCCCATAACATTGATCAAACTGACATTCTTCTCCGTTTGGTATTTTCCCAAGCTTCCAATGCTAATGCCGTGTCCCGGCCCGCAAGAAACCCCAGTAATGTTGATGTTCGAGCATGCATCTCCAATGGAGATACAATCATCTCCTGTTGCTATGCTGACATTGGTGATTATGATACTGCTGGACCTCGCAATGTGGATCCCGTCGGTGTTGGTGCTATTCGAAGGGGCCCATATATGCACATTGTTAACGACTATGTTTTGAGAATCGCCTATGTTTATATGAAAAAACTTGCTGTTGGTTGACTTTATATCTTGGATCTGAGCATTTGTCACCGCATTGAACTTCAACGACTGTTTCACAATAATAAACGAAAACATGAAGTTAATTAATCACGTAATCGAAGGATCCATATATAATATATGGCCAAAATGCTTTTTCAGTCCAATAAACTAAAAGTAGAAATTTTTTTAGTATCATAATTATGGTAATGTTGCTTCTAGTTCTATAAAACTCATATTCACGCAATTTTAGTCATCACATGTCATATGCGTAGTGATTTTTTGGACTAAAAGGCATTATGGTTTTGAACAAAAAATAAAACTAAAATCCCACTTTTTAGGATTAATCAGGCGGGATGTTGAGTTTTATAGGATTAAAAAAATCACATGCCATAATTGTGGTACCAAAAAAAATTCTACACTTATTTTATGGAACTAAAATAATACTTTGTCCTATATATATAGAGTCAAATGCAATTTATCCCCCATATTATATGAAATGAGTAAATAAACCTCTGTAAAAAAGAATTAGAAAATTACCCCCTATATTTCGAAAATGAAACAAAAAATTACCCCCTATATTTTAGATAAGTGGTAATTTGCTTCATTTTCTAAAATATAGGGAATAATTTGCTATTTTATTTTTCACAAGGAATTTTTTTGTTCATGTTTCATATGGATAAATAGCATTTTTTTTCTATATATATATATATAAGGTTAATACCAATTTACCTTCCTGTGATATTGAAAATGAGCACATTACCCCCTACAAAAAAAATCACAATTTACCTCCCTATACTTTTTAAAATGAAGCAATTTGCCTCCTATACAGGGAGGTAAAAATAATAGTGGGGTAAATTGTTGTATTTTAAAAAATATAGGAAGATAAATCGCTATTTATTTTTTAATAAAGAAGTAATTTGGTTATTTACGATATCATAACGGGATTGTTTGTATTTTTCTCAATATATATATATATATATATATATATATGTGCATATTAATTCTACAAGTCTGTCTTACTGTAGGGGGAAGCTTGGATTTCTGGAGATCGTTACATTGTCCCCAAGATACGGCTCCATTTCCATCCAACTCGCCATTTCCATAAATTCTCAAGCTATCTACATTCCCGAACAGGATCCAATGGTCGAGGGGCAGTACAGGATCAGAAGAAGCTTTTACGGTTCCATTGAGGAAGACGCTGGTTTGGCCATTGCACGGCCCTCGAAACTCTGCACCGCTCAGGGAGTAATTTCCTCGTGGGATTTGAAGAACGCCGCCATCAGTTTGGCAAGCTTGGCTCCATGCTGTCAAGAACGCCTGCGCCCACCTCATGTATTATCATTTCATATCAAATGTATCGATCGACGTTCAGTTAAACTGAGCTACTACTCACATAAATATTCCCTATTCCAACATTCACATGCCCATATAGTCAAACAGTTTAGTTCAAGATGGTAATTTTATTTTATATTTTACTTTGTGTACATGTATAATCTATATAAAATAGTTTAGAGTAAATTACAATGATATCCTTTAAAATTTGACATAATTACGAATATTTTTCATTTTTTGAAAATTTACAAATACTCCTCTGATGGTTCATGAAATTATATAAGTTTTGGACGGACGTATGAAATTGTCAACTTTAATTTGTCATACTGTATTTTTAAACAAAAATTAAAATTTTGCAAAAGAACAAAAGGGTGGATGAAAATATTTGAAAAATCATAAAAAAGAATATCCACTTAATCCATAAATAAATAAATAAAATTATAATTTTTAGTCCAAAAGAGTATTTTGATTAATTCATCATATAGATGGAAACCCAACAGAGAATAACAAGTTGGGCTAATTGTATGATGACCGCCAAAATCAGGAGAGAAGAAGTTGTTGTAATTCACCTAATATATAATTTAATTACATATATATACGACTTTTATACACGTGGTGTCTATATATAAGTAAAACAAAGTATAAGATGAGAAATATAAATTTAAAACAAAAGGGTTGGAACTGCGCGCAATTTATTTCTTTTTTTAATGTTAAGTACACAATTTGAACTAGAAATTTCTTTTTTTTATAGGATTAAATGCAACTTATATTCTGTAATACGTGAAATGAGCAAAAAACTTCCTGTGAAAAAACATTTAGCAAATTATCCCCTATGCTGAAAAATGAAGCAAATTTTAGATAGGGGGTAATTTGTTTTATTTTTTAAAACACAAAAGATAATATTTGCTATTGTTTTTTACAAAATTTGTTTTTACTCATTTGCATATCATAAATTACATTTTCCCCTTTCTTTATATCTGCTGACAAAAAACAATATATAAGTTGAGATTATTAAACTAGAAATTTACAAAATGGCTACCTGTTTGCTATCTGATGATTGATTTGAAATAGCACCATAATCAGTGACCTTGAAAATGTTGCTTTCGCAGTGAACAACACAGCTCCAAATGGACAACGACATGAGAACAATAATGCATTTGAAATCCATAAGTATTATAAGACTAATACCAATGTTTTTGTAATAAAACCTTAATTATAGTGTATGTGTTGTGTTGAATTGTGCTGCAAAAAGGCCAAGAATCACCATGTTTTTTTATATAGTTGCAGGAAAAATCTGGTTCTCTGACCTTCTTAATTAAGTGAAATTTGGACTTCATAATCATGTTACATTTTGGGGTATTACATGGAAAAACAATCTGACTCATTTTGTTGATTTATCACTTTATTACAACACAATATATGTAAATGGAAAATTTTTATATGTTTAATACAAAGATTTTAGATGAGATTGTGAAATTAATTCCAATATTCACAAAGTGAGAAGAATAAATCAATTGGGTTGTTTGTAATTCGTTAATAAAATCGTAAATGGGTTGTGTCAAAAGTGTTGAAAAAAGTAATTTCATCATTTGATATTTAATAATTCCTTGTATGTATCAAATAAATTACATAATTCATATTTTATGTTTCTCTATTTCCTTCTTATTATAATGTCTTAAAATAGATAGTATATTTTAGAGGATCCATGAAATATTTTGATGAATTATTTTACAAATTAAATGATATTTTAAAATAAACTGATATGAAAAATTAAAATTATGTCAATCCATTCATGCACACATGATTTTTGTAGGATTTAGAGAGTATTATAGACAATTGCTCCATAAGGAATTTATTCATAATAATTTAATTACGTACTCTATGGTATTAGATTTTACAATAATATTTAGGAAAAATTAGTTTTTTAATTGGCTAAGTATACCCAATATTAATTTTAGTCCTATAATTATATTCATTTTTTTTAAGTTCAATAATTTGAAAAATTGATTAAAAAAAATTCTCTGGTAGACAATTTTTTTTTTCTTGGCCCGAAATATTACGTGGCAAGCGAACTGGACAATTGTGAAAATTTTTAAGCTTATATGACAATTGAAATGAGGTGAAAAACATGCTTGATATGTTTTAAATTATATTATAATTTATAAATATGAAATTATTATTTAAAAAACAATTCAATCCCTCCCTCCCCGACCCTCCTCCCCACCCCCTAGTTCCCTTCGCAGAGGGGCGCGATCGCGTCCATTGCACCGAAGTTGCCCCCCACCCCCCATTAGTCGCCTAGAGGTACAAGGTGACGGCTTTGCCCTCCACTGCAGTGGGCGATGGGGTTGCACTTTCGGGCACGGTTCCCTAATGTGCGGCGACAGCGTCTCCGTTCTCATCAATATTTTAAAAAAATAAAAAGTTAATTTAATTTTAGTCAGTTTGATTAAATGTAATTAAAAGAAATTAGAAAAAAGCTAAGTTGATTAATGGCATGATAGTAAGTACTATAATTTTATTAAACTATATTTAATTAAACAAAATAATTGTTCAAATTAATTAACAAAATATAATTTCTATTATTAATTAATATTTAGTCATATAGATATTTAATTTTGAAAAATGAATTTACTATATTACTTTTTATATTGTAGTTATAATTTAATTTTTCAATTTCAAATATAAAATTTAAAAATTTATATTTTTTTAGAAATTTGATATTTAAATAATAATCAGTCAGCGTTAACGGTCATGTATCATTGAACGTGGCTGTACACGAGCATAAGTTGTTGAAAATTCAACAAATTATCTGCCAAGTGGACACTTTCCAACTGGTTTTTAAAATTTTGCTGGAGAATAGCATGCAAAACTCTAATTCGGGATAAATTTTATCAATTGTGAAACTTAAAGGACTTAAAAAAATGGGCGGCCAAGTTAGCGCTAGGAAGAACCCAACTAACATGTGGCTGAACCTAATTAGGATATAGCTTGGAGAAAGGATGATCTCATTGCAAAAGGAGATGTCTGAGGATCTAGAAGGGTCGTTTGGTTCATTCCAAGTGTTTCATAAGGGGGCTTATTTAGAAGGATTTCTACCAACCTGGGGATTAAGAGCCCCCTCCCAAATGGTTAGGAGCCTTATTTAAGGGAGAAGGACCCCAACAGTAGCTGGAATATACCCACATCAATAACCCCTCTCCTGAGTCCTAAGGAGACTGGACTCTTTTAGTCGAAGGGGGTGAAGGGGCTATAAAGAGGTTCCTCTCCCTTGGTTTAAGAGAACATTCTTCCAACACCTGTACGCACAAAAATTGAAAGGAAGTGAAGCAGCCCAAAAAAGGGGCGGAAGCGCAGTAAGGTGTAAGAGTATACCTGATCCGGATTGAAAACTTTGTGACCTCCTTGGTCGGATGAACTGGTCCTCCAAGCTGTTCAAGGTTGCTACCTCTTCCAAACTGATGTAAGGGCCCTGAGAAAAGAGAAGCAGATCGTTAGGCTTGCTGGGGCAGCCCCCAGCTAAAACCCTCTGATGCTTAAGTCAGTGCTTGGTATCAAGGTCGTGTGAGCAGGTCGCCATCGAGCTAGTGAGCCTGAGCGATAGAGTATTTATAGCATAAAATGGGGGGTTCTGTTGGTCCAATAGATGTCTGCCACGTGTCTCTATGATCTAACTCTGATAAATAGGGAAGAGTTTGACCTTAACTTCTCCACTCATCTGCAATCTGCCCTGTCTAGGTTCATACTCAGGTACTTCTTCGGACCTCTTCTTTCGTCTTAATTATGTCTTCAGGTTCTAAGTCCAGTAGTTCTTATAGTAGTTCATCTGCCAGTTCATCTGGTAGTTCATCGACGACATCACGTTTGCCATTAGCTCATAAAAATTAGGTTGGCTCATCTTCTAGGATAAATGTAGAGGACTTAGAGGTCGCCACCCCCAACTATGACCCTAGAGCGATATGAAACACTATTAGCCAACCAACCCTGATTTAGCATTAAAGTACTTTACACATAACTGTAACGACGATTAGAAAGAAATATCATATCTCCCAAAATTTTCAGATCATTCTTCCTTCCTCTTCTGATCGAAAGAACCAAACTCCTCTAGGTAGTTGTTCTATCTCTGTAGTTCATCTAGATGTGGGTTTATGCTCTCCTCTTCCATGACCTGTTGCCCGAATATTATCTAGATTAGAAATATGCCTGGTGCAATTAGCTCTGAACTCCATATGCCACATACTTGCTTTCATTATAGTAATGAACCACTTGGGACTTGAACGCGAGTTTGAAAACTTCTGGTCGCTTTACAAATTCACGACCTCCAAGAGGTCGAGTGATTAGGGCTTTTCTATCTTACTGTCAAAGCTCATTGTGCCTTCGTGGCCAACTTAAAATCAAACATAGGTCCCTGGAAAGACAAGTTCTTTTTTATCCGCCCCCCACCTAACCGAACTTGGCCTTTTCCTTGTGAACGGTGTATCTTGTAACCCGAGCCCAAGATTCTTGGTGTGGGAATGGATGATGACCTGATTAGCAACCTTACCCAATACAGTATAAAGCTAAACAACTCTTGTCGGAGAATGCCTTGAAGTTGGTTGGTCTCAGTCCGACACCCATCTAAGTCTATGGTTCTTTAGGTGATTAGCCTTCTTAATTATTCCCCTCGTACCATTTTTGTATGCTGTGATGATTGATAATTTCTTTCTTGTAGCCTCTATCGTAATGAAAGCTCAAACCGCAAGAAGAATTGCTCCATGAAGGATAAACAACCAGTTGTTTCTCCTCAAGCCAACTCCCCGCATCTACCTTCTGCCCCTGCTGAAGATGGCCCGAGGTCACAAGGAGATTGTGAGCTCAGATACCGATCCCTGAGTCTGCATGACATAAGCCCCCATTGAGATTGTCAGTGGGGATAGCAACCTAGCGGCTAAAGAAAATTCTCTGTTGGCCGAAGAGTCTAATGAAGACTCCTACCCTGAGCCGCTCATCAGGAGAAAATTCAAAAGTAAGAAGGTCACTGTAGCTCCTAAAAGAAAATATAGGAGTTCGCATAGCCCTCACCTTCTCACCAAGAAGACCATGGCTACTGCTTGAGAGGTCGAGGAAGAAGAGAATTTAAAAGTCATCAACGAGCTTATAGCCTGGTGGAAGGAAGCCTAGGTAGAACTTCAATCACCTTCATATAGACCTGTTGAGATGGAGGGTGAGAAACTAATTCCCAACTAGGCCATCTCTACCTAGAGCTCTATGCTGAAGACCCACGTACACCAAGATTTGTGGGAACTATACAATTCCACACTTCTTCCCTGTGACTAGGCTCTCCTAACTCCCTTATCACATATACAGGTCGAGCAGAATCTGACTCAGTCCATATCCCAGGTAATGCCTTTTATAAGTATGATTTGTTTACTGTCCTCCATCGACCGACTAACTAAGTCTTTTTTACTGAATGCATTTAGGCCTCTGCTTTCAGCCATCAACTCTCACTGAAGTGTACCTACTGGCGACACGATAAGCAAGCCACTGATAAGCTTCTTGAAGAGGAGAGAGCTAAGCTGGCGATCTGCGAGAAAGAAAAGGCCAAGCTCGTGACACGATTTCGGGAACTCCAATCAAAGGTTGCAGCTGCCAAAGAATCAGCTAAGGCAAAAGGCTTCTCCGCAGGTCGCATGGCTGGGTGAGAAGAGTACCTCGCTTCTGAGGACCACAGACTTCAGTTGGAAGTTGCTAGCAATCAAGTTCACGACCAATATCTGGTATTTGACGATCACAAAATGCTTCTATGGGATACTCGACTATAGGGTGCTAGAGACTTTCACAAGTCCTCTGCATTTCAGGTCGCTGTAGAGATCAAATCGGCCGACTACCTGGTGTAGGGCTTTGATCAATGCACCTCACAAGTCCAAAAGTTGAAGGGCTTCTGGATGGTTTCAATACCTCTCTAGCACCGATCAATGCCTCTCTAGCACTGAAGGGCTTTGATCAATGCCACTTGGCTGGACCCCTCTCTGGATGGCAACCCAGCAGCATTCCCTGAAGAACACAATTGAAACATGAAGATGAATTTGGGGTCTTGGTGGACGAGATCGAGAAGATGGACGAGGATGAGGCAAATGAATAGGTTTTAGGACCCTTGAATCTTGTAATTATTTGACTTTCATGTAGACCGCATTCATCATCTTCCCTTTTATATTTTTGTAGTAGCGATGTCCCTTTCTTTTCCGGAAGACTGTAATCATTTTACAAATCAATGACCATTCTCTTTATATGGAGTCCATTTCAAACCTGTAAACTTTGAAGAATTCCATGGAATAAATAGAATCAATAATGTTCTCTTAGACGCAACATTTATATATCGAAATAATTGGGTCGTTTTCAAGTTAATCTTTTTCAAATAGCACGATCTTTTTCAGATCACAAGTATTCTTCAATAGCAATCTTTTCCATGTCGAACGGTCTTTTTCAGACGAAGGATCCTTTTCAAATTGAATAAGGGTTCTTCCAACAATCACACTTTTTAGGTCGCACTTTTTTCAGGACGCGTGGTCTTTTTCAGACATAAGGTCGCACCTTTCTTATGTCGCGTCGTTTTTATCAGATGCAATGTTCACCTTTTTTAGGATGAGTGGTCTTTTTCAATCTTCACCTTTTTCAGGTCGCATGGTCTTTTTCAGCCAATCTTTACCTTCACAGGTCGAGCTGTCTTTTTCAGACGCGCAGGAATGATCATCTTTTTCAGGTCGCATGATCCTTTTTACGAATCTTCACCTTTCACAGATCGCATGGTCTTTTTCAGACGCATATAAATGATCGCCTTTTTAAGGTCGCGTAGTCTTTTTCAAACAATCTTCATCTTTCACAGGTCGCGCTGTCTTTTTCAGACGTGCAAGAATGATAACCTTTTTCAGGTCACATGGTCTTTTTCAGACAATTTTCACCTTTCATAGGTCGCGTGGTCTTTTTCAGATGCACAAAAATGATCACTTTTTTTAGGTCGAGTGGTCTTTTTCAAACTCACGATCTTTCACAAATCGAATTGAATTTTTAAAATAGCAACCATTCCCAAGTCGGTAATGCTTTACTACAATGCAAAAAGTACTTTTCATTTCACGTGAGCTTTTTTATACACAGTGGCTACACTTTCTAAAGATGTTGCAGAAGTGCACGCATGATCCCTTGACTTTGATGCTAATAAAAATATTGATTCCTACAAAAGCTAACACTCTCGATAAAAATAATGGATATACAAATTGGCTTACCTATATTCTCGAGCTACCATCTTCTTCACCAAATAACTCCTTTTATAGGATCATTGTCACGTAGTCCTTCTTTTGCTCCTTCCTGCTTGAGTTTTCCCCTTCTTTGCGACCTACTCCTTGATCTGCTTCTTGCTCTGCTAGGGGAATTTCGATCCCTACCTCCTTCTTTTAGTATGCTCTCCTTGAAGTATCCCTGTCGGATCAATCTTTCAATCTCATCCTTCAACTGATAGGAATCCTCCGTGTCATGCCTTTTATCCCTGTGAAGCTTACAATACTTCTTGGAATCCCTCTTCACAGACGTTTCTCTAACTTTACTAGGCCATTGTAGCAAGTCGTCCCTTTCAACCATCATCATGGCTTCAACTTTAGAAGTAACCAACGGCATATTGCGGTATTTCGGCTGGATAGACCTCTCCTCATTAGGTCGCTTTTGCCTATCTCGACCTCCACTCCATTTCTTGTCCTTGATTTCATTCATCTCCTCCTCGTCGATATATTTTCGAGCTGATTGCATTAATTGTTCTACATCTTTAGGAGGATCCGTTGCTAATTCTGGCGCAAATGGTCCCTTCTTCAATATGCTCGTCATCATATCGATCCTTAAATCGTGTACCTCAAGAGTCTCATTATTAAACCTCCCTATGAAGCTTTGGAGGGACTCATCACTTCTTTGCCAGATCATAAAGAGGTAGGTCGCTGACATCTTCGATCTCCTTTTACTAGCAAAGTGAAACGTGAACTTCTGACCCAATTGTCCATATGATTCGATAGTTCACCACTTGGCAAACTGGTAAAGCATTCTTGTGCCTTTCCTGTTAAAGTTGTCACAGACTATTTTGCATTAATTGAATCAGTTTGTCCATACAAGTTCATTACCAATTCGAAAGCAGAAACGTGCTCCCGTAGATCCTTTGACCCGTCCTATTTAGGCAAATCAGGTAGTCGAAATATTGGACCCATGACTTCAGCTACAATTTTGTTGGCAAAGGGTGATTCTTATTCCGCTTCACCAGCTCGCCTCTCTTTTTCAGGTCATCTATCTATTGCTTCAACTTTTCTATCTACTTTCCCACATCTTCCACCTCTAATCTCAATATTGCTGGTTCCCTCCTTATCCTGATCTTACTAGATGTTATGTCCGATATCTCTCTAGCTTGGCTGGTTTATGGTATTAGCACCACATTTTGCTTTGTGCGACTTGTTCTTCCCCTGTGGTCATCTACTATCATTCTTTCCTTTTCTTCGAGCAACCTTCTCCTTATTGATTTCCTTGTAGCAAGTGTAACTATTCTTCTTTCATGCTCCACTATAACATCTCTGCTCGCTTTTTTGACTATTCGTTGCAATTCTTCATTCGTTAGATGCAACACTCTTCCCTCTTATCATAGAGGCACTCGTTCCCCTTGCTCATGCCTTGATGCTTCTGACATGATGAATTCTCCTTCTCGAAAATTTGAATCCTTCGACCAACTTGAGACCAAATCAAAGGTTCTCCTCTCAGGATTCCCACAGACGGCGCCAAAAGATCCGGGTCAAAATCTACGAGACTTCATTGGTCGGATGAACTGGTTCTCCAAGCGGTTTGAGGTCACTACCTCTCCTAGACTGATCTAAGGACCCTAAGAAAAGAGAAGCAGATCGTTAAGCTTTCTGGGGTGATCCCCAACTAAGACTCTCCGGTGCTTCATTCAGTACTTGGTATCAAGGTCGTGTGAGCAGGTCACTATCGAGCTAGCGAGCCTAAGCGATCTAAAGTAAATAGGTGAGTAGAAAATAACGTACCATAAATGCACTGTGCATGGAGTATTTATAGCATGAAACGAGGGGTTTTGTTGGTCCAATAGATGTCTGCCATGTGTCTTGAGTTGTAAGGGTGGGGTCGTTGGACTCGACCCGATTAGGAAGACGCGGGTCTTTCAGGTGAAGTTGTAATTTTGAGGCCTTTTAAGGGCAAAATAGTCTTTTTAAGATAAAAATTAGGGTTATACCCATCAATACCCTTGATTGTTCCCTAGCTAACACTGTATAAATGCAGAACTACTCAAATAAAGGTCCCACATTATAGGCTATGGAGAAAATGAGATATAATATTTAATTGAAAACATTAGCTTTGTTTTCTTTAATCGGCTGCACGTGTTGATTCCAGTCTCCATCGTACGTCCACGCAAGACAACAACATAAGGCGAGCCCTATAATATCGTTCACACTACACTGAGAATGTGGAATTTATTCTCGTGGTAGCAAGAAACAAATCTAGAAAGAGGGATTCAAAAAACTACACTATTGCTTAGTATATCTTCTGTAGCACCCCCTACTCGCTACATCTAATTATTATTATTTCATCCTTTCTTTAATCAGAACTCATTCTATAAGTAATTCTCTTTCAACCCGTATAATATATATATATTATATATCAATATAATATATATATACCACAAAAGGTAATAGATACATCCGAAAATCTATATTCACCCTCACTAGATGTCCTCATGTACATAACCTCAAGGAAAATAATACCACAACTTAAAACACAAATCCCGATAAAAGGTCAGAATATTTAACAACCCAACAATCAAAAACTCTAGTTTCAGATGTCACGCCTGACCCACCTAATAAAGACGACGGCACCGCTCAAAAGCCAATGTGGTTAATCAGTGTGGCCTATCTCCTGAAAAGTACGTGGCAAGGAATGAGCTGCCTACTCAATAAGTATAGCCAATCAATTTATATATATACACAGGCAACAATTCACGTACATGCAGTCACATTAACTAACAGTCATCAGTAATTCATACTCACAACTATAAATCAATCGATAACATAATATCTGACGTTATCGTTTATTGTCTAAGGCCCCTACTTACTCTAATTGGAGTACATCAGTCAATGGTTTCGCCGGCCATCATCATATCATATACAGTACAGGATACCCGTTGTGTGATATCCCACACTCTTTTACTTCAGCTGTATAGCAATATCAGCACAGGACATCACAACAAACATGGTATCCCCACACCACCCCAGTGTATAGCTAACAACACAGGATATTCCCCGCTGCCCGGAATACCCCGATACCCTACGCGCCATGGTACCTAGCTTAATTTATATATTTATCATATCATATCATCATCAATCACATTTTCATAAACCATTAACTGTTTTCCAAACTAAATAAGGATCATCTTTGATTTCAAGTTACAACAACAACATCACTACTTCATCATTATATTCTCCATAATAATATTTACTTAATAATAACTTCTTAATTCGATTTTATGTAACAACCAATTATACGATCACATAATCATACCACTCTCACATCCATTCATTACATGCACGTATGACACATAGTAGCAATTCCACCGATATTAAGGTAATCAAACAGATAATCCACAACTAATTATATAAACAATCAATATATGAAATCCACATATATGAATATAAAGCCACATCCAAGAAATCGATATATATATATATATAATATATACAATACTACACATGTAGCTATATATATAAATCCAATTAGCTATACTTACCTTAAATCACCAAATGCTTCGATTTCACAAGTGACTACTCAACCCTCTACCTTATCATCACGTTCTATAATAGAATATTATACATATGATCAATATATATATATAGAATATCATAAACTCTAAATAAAATATTATATAATGTTCGTACATTTTCCACCAATCTTTTAATATTCTATTTATATTAAAGTCCAAACCCCTGTTCCATTTTATATTTAATTTAAACTTCATAAGAATTCATTTAATTAAACACCTTATATATTTATAACTATCGTTTTAATAACATCCGTAAATTATATTACCATTGAAACCTCATTTTCTCTATTTAATAACATAATATTATTTAAATATAATTTTTCGAGACATTTCTATGAATTATCTATCAATTTATCGTTGCTATACAATTTGATTAAGTAATAATACATAGAATTATATATTTGATTAATCATTCCGATGGAATTGTGTAAATTAACTATAATAATAATTAAATCTAACAAATCTAATATTTTAATTACCCAACTATATCATTTTTATAGCAAATATAATATTTAATTCGACACTAATTTAAATAGCCAAAATCCTAAAATACTTCCGATAAAATAGTAAATTGTTCGATATAAACTATATTTAATAAAAAGACTAATTAAATAATATAATTATATAAATTAATAAAAATTAAAACATAAATTACCTGTTTCTTCTTTCGCCCGCGAGGAATTGCAAATTTCTGAAGTAGAAATTTATATGTATGTATATGTTATATATAGGTGTAATGAGAAAGAGGAGAGAGAGCAGAGAGACGTGAGGTGGCCGCCACTCTCATCCACTCTCTCTTCTCTTATCATTTTGTATATATATATATATTTATATATACACATTATTATATATATAATATTATTATTACTTTATTTATTTAATTAATTTTTTTTCAAAATACCCATTACGTTCTTCCTAATTATCTTATTACAAATAATTTGTAACCGCCCATTTAGCTAAGGTAGGACTTTCCATTACAAAAGATTTCCAATAAAATAATTTTTTTTGCAGTGAATGTTTTAGCAACAATGCAACATAAAATGACAGTACAGAATAAGCATGATGAAAAACTTGTTGGTATCTTGCATGAGGCTGGATCAGCAGATCTTGTAGTTTTATGCCGTCAAAGGTTTGTGATCTTTGTTTTGGCTACATTGGGATTCAATTGCTAGAATTTAGATGCTCACTCACATGCTTGTTTCATGCCAGGTACCATAATTTTTCTTTTTCCTCGAATAAAAGAAATGGTTTGATTTCTATCTGAGTCTGTTCCTTCTCTTGTTGTAAACAACAGAATGATAATGTGAGCACTGTACGTGTATTTGTACTATGTGCTGAACTTGTAGATTTTTGTATGGAATAATGGTTCTTCATAATTTTAGAATCTTTGCATCGTAAAAATCTCGATCTGTATGCAGATTACTTAAATGCAGACTGTGAAATTCCTAAATCTATGATTGGTCTAGTCCATATTGACAGTGTTGGAAATAAACTTTAAAATTTTCTACATTGTCAAATTATTTCCAATACTTTATTTGATTTTAATGTGCCAATTTAATTTGATGTTTATTTGAGGTTTATGGCCCCATTATTATAATGATTTCATTGTGATTTTATAAGGTTTCATAAGTATTTGACGTTAAATTTTTATATTTATGTGACCTATTTATAATTGGATTATTATAATATTATTAGTTTTAATTATGCCACTTAATATTTTATAATGGTCAAATTTTTACAACTACTTAAAGGGTCATTAGCCTTTTCATTTGGCACATTGAGAGAGATATAGATTTGTATAGCTTATGAGTTGAGAAATATTTTATACTCCCACAAATATTTGTAGAGTTTTTGCAATGTGACTATGGACTAGTTCCTAGTCTCCTCGTGGTCGTGCACATGGGATGAGACACTGCTGAGAGCTAATGGGGTTTTATTCTGAAGTCATGGTCAACCGTTAAAACCTGCACGTAGGGAGGCAATCATGGCTTTAGGTCAGCGACAAGTGTCGTGACTGTCCATCAGTGTAACTTTTCTAATTTTTGAATTTATTTCATTCATCTCCGTACGTAGGGAGGCAATCATGGCTTTAGGTCAGCGACAAGTGTCGTGACTCTCCATCAGTGCAACTTTTCTAATTTCTGAATTTATTTCATTCATTTTCGTACTATATGCAATTGTGATACTTTATATAATAATACATATATAAAGTTATATTAAGATATGATTATAAATACAAATCACACAATTTTCACAACAGACAGAAGTATGCAGTTCTTTCTTTCTTTGTCTTCTTATTCATTTTATTTTTATTTGATATTTCTCTCTCTTTCTTCTAATGTTAATGAGAACTCTTATGGTCTTTTAATTCCTCTCTCTTTCTCTTTGCTTGCAGCTTTGTCTTATTATGGGGTGATGGGTATACATATATCCTCCCTACAAAAAGACTGAAACGCCCTTCATTAAGGGCGTTATGGTCATTTCCGCGATCAGGATCCGCGTGTTTTGTAGCGGGCGGGTCGCAGAGGACCCGACCCGGGTCGAATAGACTAACGGAAGACCCGGACAATGACGACCGTTCGATCAGAATGTGAATCAACAAGATAAGGCCACGTGGCCCAGTATTTGCCGTACAACTGTGTACTATAAATAGACCCCGATACGCCATAAATGAGGTAACTGTTATGCATTAATTGAGATCGAACTCTGAGATCGCATACATTTCTCTCGATTAACCTAACTTGAGCGTTGGACGGTCATTGTCGGGGACGTGCCCGACGAGCTCACGGTTCGTGTTTTATTCTCAGGGGACCTAACGTCTGTTCCGAAAGAGTTAGTCGACCAGCAGTGAGATCATCTCAGGAGATCGAATAATTCGACCTGGATCATGGGGATACATAATTTTGGTAAACTTGAATATTTTATATTACCTCCACTTTAAGGATTCATCTCAAGTTAGTTTAATTAAGTTAATACTCTAGGAAAGATGTGAAACTTTTCATGGGGAAAAGAATGACTAACTGAGTATTTTGCATCTGGCGGTTTATTGATTATGCATACAAACATCAGAAAGTGATAATTCATTATGTTAGAAAATTTAAAATATAAAATTGAGTTTATTTGATGCAGAGTGCAATTTTGTGTTCTACAAAAGCTACCTTTACTATAAAATGTGGTTGAGTACTTGAATGGAATAAATGAAGAAAAGCGGATCGGCCTGGGAAGGCATGAGCGAAAGCGCGAGAAAAATAAAGCTGTAAAACATATGCATAATAAAATTTATTTTTATGACCATCCAAGGGGTGTTCTCAGACGTTTGATGTAGTATGTGATTAAGATAAATAAAATAATAAATTCCAACATACATGGCTATAGATTAAAGAAACAAACAAGATACGGTATTTAAATAAGTTTACCTCATTTACTTTTAAATTGTGATGCTAGTTCGACCCTTTAGTTCACCCTAGGCTCCAACATAGGAGTCCTCTAAATGATCCACACCATACCATAGCAAGAAGGTTTTAATGTCTTTACTAGAAGAAATCAAAACCGAATGCAAGAAATGATTGAAGATAACTACACTATCAATTAGTGTATTCTCTTCATAAAAAATTCTCTACAACTTTACGCTTGATCCTAGATCAATGAGAGTTAGAGGATTAGAGGGATGAGAGGGAGAGAAAGAGAGAGGCCGAATTATGCATTCATCATTAGAGTTGTCGTGTACAAAATATAGGTATATATATATATATATATATATATATTGCATGCATAGGAGAGTAAAAATATGTTTAGATACATTCCACTCATACCCATAAGGCAACCCCTTCCTACATGGTATAATCTAACCATACCATATAAGTTGTATATATATATGTATATATATATGTATATATATATGTATATATATATATATCTAGCTTGTATGAGAGAGTGAAAATGTCCCTAGATACATTCCACTCAATCCCATAAGGCAAGCTCCATTTCTGTATAGTACAATCCAATCTTGTCAAATAAAAAGAATAATATATATCTAAGTTGCAGTTTTCAAAAGTGCAACTAGGTCAACTCTAGTTTCCAACAAGGAAAGTCAACCTTTTTGGCTAATGGGCCTTAATTTAGTGGATTGTATTTTATTTTAATTAAATTAAAATAAATCGAAGGCCCAATGAATTTAATTAAGTCTAATTTAATAAAATTCAAACTAAATTAAACCCAGTATCATTTAATCCAATTAAAGACATAAGCCCAATTCTCTCTAATTAATAAATTCAATTTATTAATTAAAGTAAGCCCAATTCAATTAATACAATTAATTTAATCTTGGGATATCCATCCAATGGATCATCCCATATGTACATAATTCAATTATTTACATCTTTGAAAATTAATTCAAAATCCTTTCACGGTGATTTTCGTATGACTCTTAAGGTTCACCATTCAGCTAGAACTAGGGTTAGTGTTTAACACTATCTATTAATTAAATCAATCTAATTATCGCTCTTAATCAACTATTGATCAAGAGAGCCCGCTACCATGGGTTGCCGTTTAACAATGGTACATGGCACTAGAGACTAGGTGAATGTCTGTGTAAACATTTAAGCTCCTGACTCAAAATGGGTACGGTCCTTCCGTCTATCCTATCCCGGCCTTAGTCTAGAGCATGGAATTTGATGTCGGTTCCCATCTTGGACCAGACATCTATGCTTTAATACTTGAGACCGTGTTTTGCTTAATTTCTTCACATAGAAAATAATTTGGACAAAATGCATAAAACTCCCCTGTGTTTTAAAAAGTATGCAAAAAGCACCCCCCTATTTTCAGAATAGGCTAAAACCCCCCTCCTGTTTTGTTTTAGTCAGCTCACGTGCACTTTTTAAAAATGAGCACTAACGGCGTTATTTTTCTTCCTAACTTGACCGTTATAGCCCTGCTGTCTTTACTGCTCTTTGACCAGCGAGACCAGAGAACTACCAAAGTAAAAAAATTAGGGTTTCGTGGGTCTGCGATTGTGAGGGAGAAAATGACAGAATTTGATCCAAAAACTTGTGTTTGTTTACCCTAAATAGAACGAAAAACACTGATTTTAGATTTCGTAGGTTAGATTTAGGGTTTGTGGTCGAGGAGAGGAGAGGTCGTTCGTGGTTGAAGAAGAACTGGTAAGTTTAAATTTTTTTATGTTTTTTGAGAAATTGTTGTAATTCTTGCAGAGATGATGACGATGAAATTTTTACACTTGTATATATAGAAAATTCTTGTGCTCGGTTCATCTTTTTAGCTATTTAATGATTTTTTTTAATCTGGGTTTGTCGCGATTTCATTTCCCTATCTGTAGAAAGTGTGTCTCGCGCTGTTACTTCGTATTTGGTAGAAATAGAAGTCGTTCTTCAAATAGTTGTTTGAAGGTGCATTCTTTCTTCAGACTTTTTTGGTTTCTGCAGTTCATCATAGATGTTGTTTTGAAGAAGAATGTATTTCATCGCTGGTTTAAGAAATTATAGAGTAACAACCATCGTTTTTGAATTTATCTTATAAAAAGAACGATCCTTTTAATGATCTAATGGGGGAGCAAATGTATAGATTGGTGTGCATGACGTTTGTGGAGCAGTATGTCCTCTTTCTGTATGCTATTTCGTATATAAAATTCCTCCAGTGGAATTGTTTATGAACCTTTGGATTATTTAACATTTTCTCTAATCTTCTCCAAAAGAATTTGCATACTTGCAAGAAAATGAGAACATGTTTGTGTTTTACTGTTTTTACTCTTTTTATCCCCACCCCTCATTACTGTGTATTACTGGTTAATCATAGAAAATTTTACAGTTTCTGTAATACTTCATTGTTAATTTTATGTGTTATCACTAAGTTAATTTCTTAATTAATTTGCAGAATATGGTTTTGGGAGACTATGTAGACTTTTTTGTGTGGTTAGGTTGGGTCATAGAATGGGTACAAATAATTAGATATGTCGGGGGGTATACTGTCTTTTTTCCAAGGGTTGATAAAGAAAGATTATTCTATGATAACCTAATAACAATGTACACTAAAGCTGGGGGCAAGGGTAGTAATGTAGTAATTTATTATTCACTTCCTCAACAAACATTACAAATGTCTATAAAGAAGTGAGAAGGGGATGAGGGTATTAGAGAGTTACTAAGAGACTATAAAGGTTGTAATGTTATATCAATTTACATTGAAGAAAAAGCAGGCCCTTTGTTGTCTATAGATGTTAGTGGTAATGTCCTTCATTGTGAAAATTCTGTGCCACTGTTACAATATAATGTTGAACAAACAGGAAATGAGGAAGGGATTGAGGCTGAAAATGAGAGTGCAGGATTTGTTTTTGAGGGAGTAGGGGTTGAGGAAGGGGCTGAGGATGATGATGAAGGTGTAGGGGTTGAGGAAGGGGCTGAGGGTGACAATGAGAGAGTAGAGGGTGAAGAAGTAGGGGTTGAGGAAGGGGATGAGGGTGAAAATGAGGGTGTAGGAGTGGAGGAAGGGGCTGAGGGTAGGAGTGGAGGATGGGGCTGAGGGTGACAATGAGAGAGTAGAGGGTGAAGACGTAGGGGTTGAGGAAGGGGCTGAGGGTGATAATGAGGGTGAAGAGGTTGAGGATGGGACTGATGGTAACAATGAGGCTGTAGAGGGTGAGGAAGTAGGGGTTGAGGAAGAGGTAGGAAATGATGAGTCAGATTCTGATTCATCATTAATTTCTGATTACCCTTCATGGATGTTAGAGGATTTAGAGGGTCCTTGGGATGATAATATTTTCACTAGTAGGCCTAAAAACTACACAAGAACAATGCTAAAAACTCTAAGGTCTTTAATGAGAGAAAGAAAGAAAAAAAAAACAGCAAGAGCAACAAAATGAGAGGGGTGAAGGAACTAGTAGGGGAGATGGACAGTGGTTTACTGATTGTGAGGATGAAAATTTTGGTAATGAGGGAGATGGGTGTCCAATGTGGGATGAGATGATGAATATGGCTGAAGTAGATTTGACAGTAGGTATGAAGTTTGAGACAAGAGCCAAATTTAGGGATGTGCTGAGGGATTGGGCTGTGAGGAGGGGATGAGATTTGAAGTTGGTGAAGAATGAAAAACACTTGATAGTTGCAACTTGTAAAAATGGGTGTAATTGGAAGTTGAGGGCATCATCAATCATGAAATCCACAACATTTCAGATAAAGTCTATTAAGGGAGAACATACCTGTGCACGTAAAGTTGAAAGTAAGCAAGCCAATTACAAGTACATTGGTAAAGTAATTGAAAAGTTTGTAAAAGACAATCCAAATGAGTCTCTTCACTCATTGAAGAACAAAGTCAGAAGAGAATTGCAGATTGACGTTTCAACTCATAAAGTTTACAGAGCCAAAAAACATGCTCTCAAATTGGTAACAGGTGATGTGAAAGAGCAGTATGCAAGACTTTATGACTACTGTCATACAGTAGTCAAACATAATCCTAGGAGCTCTTTAATAATGAAGCTGAACAAAGAAGTGAATCCACCTGTGTTACAGAGAATGTATTTTTGCCTAAGAAGCATGAGAGATGGTTTCATTCAGGGGTGTAGACCATTAATTGGGTTGGATGGGTGCTTTCTGAAGGGGTTATTCAAAGCGCAGTTGTTGGCTGCTATTGGGAGGGATCCAAATGACAATATTTATCTAATTGCTGTTGCGTATGTAGAGGTTGAGAAATATGATAGTTGGGAGTGGTTTTTAAACCTTTGGCTTAGAGATATAGGTCACAAAATGAGAGGGGATGGGCCTTCATTTCAGATAGGCAGAAGGGGTTACTAGAGGCCATTGCTGAACTAGCACCTGGGGCTGAACACAGATTTTGTTTGAGGCACATGTACAATAATTTTAAAGGAAAATTTAAAGGGCAACAACTGAAAAAGATGTTTTGGAAAGCTGCATCAACTTACAGTGTTAACCAACACTTAAAAACAATAGCTGAGATTGAAAAAATGTACCCAAAAAAATATGCTGAACAAACACCATACGAATGGTTGGCTGAAATACCTCCAGTACATTGGGCAAGATGTTTCTTCCCAACTAAGACAAAGTGTGATGTGCTTGTGAATAACATGAACGAATCCTTCAATCATATTATCCTGCAGGCAAGGGAATTACCAATAATTCAGATCCAAATTCAAGCAGGTAATTTTCCTTACTTTAATTATTATTTGTTCATTTATTATCTAACAGACATTATTTAATAGCTTTAATTATTTTTGTCTAACTTTAATCATGTCTTTGCAGAATCCCAACCAAGGCAGACAAAGATCCAGCAAGTCACATGGTGCATCAGGATCTAGAAGACCTAGTACCCCACCCCATCCACCTTTCGATGAGAATGAGACAGTTTAAGAAGAGGTAATACTAATTTAATATCAGCTTTTTGACTGTCATACACCAATTTTTGACTCTTTGTCTTGTGTTGCAGGTACCTCCAATTTATTCCCAACCATCTCAAGATTTCATGCCCGAAATTGCAGTTCAGCCCCCACTTCCAGTTCAGCCACAAATTCCAGTTCAACCTGTCCAACAAGAACATCCACAATCCTCAACAGCTTATCAGGTAAATTTCTTAATGTTTTATTGAGTATATGTCCCTTTAACTTTATTACTTTGGACTAAAATAATTTCATGCAACTACAACAAAAACCTAAAGCTCTTAGGAAGCAAAAAAAGCCAATATCTTCTTCAACTAAATTGATTAAGAGACAACAACAAGATGCTCCAGATCAGTCCTCCCAATTCAAGAGAAAATGTTGTGCAGAGAGAAATCCATCTATTTCTTCACTGATCAAGGGTTTGGCCAACTCATATCGGCCAGGACAAACCAAGAAAAATAATGAAAATACTGATGGAACATCAAAGCCCACAGAAAATATATGAGGTGCAATTGTTGAAAAATTTTTGTCTATTTTGTGATGTTTTAGTGATGGATTTTGCAAAACTGATGGTTGCAAATTAGAATTTTTGGATGTATAGTTGTAAATCAGGATGAAAATCTAGTTGTATACATGTTTCAGTGAATGCACTTTGTCCATTTTGAAGTGAAATGAAATTCATGATGGTTGTTTTTGTTGTTGGGAAATTGTGATGATGCATTGATGCATTTTGCTGTTTTTTATTTGTATTATAGGTTCATTAACATTACACTTACAAATTCACTTAACAACATTACATTGACAAATTCATTTAAATAATACAACAATCATGCAAAATAAAATAGCTACAATTAGTGCCTTTAACGTTTTTTGATTGCCATCAAGCTGCTTCACTTTGCCAGTGATGTCTTCACATATAGAGATCAGTTCAGAAAATTTCTCTTCCATACCTCTTAAATTTGATTCCACCTCTTCTTCCATTTCTGGCATTTGGAAACTTTGTAAGTTTGTACGAGATACACTGATTGGCTCCAACCAACTAAAAAAATTGCATTGTCCAGCTCTACAATTGCAGAATAATTTTCTTTCACTTTCTTTTGTCGGACCAACAACTCTAATAGCGGCATTTCTTTGACAAAAGCACTTTGGATTTTTATATCTCAAATCCATAATTTTTTCTCTTTTTGAAGTGGATTTCCTAGAATAGCTCATTCAACAAAAATGAAATAAAAAAATTAATTTAATATAATTAAAACCAAAATTAAACTGGACAAATGAAATAAAAGAGAAAAAAAAGATAGTTTCATACCTTTTTTTGGGGGAGAAATGGCAAAAGGAAGATACAAAACAAGCAAAAAACCCCTTTGCATGTTATATGGACCCATAGAGGGGTATTTTGATCCAAAAATTTATTAAATATCAACCTAAATTGTAAAAAAACACTACCAAACGCAGCAGACGCGCGTCTTCTCCACCTCCCGTTAGTTTCTAACAGAATGAGGGTTTTTTGCTGACTAAAACAAAACAGGAGGAGAGTTTTAGCCTATTATGAAAACAGGGGGGGTGCTTTTTGCATACTTTTTAAAACACAGAGGAGTTTTATGCATTTTGTCCAAATAATTTCCTATTCAACCAACTACTATAGCTTCATATTTGTGTGGCATGAACGTGTCTCCAAGTGCATAGGAGATACGGCTATCACATACTGAAAGGGGACAGATCCTTTTCTTGAAACCCACCGTCCTTACTACACTTTCTGATTGAACTGGCTAAGGCTTATAATGATCTTGTTTGTGACACAATCCCTCTCGCTCAGGTCCAAGATACAACCATCATGTGAAAGTGAATGCCATGGTCCCTCAAGTTTGAGGACTACATCCGTACTATCGGAGCTGGGCATTCAAGTCACACCGGGCAAGCTGCCAAGGGTTCCATATGACGATCCCAGCGAGTCAGTTCAAATAGTTGGATAGACGTGTAACGACTGCCGCCGATGAAATACAATACTCATCTAATGACTCTCGATGCCCAGTTTCGAGGTACTCGACTTCGAACATTCCAGACCAACCCTCAAAAGTTGGTTCCATAGCTGCCATCCAGTATACAACCCAACTACATAGGTTATCTAAATGGTCTGTGCGCATTTATTGTGACGTTGAAGCAATGCTTAACGTATTTGGTAAACACAACAAACATATATACCAAAGATGAATGCTTACCATATTCATCGGGGCAATATGACTTGAATAAATTTCAACTGAATAGTTCCAAAAACTATAAATCCAATTGACTTTCTGGTCGCCTATTCCAATAATGAATCATTCAGCGGTTGCTATTCTTAGGCATATTAAAGGTATACCAAATATTTAGATCTAAATATCTTATCATGCTATAATGAACATTCTTTTTGAACAAGTAGTAATCATAAAATAAACTTGTTGAATGTTACATGACAAGATGGTCAGCGAAAGATTGAGAGAAGGAAGATCTAAGGAAAACATTGACCCCTGTTTTTTTCCTTTGGGATTAGCCCGACTTTTTGACAACTATGGAGAAAGCAATTTGAGTGATGCAAGTACAAGACAATTTGTGAGGCAGGCATTCATGCATTTCTTCCAAACATGATATATGATGATGTATTTAATTTAAGATATTTGATCTAATTGATTTGATGGTGCCATGTTAAGTAAATTATGGAAAAAATTGCAATAACGTCCCATAACCTACCCCACCTGTGATTTTGTTACACGTGCTCTTTCCGTTAATAATTTAATGAAAATGGGTAATGGGGTGTAATTGCAATTTTTTTTGGACTTGTGGGACTAAATTTGTTGCATCATAAAACAATGCACCAAAACTGCAAATATGCAAGTTATGGGATGTAAATTGCCATTTTTTTGCCATTTGCCATTTGCTTTATCATATCTCTTAAGATGCTGCTTTCTTTTAATCAACAAATAAGATCGACATGAACAACTACTCTAATCAATAGATATAAATACAATGGAGGCTAATAGAATGAGCTTGTTGTTCAATGGTCATTAAAATTAGAAACGTATTTATAATTTTTCAAATAATGAGAAGATATTAGTATATAACAAATTTTCAGAGATGTGGTTATATTTTACCCTTTTTAATGGGCTAAAACAACTAACATCCTGTTTAATTTAAAATAAGTAATATTTTTAATGGGTTAAACCAACTAATTCATTGCAACTACTTTAAAAAATAACAATAAAAAAAATATACACACACAAAAATAATTGTTTTATCGAATCCAAAATTTTATTTAGAGAGGGAAGAATAGAGATAGAGGAAATTTGGTATGAATTTGGCGAACGTGCACATTATTTGCAAATGACCCAACTTCTGAAACATCAATAAATTTTATGATTTGAAAGTAGGTAAAGAGGATACGGGCTACAAGCAGCATGTGAATTAGGTCAGTTGGACATGAGCCATGTATATATTTTTGTACAAGGCCACAACCCCATTTTCCATTTCTCATTAGCGATCTGATGAAAAAATTGCAATTTACATCCATAACTTACTCATTAGTGATTTTGGTCCCATTATTTTATCACTTAGCAAATTTAGTCCCACAAGTCCAAAAAAGTTTCAATTTACATCCCAATATCCATTTTCATTAAATTGTTATAAAAGGAGCACTGCACGTGCTTGCACGTATTTCTTCCGTAACAATTTAATGAAAATACGAGATGTAAATTACAATTTTTTGAACTTATGGGACTAAATTTGTTCGTAAAACGATGGGACTAAAATCTAAACAGAGGAAAGTTATGGGACGTAAATTATAATTTTTCCTAAATTAGGACTATATGCCAACAATTGTTGACAATTTGAGTGCAAATGTGGTGGTTGAAGGAACTAAAATCAACTTAGCATTTTGGTTGAAAATTGGTATGCTTCTACTCCACATCAAAAAGCTTTTCATTATTTGGCTATATATAAAAACTAAAACTATATTATTTACTGTAAAGAAAGAAAGAGAAATAAATATTTTGAAGTGTAGTATTATTTTCTGAATTCCTATATATATATATATAAATAGGTCAAGTTGGTTACAAAATAAATAAGGCTCTTTAGCTACAGATGAGTGGATGTGTTAGTCGTGTAAGCTATGAAAACATAGTTAAAAAGGTAAACACTGTCTACTTGAAAGCAATGCTGGAAATTGCTAGTTTATGCTTCAAGTTGATAAAAAGTTCATGCCTTGACTTCATTATGTAAACATATGTGTTCTGTGCGTTGGTAATGTTTGTTGGGTTGATTTTTGTGGTAATTTACTTCGAATTGGGAACTTAACATTAACGAGGATGTGCATGTCCAGTATGCTGGTATCTCTGTTTGTTTATTTTGTGGTAATTTACTTTGTATTAGGGTATTTTATATTGATGAGGCTTTTAGAAATGCCGAGGGAATAATTTATGTGATCATGTAGTTGTGTTGCTTTAAGGTTTTTACACATTACCAACTATTGGACTTGTGAAAGTCAAAATTGGTTAAGTGCCTGATGAAAATTGCCAAACATTGCTAGTTGTTATTTGTTGCTCAATTGACTTGCGTTCGGTCTAAACAAGCTTCTTTTGCTTTCGATAACTCTATCATACTTGCTCCAAGTGTAGAGAAATATACTAATATTGGAACTGAAGTAGTTAGAAAGGTATTTGACTTGCAAGTTTCGTTCTTTATTATTTAACTTTTGAATTTTGTTGACATTGTTATTGTTAAAGAATTTCAAAGAATCGGTATGACCCGAGAATGTGATGGAAGCATGAAATAAAAAATTAAAATCGGTTCAAAGGGGTGTTCCCTTTGAAATTCTCGGGCATTCGGAGTTTGTCAAAAGCATAATAGCAAACTTGTAAACATACTAGACAAGTGGTTAGAGGATGAAACAAAAAGCATATAAACAAAACACGAAACTTTACGTGCGTTGTTTCCTTTACGTTCTCCCATTCTGTGCAATTGAGAATTTAAACTAGAATTCCTCTAAGTTGTCCACACGACAAAATGAAATAGATGTAGTTCTTTTTCCATTGCTAGATAGAACAAAGAACAAGAAGAAAAACAACTCCAAACAAACACTATTATTAAGTGTTTCTGGATTGTTTTATATTCTAACATGAATTCAATTCAATATAGAACCAAAAAAAGAATATTTTAGAGAGAAAAAGAGAGCAAAATTCGTGGCTTACGAGGTAGGTAATATTGGATATGTGTAGTTTTGTATATCACATACAATTGAATTCAAAATTTAACAACTACCTAGTTTGCCTCCAAGGCAACCTATACAACCACACGCATATAACCTCTGACCGTGATGAAATAACCACTCCATCGTGTTCACCATGGTGAGGAGTTTCAACTCCTTCTTAATTTGTCGCCCGATCTAAGTCTAGATACTATGCTCGATAACTTGAGATGTGTTTGCTCTTTTGGTTGACGTAGGAAACCATTACCTACTCAACCAATCACTGTGGTCACAAACTTTAAGAGCTTGAACCATCTTAGAGCGCATTGGAGACTCGATTGTCATATACTGACAGGTGAAGGATTCTACCTTGGAACACACCGTCCTCACTACATATTCTGATTGCATTGAACAAAACTTGTAATGACCGCATTCAAGATACGGTCATCTTTTCACAAATCGAAGACACAACCATCATATACATGCAACTGCTATGGTTCCTCAAGTTCGAGGACAAATCCCGTACTATCAGAGCAAGCAAGATCTAGTCATACCGACCTAACCTCCAAAACTTCCATATGACAACTTCCCGCGAGGCGTTCAATCGGCTTGACTACCTTGTCAACTATCCACTAAAATTGCACAGACATCTAATGTCTGTCGTTGATGAAATACGACATTCATTCAACGAATGCAATTTTACTGAAAGTCTCAATAGGACTCTTGATGCCTAATCTCGAGATCCTGCGCTTGCAACATTTCAAGCCTAACCATCAGAAGTTAGTGTTATGGCCACCATGTAATGCGCAGCCCAACTACATAGGTTGTTCAATTTTATTTGTGGAGTTTGTTGTGATGTTCAGCATATAAACATAATTAGTGAGCACAACAAATAAAATTGTCAAATAATGAATACTAACTTTATTTGTAAACAATGTTACAATTACACCAAAATTGTAAGAATAGATCACATAAAGACCAACCCAATTGGCTTTTTGGTCACATATTCTAACAAACTCTCATTTGAGCCTAAAGCCAATCACTCATTATCCTCAAGCCCATCTTTCCAAGATGCTGAGCATGAGCAATCTGCGACACCGGCTAGGTAATGATCTGTTATATTTTCTACTGATGTGACTCAGTCCATCCCAATGTCACCTCTTCCCACCATCTCTCTAAGCATATGGTAGCATCTAAGAATGTGCTTGGTTTGTTATGAGATCTTGTTTCCTTCGCTTGTGCTATAGCCCCATTGTTATCATAGAAGTTAACGACTGGCTTGGCAATGCTAGGCACTATAGCCAAATCTTAGAAGGCACCATGTTTAACAACTTGGCTGCCGTCTAGAGAGCATATCCCCAGAAGGATAAGGAGTTCGGTAAAACTCATCATGGACCGAACCATGCCCAGCAAGGTTCGGTTCCTCCTTTTAGAAATATCGTTATGTTGTGGCATTCCAGGAGGAGTCCACTGAGAAAGAATTCCATTCTCTTTTAGGTAATCTAAGATTCCCCACTTAAATACTCACCACCTTTGTCCGATCGAAGGGTTTTAATTTTACGACCAGTTTGATTTTCGACTTCAAGTCTGAATTATTTAAACCTTCCAAAGGCATCAAACTTGTACGTCATTAGATAAAGGTTATGAAGTAGAAAAATCCACCTCTGGCTAGTGTATTCAGTGCCGCACAAACGTTTGAATGGATCAAATGCAACAGATCACTGACAATCATACTTTTTCCTACAAAAGGCTTCTTGGTCATCTTCCCTTTCAAACAAGACTCGCAAGCTGGTAGGTGATCCAAATCCTCTATCTCTAGACTTTTTGAGTCTACCAACCTTTTAATCCTATGTTAAGAGATGTGACCTAGCCTGGCATGCTAGATTTGCACGTTTTCTTAATTTTCTATTTTACATTTGTTTTGAGCAGTCATGTCGAAATCATGCTGTTGGAGAATATAAAGACCATTATTAAGTTTTCCTAGAAGATGTGAAGAACCATTCTTCACCCAAAAAAGCAATTTTTATTGATCATAAACTCAAAACCAACATTGTCGAATAATGAAATGAAAATAATATTCTTGATCATGCTAGGTACATAATAGCAATTTTTTAATTCTATCCTAACTTGATCACTAACAGTTCTGTGGACTATCTATACAGCTTTAGCAGCAACAGCCTTGCCATCGCCAAGCTTTAAGACCACCTCGTCTCTACTTAGCTTTCTGCTTCTTTCCAGCACCTGTAAATCATTGCAGATATGAGCTCCACAGCGGGTATCAAAATCCAAGAAGTAGAGTTAGTTATCATATTAACCTCAATAAGAAATGTACCCACGGGAAGGAGCTTGGGGCACTCCCTCTTCCAATGGCCCTTTTTCGAACAATGCATACAGACATCATTTGCCCTTATTGACTTGGAACCCACCTTCCTTTACCTTTTCCCATCCCTACCGGGGCAATGTGAGCACTCAAAGCGCTTGCAGCGGCTTTTGTCTTACTCTTCTTCCTCTTCCAGCATCTTGCTCTTGCCTTTTCCTTTAGAGGTCGAAGCCTCCTTGACCAACACCGACGGTGCACACTTTTTTGTCATTTTTTCGTATTAGACCAACATATTAATCAACTCGTGTATGGCCTTCTCAAGCCTATTCATGTTTTAGTTACGACAAACGGGTCGTAAGAGGAGGAAGTGACTGGAGGATCACGTCAATGTACATGTTATTATCAAGCCCAACTTGAATATCCTCGAGCTTTTCCATGAGGGAAAGCATCTTGATCCCATGCTCTTGCACAGAGGATCCTTCAGTCATCTTAGTCTAGAAAAATACTTTTGTGGCGGCATATCTAATATGCCTATCGAGAGCCGCATAAACATCTTTCATGCGAAGCATTATCGACGCGACATCATCGTGCCTATCGTATTGTTTCTGGATATCGTTTGTCATCAATGCCAGTACAATGCTACGGACCTTTCGGTTGTCCTCGTGCCACCTTTCAAACGTCACACGTTCTTCAGATGTGGACCCCTTTGGCAAGGTCGTAGGAAGAGACTTATCCAAAACGTAAGTCTGGTTCTCGAAATCGAGGACAATCCTCAAATTTCTAAGCCAAACATTGTAGTTTATTCCATTAAATTTGTTTGTCTCCAAAATCATAGTTAATGGATTCTTAGACATCTGCATTTAAAATGTAAAGTAGATATTAGCAAATTGATTGTAACATTAAATACAAGTTAAGACTTTGTCTTTAGTCATTAACCGCTCCCACTATTTCTTCAAAAGTGCACCACTCTCAAGTGGGGATTTGAAAAATCATTTCCTAGTGGGCTTGGGATCCACAAACATAATTCTCCATGTTTCAGTTTTTCGGTTCACAAGGAAAAATGTTTTGTGGGAGGTAACCATTACCATTCTCATCCAATGAGATTCCCAAGATATTTTGCCTTGCCTCTTCAAGTGATCCCGAAGACTCCAAGAAAATCTCATTACTCAGCATTAGGCCTGACCAATCAACCAAATGAATATCTCAACTATCGCCCCCCACGACTTGTGAGACAAGGAAACAGGAGCATATTCTATTTATTCACAATAATAGTGTAGCTTTCTTCTGTCCTAAATGTGCCATGACTCGTGAGACTACAAAAGGTCGAAGTAGCATCTACACTACATTATTGTGGATGGAAAGCTTGAAATTATCAAACCATTTGCTTTATTTCAATTTTAGGCCTAATACGACCATCCAAGTGAGAGTTCAAGTTTGTTGTGACTGATACCTCATGATTATAACATTTTGCATGACAAATAATGATTGTGTATAAACGCATTCCAAACACATCATACATAAAAAATTAAAATATTTACCACATGCAAAAACAAGTATAGCACGGCCTTGTTGGATGATCACAAGCCCAATCCCAATTGACCCACTGAGCCCCCGGTGAGTCTATGGTCAATCTAGGGTGTGACCTAACTATTATAAAATAGTAACCCATTATCATTCCTTCCTCTTTGTTCTTCTTTCGTCGTGAGCTCTGTCCAATAGGCCTAGGCCTTTATCTCCTTGAAAGCTTACATTTATTCAAAATAAAACCTCACATTTCTAATTACACACATTACAACTGAAAATGGAAATCCCAATCAAAAGTTGGAGGGAGTACAAAAGGAGGGAGAAAGCAAGTCCTTATTCATATAAGGTTAAAAACAAAAGAAGTAATTAAAACGAAGAGGGACGCTGGCCTCACCAACATACTAAATAAAAGTAAACCATACATTCGGCCAATGGGCTTTGATCATCCCTATTGTTTATCCAATAAATAATAATTAGCACATTTAGATCAAATATAAACATGCTAAACAAATAAATACAATCCATGTATTTAACAATTGATATCCAATATCAAATACAGAAAAAAGATTAAATGTAGCACCCCCTTCGGTACAAGGGCTATATCTACGGTAAACATCATACTTATAGTAATCCCTGTATCTATAAATATAAATGCACATAATAATTTAATCCATATGAATATGTAACCCCAACGTCATAACAAGCGTAATCAATCTACAATATCATATATGCACATCAAACACTACAAGTACTCCATTATAAGTAATCTCCATGCTTACGTTCACTCTATACAACAAAATGTGTTTCGTACTCTAACTGACAAAGAGGAGAAAACAACATACTGGCACGACCTGCCTGAGTATAGCGTGTAGACCTAGCCTTCAACAGGCAGACACCTCAAAGTCTACTCCTGAAAGAAAATGTCAGCAGAGGGATGAGTCTGCCACTCAGTAAGCAAATAACCAGTCCTATCTATATATGTATACCACATATAACCTCAAACAAGATAAATAGGCAAGATGTATAGAATATATAGTCAATTTGCTTCCAAATAATCATCTTTATTACACCACATAGCTATCTTGCAATACGATAATCAAATTAAATTTCCCTTTTCCTATTTTGCTTACCAGAAGGTGATTATGTTTTTTCCGTCAACTGAATCTCACTGTTATATAAGTTCAAGTGAATCCCCTTGACAACCGGCTCATCAATCTCATTTCGCATCATAGCTCTTTCAATTTGCATCATAGCTCTTTTATTTCGCATCATAGATCTTTTATATCGCAGCATCGCTCTTTTCATATCACATTTTTTTCATATCGCATCAAAGCTCTTTTCATTTCATTTCTTTCTCATATCGTATCAAAGCTCTTTTCATTTCATTTCGCCTTATAGGCTTTTCAACATATCAAAGGGTATTCACGCCACAATTATATTCAATTTCTACCACTCCCTCATTTTCACATATCACAATTCTTGTAAGCAACTAGTAACGTAAAATAATATATCAACATATTCTCACTTGCAGACATCCACAATACATCAAACAACAAATATAATATTTCAACGCATTTCCTCATTCCACGTACACAATATCGTCAATCAAATCAAATCATTAACCAATCATATATTTTCAGATAAATCAATGTCAGCATGAACCACAAAGTCATATAATAGTAATACCACAACTAAAGAGAACATGTATAGATAATACTAATTATTTACTTACCTCGACCTTACAACGCTTTTATCTATCCAATAGGTAGTGGTTCAGTCTTTCACTTTACCCCCATATCCTATAATGAGTTATACCTCACACAATTAATATATCGAGAATATCGTAATTTCTTTTAAATATAATACTGAATATCATTCGTACAATTTCTAATAATTCTTTAATATTTCATTTCTATCGAAACACAAATCTTCATTTTTCCTCTTTATTAACATACCATTTATTAAATATAATTTTTGGAATATTTTTATGAATTTTCTATCAATTTCTTGCTATTATACTCTTTAATTGAACAATAATACATAGGATTGCGTATTTGGTTAATAATTCCGATGGAATTGTATAAATTAGCTATAGTAATATTCAAATTTAATGAATTTAATAATTTAATTAACCAACGATATCATTTTTATGTCCGATTTTATATTTAATTCAACACTATTTTAAATAGCTAAACTCATAAAATATTTCGGTTAAATAGTACACCGCTTAATATAAACAATATTTAATAAAAGAACTAATTAAATTATATAATTATATAAATTAATAGAAAATAAAATTACAAATTTCTTACCTCTGTTATTTTTTGTTTTCGGCCGAAAGTGTGTGTGTTGTGTGTGTATGCTTGTGTGTGTATACCAAGAGTAACAGCAAAATATGAAAGAAAAGAAAGGGAAAGAGAGAGTGAGGCGGTGGGCTGGTGGCCCCTACTTCCCACTATCAATTCTCTCACTTTCTTTTCTTTTATACATATATATATATATATATTATTTACTAAATATATACATTATTTACTAGGATATATATACATATACTAATATATGTATATATAATTTACTAATATATATACATAATACTATTATTATATATTTTTTTATTAGACTTTCTCAAAATACCCATCACGTCCCTCCTAAATTTTCTTAGTTAATATAAGTTGCTCTAAAATATTATAATGAGCTCCAATTTTACCCATTCAAGTTTTATTATATTCCAATTAGGGAACATAATTTATTTACTAATTAATTAAATTTTATAATAATTTATCAATTAATCCCCCAATTATATATTATAATTTTTGGGGCGTCACAATTGTCCCCTCCTAATAAAAATTTCTTTCTCGAAATTTAACTAACTTACCGGCTCAGGGAATAAATATGGGTGTTTTTCTCTCATGTCCTCTGCATCATTTCAACAAACTGTTGCATAAAGGGGTTCGTTTCTGGTTGTGAGGCATTTCTATTTTGGGATCCTAACCCCTGATGTTCTGATCCAGAATCATGACCCTGCACAGACTCTAATGACTCAGTTGGGCCAACAGCATTTTCTCTTAACGCTTCCATCCAATATAAAATACACACATGTGAGTAGTTTCCTAGTATATACATCTTACGTATAATATTATATTTCATCTACAATCCCTAGGGAATCTAATCTTTGCTCTGATACCACCTAATGTTGCACCCCCTTTGCTACAAGGGCTATATCTACGCTAAGCATCATACTTATAGTAATCCCTATGTCTATAAATATAAATGCACATAATAATTTAATCCATATGAATACGTAACCCCAACGTCATAACAAGCGTAATCAATCTACAATATCATATATGCACATCAAACACTACAAGTACTCCATTATAAGTAATCTCCATGCTTACATTCTCTCTATACAACAAAATGTGTTTCGTACTCTAACTGACAAATAGGAGAAAACAGCATACTGGCCCAACCTGCCTGAGTATAGTGTGTATACCTAGCCTTCAACAGGCAGACAACTCAAAGTCTACTCCTGAAAGAATATGTCAGCAGAGGGATTAGCCTGCCACTCAGTAAGCAAATAACCAGCCCTATCTATATATGTATACCACATATAACCTCAAACAAGATAAATAGGCAAGATGTATAGAATATATAGTCAATTTGCTTCCACATAATCATCTTTATTATACCACATAGCTATCTCGCAATAAGATAATCAAATTAAACTTCCCTTTTCCTAGTTTGTTTACCAGAAGGTGATATTGTGTTTTTTTCGTCAACTCAATCTCACTCTTATATAAGTTCAAGTGAATCCCCTTGAGAGCCGGCTCATCAATCTCATTCCGCATCATAGCTCTTTCAATTCACATCATAGCTCTTTTATTTCGCATCATAGATCTTTTATATCGCAGCATCGCTCTTTTCATATCACATCTTTTTCATATCGCATCAAAGCTCTTTTCATTTCATTTCTTTCTCATATCGCATCAAAGCTCTTTTCATTTCATTTCGCTTTATAGGCTTTTCAACATATCAAGGGGTATTCACACCACAATTATATTCAATTTCCACCACTCCCTCATTTTCACATATCACAATTCTTGTAAGCAACTAGTAACGTAAAATAATATTATCAACATATTCTCACTTGCAGACATCCACAATACATCAAACAACAAACATAATATTTCAACGCATTTCCTCATTCCACGTACACAATATCGTCAATCAAATCAAATCACTAACCAATCATATATTTTCAAATAAATCAATGTCAGCATGAACCACAAAGTCATATAATAGTAATACGACAAATAAAGAGAACATATATAGATAATACTAATTATTTACTTACCTCGACCTTACAACGCTTTTATCTATCCAATAGATAGTGGTTCAGTCTTTTCACTTTACCTCCGTATCCTATAATGAGTTATACCACACACAATTAATATATCGAGAATATCATAATTTCTTTTAAATGTAATATTGAATATCATTCGTACAATTTCTAATAATTCTTTAATATTTCATTTCTATCGAAATACAAATTTTCGTTTTTCCTCTTTATTAACATACCATTTATTAAATATAATTTTTGAAATATTTTTATGAATTTTCTATCAATTTATTGCTATTATACTATTTAATTGAACAATAATACATAGGATTTCGTATTTGGTTAATAATTCCAATGAAATTGTATAAATTAGCTATAGTAATATTCAAATCTAATGAACTTAATAATCTAATTAACCAACGATATCATTTTTATATCCGATTTGATATTTAATTCAATACTATTTTAAATAGCCAAACTCATAAAATATTCCGGTTAAATAGTACACCGCTTAATATATACAATATTTAATAAAAGAACTAATTAAATTATATTATTATATAAATTCATAGAAAATAAAATTACAAATTTCTTACCTCTGTTGTTTTTCGTTTTCGGCCAAAAGTGTGTGTGTATCCCAAGAGCAACAACAAAATATGAAAGAAAAGAGAGGGAAAGAGAGAGTGAGGCGGTGGGCTCGTGGCCCCCACTTCCCACGATCAATTCTCTCACTCTCTTTTCTTTTATACATATATATATATATATATATATTATTTACTAAATATATACATTATTTACTAGGATATATATACATATACTAATATATGTATATATAATTTACTAATATATATACACAATACTATTAATTAATTATTTTCAATTAACCATTAATTGAAAATACTCGTCATAATAGGTGGCAGTCTAGCAATGGTCCATGGCACTAAAGGCTAGGTGATTGTTAGCGTGAACATTTAGGCTCTCGAGTTCCATATAAGTAATTGTATTTGTTGTGCTAACTAATTATGTTTATATGCTTAACATCATAACAAAGGCCACAAACCATATTGTACAACCTATGTAATTAGGTTGCGCATTAGATAGTAGTCCATGAAACCAACTTCTGATGGTTAGGTTTGAAACATTCCAAGTCTAAGACCTTGAAACTGGGCATCGAGAGTCCTATTGAGACTTGCACTAAAATTGCATCCATTGGACGAGTGCCGTGTTTTATTATCGACAAACATTGGACGTCTATGCAATTTTAGTGGGTGGTTGACAAGGTTGTCATATGGAAGCCTTGGAAGCTTGGTCGGTATAACTAGATTTTGTTAGCTCTGATAGTACGGGATTAGTTCTCGGCCTGAGAACCGTGGTAGTTGCATGCATATGATGGTTGTATCTTGGATCTAACGAAAGATGACCATACCTTAGATTTGGTCATTGGTCTTGTTCATTGCGATCATAATATATAGTAAGGACGGTGCGTTCCAAGATAGAATCCGTCACCTGTCATTATTTGACAAGTCTCTTATGTGCTCTAAGATGGTTCGTGCTCTTAAAGTCTGTGGTCATAGCGATTGGTTGAGTAGGGAATGGTTTCCTACGTCAACCAAAAGAGCAAATGCATCTCGAGTTATCGAGCACAGTGTCTAGTCTAGGATGAGAACCAATGCCCAGTTCTATATTCTAGACTTAGATCGAGAGACGGATGATGGAAGGACCGTACCTTTATGGTACTGAGAAGCCTAAATATTCACACCAACATTCACCTAGCCTGTAGTGCCATGGACCGTTGCTAGACGACCACCCATGCTGATGAAAATTTCTGATTAATGGATAATTAAAAATAAATTAATTAAATTAAATTTAATTATCATTATGTTGGACATAAACTTAAGTCTAGCTGAGGGTGAACCTAAAGAGTCACACACAAGTCACTATGGAATTGGTGGAATTAATTTAGAATTAATTTGAGAAGAATGGATTAAATTAATTCAAGGAGAATATATAAATGATTGGACCATTTATTTGATGGATGGCTCAAGAATTAATTAATTGGATTAATTAATTTTGGACTTAACACCGTTAAATTAATTGGATTAATTTATTAGATTTGGCTTAATTAATTGATTGGTAAATTAATTACACTTTGGGCTAAGATTTACTTAATTGGATTAAATGAATCTTTGGACTTAGTTGGGCTAGAACTAATTTAACTAATTATTGTCCAATAGACTTTGATTGGGCTTAATTTAATTTTATTAAATCAAGCCCGGTCCATTCTTGAAATCCAAGCCCATTTAAGGGAGGTTGGAGCAAGTTAAGATGGAGTTTTGAAACTCCTCACCATGATGAAGATAATGGAGTGGTTATTTCATCATGGTTGAATGTTATATGCATGTGTGTGTATAGGTTGCATTGGAGGCAAACTTGGTAGTTATTGAATTTTGAATCCAATTGTATGTAATAACAAAACTACACATATATCATGTGTAATCTGCACCTAAGCCACAAAATTTGCTCTCTTTTCTCTCCCAAAATCTTCTCCTTTTTGTTCTACATTGAATTGGATTCAAGTTAGAACATAAAATATTCCAAAAATACTAAACAATAGTATTAGTTTGGAGTTGTTTTTCTTCTTGTTCTTTGTTCTATCTAGCAATACTAAAAGAACTATATGTCTTCCTTAGTGTGGTGTGGACAAATTAGAGGGGTTCTAAATTAGATCCTACAGTGAACAAAAGAGAAATAAAAAGGGAAACAACGTATGTTGCTGCTCATCTATAGAAACAAAAGGTAAAGTTACATGTTGTATTTGTATGCTTTTGTTTCATCCTTTTGTCACATGTATAGCATGCTTATTTCATTTATTATTATGCTTTTGACGAACACTGTACGCCTGAGATTCTCAAAGGGAACACCCCTTTAATTCGATTTAAATAATTTTTTTTTCACGCTTCTGCCGCATTCTCAGGCCATACCGATTCTTTCACTAGCCACTTGTCTAGCATGTTTATATGTTTGCTATTATGCTTTTGAAAAAGACCGAACGTCCAGGAATTTCAAAGGGAACACCCCTTAGAACCTGTTTTAATTTTTTATTTCACGCTTCCAACATATTTCCAGGCAATACCAATTCATTCGGTGGTATCAGAGCACGGTTCTGTGTTGTGGCTTTAGGATTAATATGTTATTATGTCTTGAGCATGAACAATATGTTTAATTTGCTTTGGAAAGCATATTTTATGGCTTTTAGGCATGATTATATGTTTAGAAAATTTGTATTAATTTTGCTTTGAAACTATGAATATCTATGCATTTTTTGAAAATTGGATTTTTTAAAAATGCATGATTTTATTTCAATTTTTTAATTGAAAAAATTAAAAAAAAAAAAAAAAACAGAGCAGTACAATCGTTGCCGCTCTGTTGGCGGGTCACTGGCTAGCAGAGGGCGCGCGCCCGCTGGCATGCGTGCCGGTAGAGGGCCAATGCGTAGGCGCACGCGTGCATGCGCAAGCAGGGGCGCTTGCGCACACGCGTGTAGCTTACAGGATCGGTGCACGCGGTGTGCAGGCAGGGGTGCATGCGCGTGCGAGCAGCTTGCAACATGGGTGCTCGTGCTTGGGGCTGGCAACAAACGGTTGTCTGCTGTTTTAACGGTTGGGCCGTTTTTCATGAAAAATTAATTTTCCTCATTTCAGCTAATTTTTTGAAATTATTAATTTTTGGCAAATTTTAATTTTTGTTAAATTGAATTTTTCTAAAATTAAATTATGCCTTAAATTAATTTGTAAATAATTTCGGAACAAACAAAAGAAAAATTGTACATTGGATGTATGGATGATATCCACTTTTTTTAATTCCATTATTAGTATGTTATTTTCTGCATTTAATGTGACGCCCCAAAAATTATAATATATAATTGGGGGATTAATTTGTAAATTTTTATAAAATTTAATTAATTAGTAAATAAATTATGTTCCCTAATTGGAATATAATAAACTTGAATGGGTTAAATTGGAGCTCGTTATAATATTTTAGAGCAACTTATATTAACTAAGAAAATTTAGGAGGGACGTGATGGGTATTTTGAGAAAAATCTAAATAAAAAAAATTAAATTATATTTAATTAATTATTTGTGTTGGACAAAATGCCCAAGTCTAGCGAGGGTGAACCTAATGGAGTTGTTACTTCAAAATGGTTGAAGGTCATATGCATGTATCTGTATAGATTGCCTTGGAGGCTAACTTGGTAGTTATTGAATTTTGAATTCAATTATATATAATATACAAAAACTACACACATATCCAATATAACCAACCAATGAGCCACGAAATTTGCCCTCTTTTTCTCTCTCAAAATATTCTCTTCTTGTTCTATATTGAATTGGATTCAAGTTAGAACATAAAATAATCCAAAAGCACTAAATAATAGTGTTAGTTTGGAGTTTTTTTTCTTCTTGTTCTTTGTTCTATCTTGTGACTTTCGTAGAATTTTTCACATAATTGAGTGACTAATTGGTGATTATTAAGAAATTTAAGTTCTTTATTATATTTTGAAATTGGGATATAATAAAATTTGAACGAATTAAATTGGAATTTGTCGTAATATTTGGGGACATATTAATTATGAAATTAGAAAGAAAGTAATGGGTATTCTGAAAAAAATTTAATCAAATAAATAAAATAATAATATTATATATATGTAAATAATATATACGTAAATAATATATATATAGGGAGTATAGGGAGGTAGATTGCTTTATTTTAAAAATCATAGGGGGGTAAATTGTTGTATTTTAAAAAATATAGGAAGGTAAATTGCTATTTATTTTTTCACAAGGGGGTAATTTGCTCATTTGCAATATCACAAGGGAGTTGCTTGCATTTTTCCCTATATATATATAATGAGTAAAAAGAGAGAGGTTTTTGAGAGTGGGCGGGTGGGGCCCCAACCCCCACGGCCTCAACTTTCTCTTTCCTCTCTTTCATGCACACAAGACACACACATACCCAACACAGCCCACACACACAACATACACACATTTGGAAATTTACAATTTTCTATCGGTGAAAACAAAGGTAAGAAATTTATATTTTAATTTATAATAATTTATATAATTATATTATTTAATTAGTTCATTTATTAAATATTATTTATATTGAGCGATGTACTATTTAACCATAACATTTTATTAGTTTAATTATTTAAATTAGTATAGAATTAAATATCACATTTGATATAAAAATGACATAGTTAGTTAATTAAAATTTGCCATACTTAATTATTATTATAGCTAATCTACACAATTCCATCGGAATGATTAACCAAATACGTAATTTTATGTATTGTTGTTTAATTAAATTATATAGCAACAATACATTGATAGAAAATTCATAGAAATATTTTAAAAATTATATTTAAGAAATATAATGTTGTTAAAGAGGGAAAATGAGGTTTTAATGATTTAGAGATGTTGTTAAAAACGATAGTAATAAATATATAAGGGGTTTGATTAAATGAAAACTTCTGAATTAGTTGATAAATTAAATATATACTTGTAAAGTTTAGAAAGTGTAGTTATTTAACAGAAAATGAAACAGGGGTTTGGACTTTGATATAAGTGAAATATTAATAGATTAGTGGAAAATGTACGAATATTATATAATATTTTATTTAGAGTTTATGATATTCTATGTATATATTGATTAAATACTCTATCATAGGACGTGACAACAAAGTAGAGGGTGGAGCAGTCCCTTGTGTTAATCCAAGCATTTTGGGATTTAAGATAACTATAGCTAATTGGATATATATATATATATATATTGATATATTTATATATATTTAGTATTATATATTATATATATCGATTTCTTATATCTGATCGTGAACTTGATTTTATGTTTACATATGTGGATTTTGTATATTGGTTGTTTATATAATTAATTGTGAATTGTTTGTTGGGTTACCTTAATATTGGTGGAGTTGTTACTACGTATCATATGTGCTTGTAATCTATGGACGTGAGAGTGGTATGATTATGTGATCCTATAATTGATTTTTGTATGAAATCAAATTGAGATGTTATTAATGAGTAAGTAATTATTATAGAGAATAGAATGATGAAGTTAGTGATATTGCCGTTGTAAATTAAAATAAAAAATTGATGTTTACCTAGTTGGGAACATAGTCAATGGTTTACGATAAGGTAGTTGATGTTAATGTGATTGATGATGTGATATGAAAAATAAATAAATTAAGCTTGATACCGTGGTGCATATGGTACAAGGGTATTTCGGGTAGCGAAAAATATCCTGTGTTGTTAGCTATACACTAGAGTGGTGTGGGGATGCGATTCTTGTAGTAATGTCTTATGCTGATATTGTTATACACTGGGATAGAGAGTATGGGGATATCATATACAACGGGTATCCTATGCTTATATGATACGACATTGACTGAGATGATGGTGGCCGGCAAAATCGTTGACTGATGTACTCCAACTAGAGTAAGTAGGGACCTTAGATAATAAACGATAACGTTAAATATTATATCATGGATGGATTTACTGTTATGGCTATATATTATTCCTTGCATTTGTTGTTACTATATGATGAATATTTGTTAGTTGATGTGACTGCTTTACACGTGACTTGTAGCCTGTGTGTATATATATAGACTGATTAGCTATACTTACTGAGTAGGTAGCTCATTACTTGCCATGTAGTTTTTAGGAAATAGATCACACTGACTAGCTACATTGGACTTTGAGCTGTGCCATTGTTCTTATTAGGTGGGTCAGCCAGGATATTTGAATTCGGGATTTTGGCTGTTGGGTTGTTAAATATTATAGTCTTTTGACGGGTTTGTGTTTTAAATTTTGTATGGTTAGTTGTTATGCTAGTTTCCTTTGAGGTTATATATATGAGGAAATTTGGTGAGGGTAAATATAAACTTTTGGTGATATCTATTATTTTTCATGTTATATATATGTTATTTTGATAAAATAGAATAATTTATTTTATGAGTTGAAAAGGAATTACTTATAGAATGAGTTCTAATTAAGGAAAGGGTGAAATAGTGATGATTAAATGTAGTGAGTAAGGAGTGCTACATATCTAGCAATAGAAAAAGAACTATATCTATTCCTTAGTGTGGTGTTGACAAATTAGAGGGGTTCTAATTTGGATCCTAAAGTGAACGAAAAAGGAAAACAACACACGTTGTTGCTCATCCATAGAAACAAAAGGTAAGTTACATGTTGAATTTTTATGCTTTTGTTTCATCCTCTAGCTACATGTCTAGCATATTTATTTGTTCGCTATTATGCTTTTGGCAAACACCAAATGCCCGACTTCAAAGGGAGCACCCCTTTGAACTGTTTTAATTTTTTTATTTCACACTTCTGCCGTGTTTCCAGACCATACCAAATTCTTTCAGTGGTATTAGAGCCTTTCGGTGTTGTGGCTTTAGGATTACCATGTTATTATGTGTTGAGCATGAACTACGTATTTAATTTGCTTTTGGAAAGCATGTTCTATAGCTTTGAAGCATGTTATATGTTTAGAAAATATGTATTGATTTTACTTTTAAATTATGGATATCTATACTCTTTCTAAAAATTGAATTTTCTGTAAATGCATGATTTTATTTCAGTTTTTATTTATTAAAAATTCAAAAAAAAATGAAAAATGAAGCAATACGATCATTGGCCAGCAGGGCGGGTGCCTTGGCCCGCGCGCTCGCTACCGTGCGTGCCGGCAGGGTAGTGAACGACCAACAGCATATTGCCGTCTGCTGTTCTGAATGGCTGGGTCGCCTTGTAGCGTTTTTCCCAAAAAATTTGATTTTTCTGATTTCTATAATTTTTCTGAAATTATTAATTGTAGCTAATTTTAATTTTAGTTAAATTGGATTTTTCTAATTTTTTTGTATTTTATATTGGATATCTATTGTTAAATACATGGATTGTATTTATTTATTTGACATGTTTATATTTTGTTAATTATTAATAAATAATAGGGATGATCACAATGCCTATTGGCTGAATGCATGGTTTACTTTTATGTTGGGTAGGCCTGCGTGCTTCTTTGTTTTAATTTCTTCTTTCGTTTTTAGCCTTGAAATAATAAGGCTTGCTTTCTCCGTCGTTTTGTACTCCCCTAACTTTTCATTGGGGTTTTCAATTTCAACTATAATGAGTGTAGTTAGGAATGTGAGGTTTTATTTATTTTGAATAAATGTAAATATCCAAGGAGATGAAGGCCTAGACGAAGCTCACGACGGAAGAACAACAAAGAGGAAGGCCCATTAGAATGATAATGGGTTACTATTTTGTAATAGTTAGGCCACACCCTCGATTGACCATAGACTCACTGCGGGCTCAGTAGGTTACTTAGGATTAGGCTTCTGATCATCCAACAAGGGAGTGCTAGACTTACTTTTGCATGTGGTGTATGTTTTAATATTTGAAGTATGATGTGTATGGAATGCATCTGTTTATACTCAATGATTAAAACTAATGCATGAAAAAAATCTTATAATTATGCGGTCTCAGCTATAACAAACTTAACTCTCACTTGGATGGTCCAAGTTAAATATTAGGCCCATAATGGATTAAAATTCAAATGGTTTGATTAAATCCAAGGCTTTCATCCACAATAATATGGTGTGGATGCTACTTTCACCCATTCGTTTGGAGTGGAAGACAGCTACACTATTTTTGTGAACGAATGGAATATACTCTTGTTTGCCTATCTCATAAGTCGTGGGGGGCGGCATTTGAGATATTCGTTTGGTTGATGGGTCGGGCTAAACATTGAGTAGCGTGATTCACTTGGAGTCCTAGAGATCACGTGAACAATAACTTGGGGATCTCATTGGATGAGAATGCTATAGGTTACCTCCGATAAAGCCTTTTTCGTGTGAATCGTAAAAGCGAGCCATGAAGAATTGCGTTTGTGGACTCTGAGCCCACTAGAAAATAGTTTCCCAAAAATTTCATTTGCGAGTGGTGGGCTTTTTGAAGAAATAGTAGGACGGGTTAATGACTGAGACCAAGTATTAAGTTTGATGTAGATATATAAGAATCCACTCACTGCGATTCTTGAGGCTAATAAATTTAACGGAACAAACTACAATGATTGGCTGTGAAATCTTAGGATTGTCCTAGATTTTGAGAACCAGGCATATGTTTTGGATAGGTATCTTGCTCCGACCATGTTGGAAGGGTCCACATGTGAAGAACGTTTGAAGTTCAAGAAGTGGCATGAGGACAACCAGAAGGTTTGCAGTACTGTATTAGCGCCAATGACCAATGACATCCAAAAACAGTACAATAGGCATGATGATGTCCAATCGATAATGCTTTGCATGAGCCAAGTTTATACAGTTTTGAACCGGCATATTAGATATGCTGTGACAAAAGCATTTTTTGGTGCCGAGATGATTGAAGGGTCTTCTGTACAGGAGCATGGGCTTAAACTGCTATCCCTTATGGAGAAGTTCAAGGACCTCAAGGCTGAATTTGAAAAAAAAAAACGTACATTTACGTGATCCTTCAGTCTCTTCCTCCCTCCTTTGACTCGTTTATAATGAACTAAAATATGAATGGACTTGACAAGGAACTTCATGTTGATAAATATATTGATCTAGTACGAGGCGATGATTGAAAAGTCTGCGCGATCTGTATTGATAGGGTAGGCTTCGACCTCAGAAGCGAAAATCAAAGGGGCCGGACGCTGGAGGAGGAACAAGGGTAAGAATAGAATCAGCTACTGCAAGTACTCAGAGCGCTCCTGTTGCCCTACTGGGCATGGGAATGGGAAAGAGGAAGGCGGTTCGGCAGTTATAGATTCCAAAAGATGTTTTCATTAATTTTCATGAAAAATAGAAGAGGGAGTGTCCCAAAAGTCCTCTATAATCAAGGTATAATTTGTTATTGAGCCTTGACATGACTACTACTATACTTCTTAGGTATTGGATACAAGCTGTAAAGCTAAAAATTGCAAATGGTTTGCAGGTGTTGAAAAGGAGTAGAAGGCTGAGACAAATGGTCCTGAAACTTAGCAACGGCAGGGCTATTGCTGTAGTGGTTAAAGGAGTAGATAGTCTATGCTATTAGTGATCATGTTATGATAAAGTTGATAAGATATAATTATGTAACCTAGCATAATCAAATTATGTTTTTCGTTGTTCGACAATTTGGATTACATGATTTTGACCAATGATGGTTATTTCATTTGACAAAGAATGGTTACTCTTATCTTCTAGGTTGTTTACGTAATTATTTCAACACTATCTCGTAATTGGATTAGGAGTGCTCAAAACAAATGGTAAAAATGGATAACTAGGATAAACTCACAGATCTGATATGAGAAGCTCGATCACATTTCTCTAATTAGGATAAGGAAGTTGGTGAATTCAACAAGTCTAGAAATAGATAAGTTAAGTCTACAAGCTTGCAAATCCATCCTGAGCAAGATGAGGATTGAGAAACACTTTGTAGGACAAAGTGTGCTTACCAATGGTATATTGGATTGGATCCTATTAGACATCTATATATTACTGAATACACAGAGGTAGATCACAAGTCTAAGGACCTTTTGAAGGTTTGGAGAATTAGACTTGAGTGGAAAACCAAACTGATTGCAAAATTAAATCCTTCAATTGGATCGAAATAGTGTGTGTTTAGTGGGGGTTCTTGAAGTATCTGACGAGAATGGAATTCTCACTCAGTGGAGTTCTTCTTTGGAGTGCCACAATTGAATGTTGTCTCTAATAAGGGATGGATCAATCATTGTTGGACTTTGTTCGATTATTCTTTCACTGAACTACCTTGGCCCATGTGTGTATGGCAAGACTATTGCACAACGTACTTTAGTATATGGGATAGTCCTACATACACTAAGGGACTAGTAGGTGACAAACTAGGTTTATATAGGTTCATTTCTTATCCTAAGAAAAATTGGATTTTATTTAATAACTCACTTGTGGAGTAGCTCCTTGAGAAATCATGTGGAGAGACACCTCAGTCAAATGTAGTAAACATCATTTGTAATCGAACTCTTCCACTAACACGCTATATTCCAGCATCCCAAGGGATGACTAGAACACCTAAGTTACCTAATAGGTACAGGTTTCTAAGTCTAACCAGTTAATTAGACTATGATCCAAAGACATAAGGAGAAGCGATATAGGACATCGGGTTGGATGAATGGCTTGGAGCCATGAGAATCGACATGGACTACAAACTAGGTTTGAAACTTCCTGTATCTGGAATATTCATGTAGACAAAGTCATACAGGGTATGATTTAGGTCGAGATAAGTTGGAAGGTCAATGGGAGCTTAGTTGTGTTCCTAGTGTTTTAGGTATAAATATCTTACAAATATGGAATGATGTGAAGATATTGAGAAACACTGAAGCACAAACATTATTCATGCAACTCTCCATGAAGGAATTGGATTCCTTCATTTATCAAAGGGTTGGCCGTATGCATTAACAAAGAATTAATTTACTCATTAACATTTTAATGGGCCTTGTAACTTCTCTTTGGGAGTCCTTCCTCCGTGGGCTTGCTTTGTAAAAATAAAAAATCCTCACCAAAAATCTATTCTACTCTGATTACAATTTCAAAAGAAATACCAATCAACAGTCGGGGGAGTACATAGTGGGGAGAATAGCATGCCTTATTATTCTAAGGCAAAAAATGAGAGGGAGAGAGAAGAAAAATTATAATACATACGAGCCCACCAACTAACATAATACATAAATAAATATCTAGGGCTCCGTAAATATCCTTTATTATCCAAACAAATAATCATACATACCATGCATAGTCCAAACCATGATATCCAATATCACAAAATTAATTATACGAAGAAAACGTAAGTTCAAAATTTGCAATCAAGAGGATGACCAAAAACTTTTGACAAGAGAAGTGAAATAACAAAATTAGGGTTTGAAACCATTTTGGTCATTCCAAATTCACAAGAATTGAGCTTATCAGGCTAAAAATATGGCCTCAACAAGTGATTCAATAGCTATAAAAATCAAGTATCATGCGCGGTAAGAAAGCGTGTATGGAAAAAGTGACAATTTTGGCAAACGATATTCTCACTTTAGAGTGGTCCTTCAAATCTCATTCAAGGACCAACACGAGATTTTAATCCCCCCAATCTTCATAATTATACTCCTCCTTGGAACCATGAGATAAATGAAGACTACGAATGATGACAAGGAGATTTCTTGTGGTTGAAATAAGAGTAGAGAATGATTACAAAAATTTTATTTTTTATACTTATGCAGCCTTCAAATAATTGACTAAACCAGCCACGTGGCACTCAGATCGCCATTAAGTGGGCATTTTAGAGGAAAATTATGGTATTCTTCGTTATCATGAAAAACTCTTCTTCCATTTTTCCAATCTATGAAGGAGCTAGATATTACTTCTTTGCCCTTGTACAAATTGGTGGGTCTTCCCACTTGCAATATTCTCATGGCCAAGAATCTTTTGCCATACACATTTTCTTATTGCAGTAACACATGATATTTGATTCTATTTTTAACCTGAGTAGCTTAATTCTCATAAGTTTGGAAGGGCCCAACTAGTATAGTCCTAATTTTATTACTTTACATCTCTTTCCAAAAGTCGCAGTTATAATCTCTCAAAAAAAGAAGAATGTGCCTATGACATGTAATAGTTTTATCGCTCACACCCCAACTTACTAATCACGTGAGTATCAAGTCATCGTTTTCATCATATTTAATGATAGGGCGCCCCTATGCCCAGTGCATGCATGCGTACCAGCAACGCCTATGCGCGCATTGGGCAACATCCACTCGCGCACAGCACTACTGCCGTTATGTTAGCTTCCGATTTTGGTACCAGTATCGAAATTTTGAATTTTGGTTTTATTTTTCTATTTTTCTTATTATTTTTGAATATTTTTAAATCATTAAAAAATTATTTTTCTAATTTATATTTTGATATAAAATCAAGAAAGAAATTTGATTTTCACTCTCAATTTAATTAGGAAAGTTCAAATTATTTTTTATATGATTGAATTATTATTTGAAAATTTTAAATAAATAATTTTGAACAAAGTATCAATTTTCTAATTGTATTTGCATATAAAAGTTTGAGAAGAAGAAATTATTTTCTTTTTCCAACTTGATGAGGAAGGTAACCATATTCTCCTTGGGTGAATAATAATTTACCCCCTTTTGATATTGAAAATGAGCATATACCCCCTATGAAAAAAAAATCGCAATTTTTCCCTCTGTACTTTTTAAAATGAAGCAATTTTCCTCCTTATACAAGGAGGTATTTCTTCACTTTAAAATCATAGGGGTAAATTTTTGTATTTTAAAAAATACAGAAAGGTAAATCGCTATTTATTTTTTCATAAGGGGATAATTTGCTCATTTGCAATATCATAGACTCACTGCGGGCTCGGTGAGTCCCATAGGGTAGGCTCATGATCATCCAATAGGGGTATGCTAAATTATGTTGCTTGCAGTGTTTTCTTTATTGCCTCAACATTTGATGTTTATGCATGAATTATTATGTGATGAGGTCTCGATCAAATACTCAAACTTAACTCTCACTTAGTTAGACCAAGTTAAAGTGTTAGCGCCCAAAATGGACTTGGATCAAAATAGTTTGGTGTGATTGAGGTGTGATTTAGTTGATGGGTTGAGCCTAACACTAAGTAAATATTAGGCCCATAGTACACTTGGATCTAAATGGTTTTTCGATCTATCCAGGCTTCCATCCATAGCAATGTAATGAGCAAGCTACCGCTATCCAAATATGGTCTCACAAGTCGTGGCACATTTGCACTGGACAACAAGTTGCATTATTTTTATGAATAAAGGAACACGCTCATTATTTTCATATCTTACAATTCGTGGGTGGCAACAATTGAGGTATGATTTGGTTGATGGGTCAGGCTTAATACTGAGTAGCATTATTCGCTTGGAGTCTCAGTATCATGTGAAAAGGTGAGGAAAAATATTTTGAGAATCGCATGAAATGGGAATGGCATTGGTTGCCTCTGGCAGGACTTTTTTCATGTGAATCGTAAAAACGGGGCATGGTGAACTGTTCTTCTGGATCCCAAGCCCATTAGGAAATAATTTTTCGAAACCCACCTTGACAGTGGTGGAATTTTATAGAAATAGTTGGAGGGGTTAATAACTAAAAGACCAAGTCTTAACTCAAATATAATATTACTTAATTTTCTGCTTTACATTTTGAATACATATCTAAGATCCACTTTTCATTTTTAAAATTTATTTTATTTTCTTTATGGAGCACATTAATCGATAAATTGACTGTGAAGCCAGAGGATTGTCATCAATTTCAAACCTGGTTTATGTCATAGATAAGCCACTTCCAACGGACTTGCGAAAGGGATCCTTACTTACAGAATGTTTGATGTCAGGGATTAAGGCATGAGGACAATCACAAGGTCCGCAGCATCATAATTTTCTTTTTTGGTAAATGTAAGTTTCATTAAGTAAAAGGTACAAAAGTACAATACAACAGTGTTCAATGATTAGTTTCTCCCTCGACAGACCAATGGATACACCATAGTATATATAATGCACATGAACTAACCGAGTAAGGTAAGATTTTGCTAAGTATCCTTTGTCTAACATCTTCAACAATAACGGTGGCAAGGATAGAAGGTGGTCGTCTGGTGTCCTCAAATTGTGTCATGTTCCGTTTTCTCCAAATATGGTAAATGCATGATGCAAGGAGAGTCCGGTAAGCCACATTGACGATGTGTTTCCCTTTCCATTTTCATGCTGCCCATTCAATGTCCCGTGGCCAATCTCGGTTAGGCCAGGCAAAGCATACAATCCTTCTAACAGCTATGAGACACTGTCGCGCATAACGGCATAAAAAAAATGTGGTTGTGGGTCTTCATCGCGACCTCCTCACAAAGGACACACTCACCGAGGTGTGATAACCATGATTTGTAGATAGCTTCCCCAAAATCGTAAGCCAAAGGATGAAAGTATACCTCGAAATTTTCAACGACCCCGAAAGTAGATAAGCCCAACTTACCTTGGGTCCCGACGGCTCCCATAATCTGTAAAGTGCTTGTGCTGTTGGTCGGCCCTTCTCAAAATGCCAAATGACACGATCATTCCCACAATGAATCAACGGCAGTGCCTGTGTAATCTCCAAGCACTCTATGTCAATGATGATGGGCTAGTGCCATTGCCCCTCCCTAATAACACTGCTAAGCTTCGTTTCACCTGGTAGCTCAAGAAGTTCAGGTCCATGTGGGAATTTATCAATCAGGGGACCTAGGTGGTGCCACGGATGCTGCTAGAGATAGAACCTATTCCCATCCCAATCTGATACTCAACCATCGGGCGCAGTATCGTACGCAGACGTAATAGTTTTCTCCACCCCCACGAAACTGTCCAAATTGATGTCTAGTCACAACGAATGACATTATATAGTTTCTTACTCATTAAAGCCCGATTTAAACTAGCGATATCCCGTAAGTCCTTACCTCCTTCCGATAACGACTTACAAACATCCTTCCATGCCACTTTTGCATAGCCACTATTTCTTGTACCTTTCCATAGGAATGTTCGTAGTCGTTTCGCAATCTCCCTTATCACTCCTTTCGGCAATAGAAAAGCAGAACACCAATAAATACAGAAGGCCATGAGAACTGATTTAATAATCTAAACCCGTCCCACAAACGCTAGCCCCATGCCTTCCCAACCATTAATGCGCTGGTCAATGTTTAGCAATAATGGCTGACAGTCAGAAATAGGTAATCTAGAGGAAATCAAAGGGAGTCCTAAATACATCATCGAAAGGTGGCCCTCCTGAAAACCAGGAACCGCTAACATTTGCTCTTTCAGTCCTTGTGTTGACCGGGAGATAATAAGGTGACTCTTCTCAACATTTAGTCATAGTCCCGACCATGTGGCAAATCCTTCTAGCCTTCCTTTAAGACCTTATAGAGTCAATGTCAGCACGGTAGAACAGCAATACATCGTCTGCAAATCCTAACTGAAAGACACGTCATGCCTCAGATTTTAAACAAAATGTAAAGCGCATGTCCTGCTCGATCATCTGCACGAAGCCCAAGTGCATCACCTCCATCACAAGTACAAAGAGGTATGACGAGAGGGGGTCGCCCTGTCTGAGCCCTCTGGCTCCCGCAAAGAATCCATGTGGTTTCCCATTTAGTCCAACCAAAAACGAGGGTGATGTGATGCATTCCTCAATCCACCTCATGAATGCAGCTGGAAAATCGAATAGTTGTAGTGCGGCTAAAAGAAAGTCCCACTCCATTGTGTCGTAGGCCTTTCAGATGTCCACCTTCAACGCACGTCTCATTGGCAGTCGCGCCTGGTTGTAACCGGTAAAAAGTTCCTGTGCTAACAAACTATTGTCCGCAATACTCCTACCAAGTACAAAGGCAGCCTGACAGGGACCAATTAACTTGTCCAATACCATACTCAATCTTTAGACAATGAGTTTAGCAATAATCTTATACAGAACATTGCAACATGAAATAGGACAGAAATCAGCAACCGACATTTGGGAGTGTACCTTAGGAATAAGCGCCAGAAGCGTGCTGTTGATTTGCTTCAGTAGCTTCCCTGTAGTGAACAAATCCAAAACCGCCCTAGTGATTTCCTGTCTCACCACCAGCCAAGCAGCTTTAGAGAAGCCCGATGAGAACCCACCAGGGTCCGGGGCTTTATCCTCAACAATATCGAACACCGCAAGTTTCACATCTTTCGCATCAAAGGCAAGACGAGATGGGAGGCCTCCTCTTCTATTAATACATGCCTCGCCTACGATCTTAGATAGCAAAAATCCATCACCTCACGACGTCTATCCCCACCTAACAAGGATTGGTAGAAGGAAACAAATTCATGAGTCACCGCCTACGGCTCCGTGACAGTGATCCCCTGGTCATCATTAATTTGTAGGATCCTTCTCGCAGTCCGTCTCTGAGCAATCTTGCGGAAGAAAACACTGGAGCATTTGCCCCCCTCCCTTCATCCGTTGTATCTTGGCTCGCTGCTGTACAATAATTTATTCCAGCTTGGCCGCCTTGGCAATACAAGTCGGCAATAGTGCTCCAAAAATAAGAATAGCTCATCCTGTCAGTTCAAGCTGACCATGATTTGAGCCGTCTCAAGAAAACCCTTCGCCAATTGGACATTATGCGAAAGGTCCCATTTTTTCCTCCTATCCTCCCGAAATACAGGCTTTAGTGCCTTTAACTTCCGTATGACTGCATACATGGGCACTCCTACAACCTCATGTTGCCAAATGTTCTGCATACTGGGAATAAAGTCCGGTGAAAGAGTAAGATAATTGTCAAAACAAAACATACCTCCGAGCTGCTGCTGTCTATCCCCATAAATCACAATCGGCGAGTGATCAAACTTGTGAGGCTAGAGTAGAATGATGTCGGGAATCTTGTTGTCCAAGTATCATTTGTGAGAATTCGGTCCAACCTCTTCCATAGGTTACATGGATTCGCACTACATTTATTCCACGTATACCACTTCCCCTATATAGGTAGTGGTAATAATCCAGTGTTCTAAATACATGCATTGAACTCCTCCATTGTCATCCGTATATCACCGGACGTACCACAGACCTCACTAAGATCCCAGACCGCGTTAAAATCACCCCCAACTAACCACGGTAAATCCATGCATTGTATAGCCAGTAACTCCAGAGAACCCCATAATTCCCGCCAATCGGCCACCTCATTGGCACCATAAATAACAGTAATAGCAATAAATTCATGCAATGCTCTAATAGTAACCCGATAGTATACATGTTGTGGACCCAACTCAATCACATCAACATCAACAATTATCATCCCATGCAATCCATATACGGTTACCAACCGACGTATGGTCCACAAACCATTTTCAATGAGGCAATAAGAAAGACTAAATACAAGAAATATTATTCATGCGAACACGTGTTTCAAGGAGACCAAGAAATTGTAACTGAAATCAGCAACAAGATCTTTTAGTGCAAGCTGATGGTCCCTCTTGTTCAGGCCACGTATATTCCACACTGCTGCATTCAACATGGATCATCACTCGTGGGGCTGCCTGATTTAGGACCCCGGGGAGAACCATCTATATCATCAAGTAGATGTAAGGAATCAAAGGTATTGTAGTTAACCATTGCCTTACCCCTATCCTCATGGCTCGGAACCATATCTGCATTAATGGGTTTATGAAACTCAGTCTGCTCATCCACCTCTCAAACTGGTGGGGTACTATCCACAACTCGATCAGATGAAGGTAGTGCTCGAGGTGGATCTACTTTAGGTACATAGATGGAAATTAATGGTTGTGTTGTCGTCTCGTCCCTCATAGGAATAGGCAGTTGAGAACTCCCTGTCTTGGGCACATAGACGAACACCGGGGGTTTTGAAGGTTTCACCGGCGTATTCAACACACAATTTTCTACGGAATGTCCCAAGCTCATACAACACGTACACTTTGGAGGTACCCATTCATATTTGACATCAACTTTACACGATGTCTCTCCTCCTTCTTCATTCGGGGTCATAATGATAATATGCTTCGGTAATTTCGAACAGATATCCAACATGACGCATACACGAGCGAAATCCAATCTCGTGCACGCTCTCGTAATGGCATCCGGATACAATGGCTTCCCGACTCCTCTCGCCACAATGCTCAATCCTTCCGTTGCCCATAGCTCAATCGGAAGGTGTCTTAACTTAATCCAAACGGGGACTTGTGTGTTTCAACTTTCTCATTGCCATCCCTCACAGCATCATACTTGCTTCCGTAACTAATGAGTAGTATGACACGCTTTGTTGGCTCAATAATGCCCCACATAAAATAAATTTATGCTGCATGGAACCGGCATATTAGATATGTCGTGACGGAAGCATTTTTTGAAGCCAAGATGACTAAGGGTCATCTGTATATAAAGATGGGGTTAAGATGCTATCCCTTGTGGAGAATCTATAGGACCTTAGTGTTGATCTTGAAAAGAGATGTACATTGGTGTAATCCTCCATCCCTCATCACCCTTTCGACCTATTTATCATGAACTCTAAATGGGCTTGAGAAGACCATTCATAAGTTGATAGACATAGTTGGACCAATACAAGGCAACAATTAAAGAATCTGCGTCATCTGTATTGGATTTGGTGGCTTCCACCTCGAGCGGAAGGCAAGGGTGCCAGACGCCCTATGAGGAAAGAAGGATGGAGCAAAGTCAGCCGTCAAGATAAAAACTTTGAGCGCTCCTGTCACCATCAAGTTTAGATATTCATGTTTAGATAATATAAAATTATATAATCCAGCACGATCAAGTTTTTTCATAGTCAATTATTGAACAAATTAGACAACAAACTTGCTTAATAAATTTCATTTGACAATGAGTCTGTTGACTCATAAGTTGTTGTACTTCATATCATAATTGGATTATGTACGCTCAAAACAAATAGCTAAATGGATAGTCAAGAACAAAACTTACAGAGAGTGGTATGAATAAGCTAGGCCATATCCCTCTTGTTACGATAAGTAGGTTGGTAGATTCAAAAAGTCTAGTAATAGATAATATGAGTTTACAAATTTATGAATCCTTTCTAAGAAGGAAGAAAGCCTTGAAAACACTTTGTGGGACAAAGTATACTTGTCAAATGATAGATATCTGTAGGTCACTAAATACACAAAGACCAATGGGGGGGTTCACAAGTCAAAGGAATTTGTGAAAAGTTCAGAGAATTAGACTTGAGGCGGAGAACCAAACTAATTACGGAGTCAAACCCTTCAATTGGATCGAGGTAGTGTGTATTTAGTAGGACTTCTTGAAGTATGTTAACGAGAATGGAATTCTTATTCAGTGAAATTCGTCCTGAAGAGACAATGTTGAACTGTCTCGGATAAGGAAGAAATCGAACCTTAATTAGAAATGGTTCGATCGGTGTTTCACTAAATTACGTGGCCCATTTGGATATGGACTTTCAAAAACTGTCAAGTTTAAAAGACATAGCGGTTTCTTAAAGTCGTGATCCAGATATCATATTTGATATGAATTGACAAACCTGTATCCTACAAAAGATCTTGAGTATGAGGAATGGTACTACATCATCAAGGGACTAGTGGGAGGCAAATTAGACTTGGAGTCTGGTTTATACACGTTCATTATGGAATATTGCAAACATCATTTTTAATCAAATCTTCACTGACTATATTTCTATTCTCCAAGGGAACGATCAGAAAGCTCCAGTTACCTAAAATGTACGAGTTTCTGAATCTAGCCAGATAAGGAGAAAAGATGTAAGACATCGATTAAGGTAAATGGCTTGGAACAAAAAATATACGTTATGTAGTTCAAATTAGGTTTTAACGTCCTATATCTGAAATACTTATCTTGACAAATTCATGAGGTACATGACTCGGTTAAGAACAAGGTGGAAGGTCAATAGGAGCTCAATTGTAGTCCTAGTGTTTCAGATATTAAAAACATCTTGATCATTTGGAATGCTAGAAAGATATTATGGAACTCTAATACACGAATATTATTCATATAATTCTCCATATGAGAATTAGATTCCTATTTAGGATAAGCTATCCAAGATTTGGTCATGGTAAACTGATTAGGAGCTTAGATGTTTGACATCCCCTACGTCTTTACTGTAAGCAACATGAGAATATTGTTTGGTGCATTAAGACCAATGTTGCTTATGCTTTTTAAGCATAACAATTGATATTGAGTGTGCACCGGCGAGGTAATAGACAGCTGCTGAAGGGCTATCAATGCCTGAATAAGGATTAAAGAAGAGCTCTTGACACACATTAATGGAGAGTTGATTATAAAAGGCTATAGCGATAATAGCTTCCAGCATCATATGAATAATGCTTAATCTTAAAACGAGCGTATGTTCAAGCTTTATGATAATGTGATAATTTGGAAAGGTTCCAAGCGAAATACCTCAAGGAGCTTCTTCATTAATTTTGAATGTATGGCAACTTTAGAAGTTGTATTGAAAAGTGGTTAGGATTGAAAAACTACATCCGATTGTTGGGTGTACTACCTAACATGGCCACACCAATGGTCACCTTGGAAGATGACAACTAGGCTATGGCACAAGCTAAAATGCCCAAGATCAGATCTAAGGAAAATTCTTAGAAACCACCATTTGCTTGGAGCGAAGGGAAGAAGATATGACATGTGCTTAGACCGCAGAACATCGATAGAAACTACAGTAGACCCATAGGACCTAGCCGGTATCGAAGATTGCTCATTCTTAGATAGTCTGAAAAACATGGATAATTAGCTTTAAGTTCAGCTGAAAATTGTTGGAATAGGTGAACAAAAAGCCAATTGGATTGGTAGTTTGGATATATTCTATTCTGACAATTAATCGATATTATGTAATATTATTTTAAGTGAATAAAATGAGTATTCGTTTAGTTGGCATTTACTTTGCCGTACTCATTCTGTATGTTCCCATCTGCTTAAATATTACAGCAAAGTCCATAGACCAATTGACAATCGTGCAGTTGGGTCGTGCATTAGATGGCAATCATGAAACTGCCAAAAGGTTGGGTTTGAAATATTCCAAGTCGAGGATCTCGAGATTGGGCATCGAGTGTCCTATTGAAACTTGCACTAAGAGTCGCACTCAATTAGTGAGTACCGTATTTCATCAGTGACAGACGTGGAGCGTCTGTGCGATCTTGGTTGGTTGATTGACTAGGTGCTGAATCAATTGAACTGACTTGCGAAGATCGTTATATGAAAACCTTGGAGGCTTAATTGGTATGACTCGAATTCCTAGTTCTGATAGTACGGGAGTAGTTTTCAGACTTGAGGAATCACGGTAGTCATGTGCATATGATGATTGTATCTTGGATGTGTGCGAGAGGTGATTGTGTTGCAGACATGTTCATAAGCCTCGTCTAATGCAGTTAGAGTATATAACAAGGACGGTGAGTTCCAAGAAGAGGATTTGTCCCCTATCAGTATTTGATAGAGGTATCTCCTATGTAGTTGAAAACATGCTTATGAACCTGTGGCCACAATGGTTGATCGAGTAGGAAGGAGGCTCCTATGTTGATCAATTAAGCATAGCGCTGTCTCAAGTATTAAAGCTTAGATGCCTAGTTCAGAATGAGAACCGACAGCAAATTCCATGTCCTAGACTAAGGCTGAGAGATGGTAGATGGAAGGACCGTACTCGTATGACTCGAGAGCCTAAATGGTCACACGGACATTCACCTTGTCTCTAGTGCCATGGACCGTTGCTAGACGGTCACCCATGGTGACGGGCTTTCTTGATTAAGGGTTGATCAAGAATTATTAATTGAATTAGATTTAATAACAATAGTGTTAGGCACTAGCCCAAGTCTAGTTGAAAGGTGAACCTAAAGAGTCACACACAAATTACGGAAAAAGACAAGGAATTAATTTCAAATTAATTCAGCAAGTAATTGATTACTTGAAAATGAGAAATCCATTGGATAGAAGACCCAAGGATAAATTAATGGGATTAATTTATGTTGGGTTTATCCTTATTATTTAATAAGATTATACCTTATTAATTAATAAGGACAATGTGGGATTATGTATTCAAATAGATTAAATACATATTGGGCTCAATTGGGTGAATTTTTATTAAATTGCATTTAAATAAAAATTCATTAGGGCTTATATTTAATTAATAAAATCGGCCAACGCACCCCATTGAGCACATGTGAAAATTCTATGGAAGGAAATTATCAGCTAGCAAAGATCAATCTTGATCATCTTCTTGATTTGGAATTAAGAAGACTTACCTTATAGATGAATAAATGTACCTAGACAGATTTATGTACACCTATACAAGATATATATATTGTACATAATATTATTGAGAATAATATTATTACACAATAACAACACAAATAAATAATTACCTCCCTAGTCTCCCTCTCACTCGGCTGCCCCTCTCTCTTTCTCCAACTTCTTGGAGTTCTTTTTCTCTTGCTTTCTTCTAGCAAAGGAAGCATTAGGATTTTAATACCGATATAGTGTGGATGAAGTAGAGGGTTCTTGCATTGGAGGCTCGCGTGAACGCTTAAAGTAGGCGAATTCCAACAAAGGTAAAATTTAATCCCTTGATTCCTTTTGGTTTCTTTATGCAATTTTACCACAACTTCCTTTATGTTATTATTTATTGTTTAATACTACATCAAAGCCCAAAAACTCTAAAAGTACACCCATTGGATTCGTTTATTTTGCACTTTAATTTTTATTGTAATATGTGTTTTATGATTGCTACCGCTATTGCTTGCGCATTTGCAAACCGTACCACGCGAGCCTTCAGCTTGAAAATGAGTCACGTCCTCCACCACTTGGCCCATAATGTCTAACATCATAGGCCGCTGATTAGCATCCCACTTAGAATTGGCTAGCCCAACATTCTCATCCAAAAAAGATGCAGCTGCAGCATTTGGAGGATAACTTGCACAGGAAACTGTTGTGCACAGATTTGAAACCCGTGGTAATAGTATTTTCAAGATGCAATCAACCAACTGGTTCTGGAACTCCAAGGGCTCTATGATCATCCCATTCATTTATCACATAAATGTACCTCACATTATGCATGCAAATAACATGTATAATATATATTTATATCCAATGTAACGAAGAATTTAATTTCACATATTAAATCATATAATATTTTCATGGAATGGAATTAAACTTAATTCATGCCCATTTGAGTCGTATTTCGGATTAGCTTGGGCTTTCCAAGAAATAGTCCTAACTATATGAGGAGAATATAGTTATCTTCCTCATCAACTTGGAAAAAGAAAACAATTTTTTCTACAAAAACTTTAATATTCAAATACAATTTGAAAATTGATACTTTGTTCAAAATTATTTATTTAAAATTTTCAAATAATAATTCAATCATATTAGAATAATTTGAATTTTCCTAATCAAATTGAAAGTGAAAATCAATTTTCTTTCTCAATTTTATATCAGAATATAAATTAGAAAAATAATTTTTTTAATAATTTAAAAATATTCAAAATAATAAGAAAAATAGAAAAATAAAACCAAAATCAAAATTTGGATATCGGTACCAAAAACGGCAGCTAACAACAAGGCAACAGGATCGTGCACGAGTGGATGTTGCCAAATGTGCACATAGGCCTTGCTGGTGTGCACACGTGCACTGGGTAAGAGAGCCAGTTAGCAATTACATTACCAAGCTATCATCACCACCATCTAAAAAGGACAAGGAGATGAGAACGCAATTATATCATCTAAAAATAAGTTTGAAGTCCGCAGACGGTTATAAATAATGAGGCAATGAAGTAGATGCGGATCATAAAAAATTTGCACCAACTCTTCAAAGCATAATAGTTTAGCTTTTCAAGTTTTATAAGAGGTTAAACAGTTGTCTCCTCTAATAGAGAAAATAATATCTATGTAATATTTCATATATTACTTCAATAAAGTAAAGGCTTCTGTTCAACTTCTTCTACAAAAACTTCATTAATTCTTTATATATGACTCCTTTTTACTATCTCAGGCAGGAAAGGAAAGAGAGTTGTGCTATGTGTTGTTAAAGGAGCCAAGTACTTCAGAACCATTTGCTATGGTAGTGTATTTGAGGAAGTCCATAAAATCGAGGACTTGGAATACCCGGGAGTAAGGCGGTCAAAATAAGGTATGACTCTATAGAGGTTAATTTTATTATCAAAAGCATGTTGAGCCAAACTAAGAGCATAAAAATGGACTATCATCAAAAGGGTAAAATGGTCGTAGGGCAGTAAACACGCAAATTTTGATAGATACATGTCATAAATTGTCACCCTTATTTATATGATCCTTATCTTGTTACTACCCTATAAGTACGGGACAGTAATTATATTTCAGCCTTTAATGTCACAAACAAACCCTAAAATCTCCCTTCAATTGACTGTCAAAACTTTTTTTTTTTCGACAAAGGTAACTTTCATTAAGTAAAAAGAAGTACAATAGTACAATACAACTTGGTTAATCTAAGCGGTTTCCTCAACAGGCCAAGGAATCCGCCATAAGCGGTAAAGCGTACAAGTGCTAATAGAAGTAGGTAATATACACTAAGAATCCTCTGTTGCATATTTCGAACCATCAGCCCACCCACAGTACGTGTATCTCTATGTACTCTATCAAATCGCCTAATGTTGCACTCACGCCAAATATGGTACATACACGAGGCCAAAAGAGCGCGGTAGGTTGTAGCAACATAGTGTTTGCCTCTCCATCTGCGAGCATCCCATAAGACGTTAGTAGCCAAAGCTCAGTTTGGCCAATCAAACCGAAGTGTGCGTCGAATCACCTCAAGCAACCACGTGAATAAGTGTAGCGAAAAAACTGATGATCATGGGTCTCATTAGCACCATCAGAATATAGTACGCAGGAACTAGTAAGATGAGGCAACCAAAGCTTATCTATAGTAGAGAGTCTACCAATAATCGTCAGCCATAGCACAAAAGCATGTCTAGGGATTTTGAAGCGGCCCAATAATAGTGAAGACCAGCCTACCTTTGGCCCTTCACCCTGTAGTGAACAAATCATCATTTCAACTGTTAGTTGTGTATCTCTTGACCACCAAAGGATACGATCAGCCCCTCCATAGATGAGTGGAAGGGATTGCAAGAGCTGTAGGGAATGAATATCAGTGATAGAGAGCCAACATCATTGCCCATCTAGAAGGAGAACCGCAACCTTGTCTGTCTCCATAGTGTTTGTAAGTCGAGGGCCCTAGGGGAACTTCTGGATAATTGGACCAAGATCATACCAAGGATCGTGCCATAGCAAAAAAGTAGTTCCATTCCCTATATAATAATGAATAAAAGGTCGGAGAAGTGGCCGTAAGTGAAGGAGTTTCCTCCATCCCCAAAACCCCCCTCGCTTAGGGGGATAGTAACCTTTCTCAGGAGAGTATGGTAGATCCAATCCATCCAAATAGAAGCTCAGTTGCCGCGAATAAGCTGCCACAATTTGAGTCCCATAAGTGCGCAATTAAGAGTAGCAATATCTTGAATCCCTTGACCACCTTCATCAATAGGACGACATACACAATCCCATGCCACCTTTGCATACCCTTGAGCAGATGATCCCTTCCATAAGAAGGTCCTCAACTGTTTTTCTATCTCTTGAATGATGCCTTTCGGACGCCCAATAGATACTAAGGGCAGTAAGAATAGATTTAAAATCTGTACTCCTCCTGCATGAGATAAAGTCGTGCCCTCCCATCCTTTGATGCGCTGATCCAATTTTAACGGTAAGGGTCGGCAATTCGAAATAGTGAGTCGCGATAAGATAAGAGGAAGTCCTAAATACTTCATTGGCATAAGTCTCTCTCAGAAGTGGAGTTGGTCAAGCAGCAAATTCGGGGTCCCCATAGCTGACCGTGAGATAGTAAAATTACTCTTTTGTGTGTTGATAAATCCCCAAATAAATCAAGTCCTTGCTTGAGCACTCGTACGGGCTCTAGCTCAACCCTGCAGAACAGCAATAGGTCATCAGCAAATCTAAGTTGAACCAATCTCAGCGGCTCGCATCTCTAGTGAAAAAAAAACCTCTTGTCTTGATCAATTAGTTGCTAAAAAATAAGATTTAAAACCTCCATAATCAAGACAAATAAATATGGGGCATGGGGTCTCCTTGGCGAAGACACCGAGCACCAGCAAAGAAACCATGTGGTTTTCCATTAATCCCAACAGAGAATGAGGTAGTACTAATATATTCTTCCACCCAATGAATAAGCCTGTCAGGAAATTCAAACAGCTGTATGGTAGCAATCAGGAAATCTCATTCAACTGTATCATATACCTTACGTATATCTACCTTAAGGGCACAACGAGGTGGCAAGCGCTATTGATTATACCCTGTAAAAAGCTCCTACGCCAGTTGTACATTATTGCTAATAGAGCAACCCGGAACAAAGGTTGTCTGCACTGGACTAATAAGTTTATTCATCATTGAACTCATTATTTGCACAATGATTTTAGTAATGACTTTATACAAAACATTACAACAAACAATCTATCTAAAGTCAGATACACGTGCAGGATTGTGTACCTTGGGGATGAGTGCCAGAACCGTAGCATTCACCTGTCTCAAGAGTCGGCCAGTGGTGAAGAAATCCCGAACAGGCTGTGTCACTTCAGCACCCACAATAGGCCACGCGGCTTAAAAAATCCCGAGTTCTACCCATCCGGCCCAGGGGCTTTATCAGCTGCAAGATCAAATATAGCCAATTTTACCTCATCATCTGACACCAGGCACATCATCACCCAAGCCTCTTCATTGGTCACAATATGGTGTACGCACGGACATAGGTACCGAAGGTCTAGAAACCTTCTGCTCCGCTCGCCTACCAGCAAGTTGCCATAGAACCCAATAAACTCCTAGATCACCTCTTGGTAATCCGTACGGGTATGGCCAAGCTCATCATCAATTTGGAAAATTCGGCGCTAGTATGGCGTTGCTCAATTTTCGGAAAAATACTCACGAGCATTGATCTCCTCCTTTCATCAATTGCATCATGGCGCGCTGCTGAAGCATAACATGCTCAAGCTGTACCGCTCGTGCATATATCAATCTGCAACAATGCTCAAGCGACAAGAGCAGAGAATTATGTTGATCTATGTTGAGTAACCGCTAAGCCGTATCAAGAAAGTCCTTGGCCAGCTGAACATTACGTTACTAATCCCCCTTATTCCTTCGCTGTTGTTGAAACACGGGCTTTAATGCTTTGAGTTTATGCAGAACCGAATACATTGGAAGTTCCACTATATTGTGCAGCCAAATATTTTGCACACTAGGAATAAATTAGGAGGATAAAGCAAGATAGTTATCAAAATGAAACTACCTCCTAACTGTTGTTGTGCGTCCCCTTTGAGAACAAGGGGTGAATGATCGGAAGTACGTGGTGTGAGGCTTATGTAGGAAGCCCTTGGCCATCTCATCACCCACATGTTATTCACTAGCATTCGGTCCAATCGCTTCTATAAACTATAGGAATCAGTGCTACAGTTGTGCCATGTAAACCATTTCCTTGCATAGGCAAAGAGAGTAAGCCAATATGCAGGATACAATCATTAAACTCATTACTAGCTAGTCGCTTGTCACCCGCCTAGCCACATACTTCGCTAGATCTGATAGATCTGCTCTTGTTACCTCCATTATTTTATAGATCTAATACATGCGATAATCATATCTTCTCTAGACTTTGGCTTCGGAATCTCCGTAGCCTTTCCCTTCTGGTGTAGAAGAGGTACTGTTCCAAGGGCGTCCCTGATTCGCTCCTGTCTGGATCTAGATGTCTCAGGGCTCTCCCTTTGATTTCTCTTTAGATCTGTAATTTTTACCTTCAGATCTGTAAGATTCTTATGTAGATCGGGAAAGATGTAAAGGATCTCGTCCACGTTTTGGCTCAAAGATTCTATTTTCATAAGTATATGGATTAACCTATGTCCATAGTCTTGAACCGTCTTTTGTATCTCCCTCAAATCTTTAGAGATCTTTGATGTATCCGGCTCGAGTTCTTTCCAATCAGTCATAATTTTTTGAACTGAAATTATGTAGGAATTTACCCGTTCCGCTTCTCCTGGCTGGGATTCTACCATGAACTTCAGTGGAGTGTAGACGCCTCATTGCATTTCCTGGTAGTACTTGTCGAACCTCAAAATTTCTCAGTCGTTCTTGTTCTTCTTCTGGCGTAAGAAGTTTTGGATCAACCCTCTTGGAACCTTTGTCACACTTGTCAAGAACTTCCATTAGAAATTCTCTTTTTTGTATTTCCAGAATCTGGAAATATTCCTTGTTTTCGGAATAACTCGAACTTTCGTTTCGTTTCATTTTCTCATGGAGTGTCTCCTCCATTAGTGGATAAATAATATCAAAATATAATATAATCATATATTTCTCTAATAAACCTAAGCTCTGATACCATTTTTCAAGACTAGGGGATTAGCAGGCAATTAGAGGTGAATAAAAACTAAATGTGCAAAATTTTATGAAATCCATGGGACTAAAATCATTGACCAGGGGGTAGTGTGATAATTTATTCATAACACAAGGGTGATTTTTTATATTAAAATTTTCATAGGGGGGTTTTTGATATTTTCATATATTACAGGGGGTCAAAATGAATTTGACCCTGTACTTTTTTTAAAGTATTGATAATTTGATATGTAATTTGAAAAAATTCTCACAAGTGATAGCATATTCGATCAAAAAATATTTCATAAAATGAGATGAGATTGACAAAAACAAAAAAAAAACAAAGAAAAAGAGATGTCGTTGTCACAACTCTTAGTGTCAACACCTGCCCAACTTTGTATCTTCATCACCATCTCATTTTTGGTCGTTGTCACACTTACTTCTCATTGTTCACATTCGAAGTTCATTAATTGCTTCAAATGTGCTTATCTTCTCATTTTTCAACAAAAATCTGATAAAAACGTTACCTGCTCTCTAAGTCCCTTTTCACAACTTATATAGTGCTGCAATTGGATGATATTTTCATCCAAAAATCTCTAAGTTTCCAATGCCCAATACCTTCCTGTCAATGTCATGTCAGAATTTTACAACAGCTCCGTCAACGACAGTCAATTAGAGGGGTTGCTTTGCTACATTTTAGGAGAAATAACTTTTTTAATTTTATAAATTAGGTTCATATTATTTTTAGTCTAATTTTCATTTTAAATTAATATTTTTAATTTTATAACTTATAAAAAGTAGTATTTTTTATTTTTATGCACTTTTTATATTTATAATTTGACAATTTAGGTTACGTGTCTAGCACGTTGTCTACTTGATTCACTTGTGGAAGACATGATTATTTGTGTTGCTTCTACTTGACTTCAACTTATAAAAATATGGGAATGATAAGATTCAATTTTTGTTAGAGAATAAAGAAATCGCTATGTTTTATTGTCCTATTTTTCTTCAAAATTTATGTTTTTTTCCCCCAAAAATAGTCCCAAGGTGGAAAAGAAATTAATTTTTCCTCCAACAAAAAATACTTAACTAACACATATAGGCACGTGTGCTACACTGTTAAATTATAGACCAAAAAATAATTGAGGACCAAAAGTATTAATTCTTGTAAGTTACAGGACTAAAAATGCTGATCTCGTAATGAATTAGATCAAAAGTAAAATGGACCTAACTTATGGGATCAAAGATATCTTTTTCCCCTATATTTCATAGTATTATGGGTATTTTTCGGAACTCAGCAATAATTTACGGGTGCGAAATGTCTTTATATTAACTTTTATCAATTTTAAAGTAATCTCAGTATGCAATTTGATATTTACATTAACTAGTAGGATTAATTAAATTTGACTTTTTTTTGAAAAATATTAAATTATACCTTCTTCCAAAAAATTTTTAGAATTATACTTGTACTTTTTGAAAATTCACCATTTACACCTGACTCACTATTATTAATGATCGGATGAAAAATGCTAACATTTACAAAAAAAAGTTACATACTCTTTTTAAGGGTTAAATGCAATTTACCCCTGTGATATGTAAAATGAGCAAATACCCCCTGTAAAAAATATTTAGCAAATTAGCCCATGTAAAAAATATTTAACAAATTAGCCCCTGTAAAAAATATTTAGCAAATTACCTCATGTGTTTTAAAATATAGGAATTAATTTACTATTTTATTTTTATATTTTTTTTTTCACTCATTTCTCATATTAGATGTGGGTAAGTTGTATTTTTTTATTTAATATTTTTATCTAAAGAATTTTGTACTTATAAAAGAATGTGTAATATTATTATAATGTACAAAGTAAAATAAAGGGGGCGGGGGGGTTGGGGAGTTTGTAGTGTACGCTGTACGCTTCATTACCGGGGGAGCGCTCATATTCCAATCCTCAATCTTCCCTCCTTAAATTTAATTTTTTGGAGTTTGAAAATAGAGCGCAAGACTTTTTACCCCACCTTTCAATCCTCATCTATAAATTCACTGCAATCCATTCCCCACCCAACCCGACCAACCCACTCCACGACCCTTATACGACAAACCCATTCTCCCCAAGATTCGCTTAATCATGTCCCCTCCTCCTATCCATGGTGCTGATCAGGTGGTACTTGTGTCGCCGCCTCATCGCCGCTCCGGCGAGGTTCATGTCATTGTCGGTCCCATGTTCGCTGGCAAGACCACAGCCCTCCTCCGCCGTGTTATGGCTGAAGCTGATACCGGAAGGTCTTTCTCCACTCTCACTCTCTTCTTTTTACTTATTCTTTATTTTTTTTCTCAAATGATAAATTGATTATAAATGTGGTACATTCGTTTCTTCAAAAATTAGTATGGGATTCTGATTTTGAGTGAATAATTATAGAACTGTGGCGATGATAAAGTCGAGTAAGGATACCCGGTACGCGGCCGATGCAGTGGTGACCCATGACGGCACCAAGTTCCCTTGCTGGCCGCTGTCAGATCTCTTGTCGTTTAAGCACAAGCTTGGTGCTGATGCCTACCACAAAGTAAATCCTGTTTACTACCCTTCCACTCTCCCATTTGGATCTGTTGATTATTTTGTGGCTGATTCATGTTAAATTGGTTGATTAATGACTCTGAATTTTCTAGTTTAAATTTTGTTGAAGGAGTATAATGTTTTCATACTTGATTAATTGACTGGAGTCTGATTCTTAATTAGTACTACATATAATGTGCTGGAGTAATCTTTTGAAGAAAGCCGAGCTGGTATTCTTTATCTGAAAAAAAAAAGTTCTGAAATTTGGATTTGAAAATTTATGTCATTTCAATGGGGAAGAAGAAATTTACTTGGCCCATATTGTTAAGAAAGTGATATATATTGCATCAAATTCATGTGTGATTTCGAAGTTTCTCTTGAACAACTATCTTGAGTAGCAAACATTAGTTGAGGGTTGAAAAATTTATCATACAATTCTCATGTTATGATCATTCATACAAGAACTATTGCGGATGTGCTCTTGCTATGTACTAAATGTTCTTTGATAATCCTCTAAAAGCAAGTATAATATTTGGCAGTTGGATGTGATTGGTATTGATGAAGCTCAATTCTTTGGCGACCTCTATGATTTCTGCTGCGAGGCAGCTGATCTTGATGGGAAAACTGTAGTGGTTGCTGGCCTTGATGGTGATTACTTAAGGTAAGTGTCAAACTAAAAACAAAGATTGGCTTCCTTGAAGCTGCATTAAAGAACATAGTTCTTTTATACTTTTGGATTAAAGTGCATGCTTTGTGCTTGCAGGAGGAGTTTTGGCTCGGTGCTAAATGTAATCCCACTTGCTGACACCGTAACAAAATTGACAGCCCGTTGTGAACTATGTGGCAGACGTGCTTTCTTCACTTTGAGGAAGACGGAAGCAACACAAACGGAGCTCATAGGTGGTGCTGATGTTTACATGCCCGTTTGCAGACAACACTATACCAACGGACAAGGTGTTGTTACAGGAGCTGCAAAAACGGCTTTTGAAACTCCTACAGTTCAGAGTTTGGAAACAGCTGCCATGGTCTAGATTGCTTGTTGGCTATACTAGTATGTATTAAGTACCTCGTTTCATTGTTTCTTTTATTAGCCAAGATCTCCATGGCTGTGTAGCTCCTCTGTTTTGTGTATAGCTTTACTTCTATATTCAGACTCATCATGTGTGAGTTGGAAAGATGATATCCGCTATAATATAAATCTGTTTCTTGATTAACATTAAGGAATCAAAGCATATTCATTTGCATTAGTTGTTCACCATCTTCTGCTATGCATACATTCATATCTTTCAATCATTAAGTGATTTAAAGTAATTGTACTAATCAGTTAAACTTCTCTTCTAAACGATCAACTTAAGAAACAAATTCAAAACAGTTATCATATCTCCTAAAGAACATTTTCAAAACCATTCAAAGTCTAAGAAATAACATCATACATGATGTGAATGTGATGTGTTATTTACGAAGTATTTGCAAAAATTTCTACTTTTAGAAATGTGAATTTTGTAAAGAAAGTTGAAAGGTGTAGCAGAATTAAAAGTGATTTTTATTAGTAAAAAAAGTGAAAAACAACTTAGAGTTAATTAGATAGTGTTTCAAGAAAAAATACTTTTAGAATAAATTTAATTGATTAAAAATTATTTTGTCCTTATAAAAAAGATACTATTTTTTGCTTATCATTTCACTTGTTTTGTTAACAATAAATATTTTTTCACAAAAAATGATAAATTTTATATTGATTTGTATATTTCATATTTAATTTTTTAAAAATATTAAAAAGTATATATTTAATGTAATAATGCTCCCACTAAGTAATATAGTTGTTGATTAACTCCATGATTGCAAGAAAAAAAATATTTCATTAATTAACCAAATAATAATGTGAACGAAATAATATATTTAGATTATATAGCAAATAAATATAAAAATCTTAAAGTAGCAAATATGTGAAAGTGTAAATATAATTATTATTGAATTAATTTTTTGAAAACTCCAATATCAACTTTAAATACACAATTTGAAAAATAAATAAAAAACGATAAAGTTGAATTAAAATTATTATAGTAAGGGTACAATAGTAAAAAATAAAGTTGAATTTATTTACAAAAAAATCAAAACAGCTAAAAGCACCCCCAAAATGTTTCTAACTTTGACCTAAAAACGTTTTTCTTAATTATTTCAGATGTAGAAGTTTGCATTTCAAATCCTCTAAAAATACCTTTTAAGAGACATAAGTTCAAAAACTCTCTCAATTAAACAAAGGCAATGTAGTAATTTTCTAAATATGAAAATTACCGGAAAAATGAAAAGAAAATGGCAGATGGTATAATGAGACATGGAAGGGTGTTTGGTTGAGTTTACACGTTTTTTAAAGCATCTTATAAGATGTCGTGAAATCTTTGATAATTTTTTACAAAAATAAATCTATAAAAATTTAAAAATACAATGTTAAAAATTTAAAAATCTTTTAAAAAATAGTAATAGATTGCCTATTTTAAAAATCTTAAATAAATTAGTTCCATTTGTTCTTTATTTTTTTAATATATTTCGTGCTTAGTTTAGAATCCAAACTCTAATATTTCTTTTTCCTTTTCTTAAAAATATCTTAAAAGAAACTATATTAATTTGACAGTTGAGCTTAGAGGGTGTTTCACTAAGTTTATATAAAAAACTTCTTATATACTTCTACATCTTATAAGATATTTTAAGAGTTTATAAGATATCGAATCTTAAATTCCTAAAATATTTGAATAAAATAAGATGTAAAAGTTTATACAATGTTAAAATATTTTCATAAATATTAAAAATTAGTTTAATTTCAAATAAAAATTTAATAGATAATTTTCTTTACAAAAATAAAACAATTGATCTATTATTACGTAAACTTTTGCATAATATAATTGATGCATGCTGAGGTCCAGCAACACCATAATGGTTGAAGGACTTTAAAAAAAAAAAATCCTAAAATTACAAGGGGACCAGCACTACGATACTTAAGTCAGTAACGTATTTACGAAAAAAATGAAAATAAAAACTTGAATTGAAGTGAGAATACTGGTTGAAAATAATATTAAAGTGATATATCTTATATGGAGTACAAAAAGAGAGCTAAAACTAGTGTACAAGTCGAGAAAGAATGAGAGAAAGAGCGTGATAGCTTGTGTTCCCAAAATAATTGCATAGTCTCCATTTGGGGCAAATGATATGCCGTTGGATAACTATATGTGTTAGCTAATTAAAAAAAAAAAAGTTTATGATTTGAACTTATTTGAAAAAAATTATGACCATTTGAAGATATCTTGCTAGGTCAAATCGAAAATCCGAAAATCAGTTACTCGCTAATTAAATAGTTAATCCAGTCGGGCTTCTTAGAGCTAATCGAAGATCTTTTAATATGACGTGTGCTAAGGTGTCAGCAATCTGTATGACGTGTTGTCCCTACTATATGCTAACTCAACATGCTAAATTGAGTTTATTTATTGGGCTTGCCAGGTGATAAGGCAAGTTATAAGCTTTTTACTTGCTCATGAGCTAGCAGGGCTTGACCTGATGGGTTGCTTGGTGGGGACTTACTTCTTTATTCTTAGGCTTTAATGAAAAATATTTGAGGGGTATCACTAATATATATATACATTTGATCTAGATATATAATTGATACTTTCTTTATTAATTCAATGCCTATTTTTAATTATATAATTATAATGTTTTAAATTTATATATTTGAAGTAACTATAATATGAACGGTAATCTAATTTTTGTTTAACTATAGTAATTTATTATTAGGATTTTCTCTTCTTCAAATGTAAGAAAAAATAAATAGCAAATATTTTAAAAAATTATGTACTAAGTAAAATCATAATCCACTATTATCGCTAAAATAATTATTTTGAATGCATGTAAATATATAGGTTATATTAAAATTTGATATACTACAACAGTTTAAACGAATTACTCCTAAATTTATTAAGAAAGAAACAAAAAAAGAATATAAATAAAATAATGAGGATATTTGTTTTTATGAATATTAATGATGTACAGACCTTATAAGATGTTTTAGAAAAATTGGGTGCAGTTTGATTTTTTTTAAAGACTTTACGAGATTCAAAACATTTTCAGATTTTATACTCTTCAATAAAAAATATAATTTTTTTAAAACTTACAAATTCTCAAACATCTAATAATAGGATATTTTGAATAGCTTATAAGCTTAATGACAAGTTAAGAATCTTTAAACAACTTTTGTCCTACCTGTTATCGTTTTATTTACTTAAGTACTTGTCTAAAAACTTAGCAGGTACTGAGACCGATATGCTTGATCTCTTTAGATGGCTGCTCCACCCATTCCACTCCTTGGTTTCACTGGGTCTATCCAAGCTAGTTGATGGGCTAATTGGGTGGTGGGCTCCTCCAGGCGTGGACTTCGGCTAATAGAAATTGTGGCCGTACAATAACCTGGTCCATCAAGAACAACCTTGTCCTCAAGTTTGAAACTGGGGAATGCTGAGCAAAACTCGTCGAGAGCAATCCACGAAGCGTTTGACTCGTCTTAGCCTTCCCAGTGCACCAAGATCATGACCTTTGAAAGGCGATGGGTTGGATCAATGACCCAAGACGCGAAGAGGGAGGCGATCTGCATCGGGGTCTTAGAGCATTCGGCGGAATGGAAGTGGGATCGGTGGGTGGGTCTTCCCGGAACTTTTTCCAAGAGAGATGTGGAGAACCAAGTGGACACGAGCGCCAGCCAGTAGATCCAACTCGTAAGCCATGGCCCTGATACGGTGAATAGTGCGGAAGGGCCCAAAAAAATGGCTAATGTTAGGTCCATGGACACTGTCATGATCGCGAGTTTACCTTGGGTGACTAGATTCTCTTGTACCTTCATCTGTATCGACAACAATTGGTTTGCTGTCGTTCCTCACAAAAGCTGAATCACGAAGGCTAGCTCGAGCGAGATGGTACTTTTGAAAGAAAATGGACCATCCCGAAAACGCGGTGGAAACGGAAAAAATTCATAAATTAAATGAAAAAAATTCAAGAAACCCCAAGTGATATCGCAAATGAGAAAATTACCTCCTTACGAAAAATAAATCGTGATTTACCTCTTTGTATTTTTAAAAATACAATAATTTACCCCCCAATAATTTTTAAAATAAAGCAATTTACCTCCCTGTATAAGGAGGTAAATTGCTTCATTTTAAAAAGTATAGGGGGGTAAATTGCTATATTTTTTTTATAGGGGGGTAATGTGCTCATTTTCAACATTACAAGTGTAAATTGCTATTCACCCATAAAACCAATAACTTCAGATCAAGAGGTACACTCAATTCCCAGCGTTCGGTGTATGAAAAATGCAGATATAGAATAAAATAAATATTCATGCGTAAGGCTGACAAAATGCGTAACTGAAATCGAGAATTACTTTAGTTATTTTTCTTCAACCAGCTTCTAACGTTGTTCCCTTCTGCGATTCTGTTCAAGCAAGCTCCAAGTGTAGAAATCCTCTAGAGGTTGTACACACCACACCCGGAAATATAAATTCTGTTCTCTTGCTAGAAAGAATGAATCCGGGAAGAAAGAATCAAATCAACATTATTGATTAGTGCGTTTGATTCTTTCATTGTTCTTGACTTGATTCAAAATCAAAAAGAACCTAAGAGAATGAGACAGGGAGAATCGACTAGGCTTAGAGAGAAAGAGAAGGCTGTTAGAGGTAGTAGAACCTTGCCCATGCCTTCATCAATCAATCAATACAATCAAGTTCACTTTTCAATATAGATAGTGGCCGAAAATCGATGCTCCCTTGGAGCATATTTTTGGCAACATTCATATGAAAGATGAACCTACCACTTATCCTTAATCAAGTTCAAGGATGATGGTTCTTTGTGCTTCCACTTATATGTCGATCGGGCTTGATTAATTTAACCATTAACTCAATTCAAGTTCAACAAGGTTCATAAGCCCTTTTAATTAATTTCATTAATCAAAATCTTATCAAGTGAATTCCTTTATTTAATCCAATGAAATAAATCTTGTCCATCTCTATCATTTAATGAATCCAATAATTAATTGACCTAAGCTCAATTAAATTAATCCAATCAATTGAAATTGTGCAAACTCCAATTTTAATTTAGTCCAATTAATTAAACTTTGGGCCATCCATCAAATGGATTATGTTATGAAATGGTCCAATCACTTATGTTCTAGTGGAATTAATCTAATCCAATTAAATTAATTCACTTATTTTGGAATTAATTCCAAATTACTTCACTTTTACAGTAATTTGTGTGTAACTCTTTAGGTTCACCCTCAATTAGATCTAGGTTACGTCCAACACGATTGATTAATTAATCTAATTTAATTAATTATTTGTAATTAACCATTAATCATAAACGCCGGTCACCATAGGTAGTTGTCTAGCAATGGTCCTTGGCACTAGAGATTTGGTGAATATTAGCATGAACATTTAGGTTCTTGAGTTCCATACGGGAATGGACCTTCCATCAACTATCTCCTGACTTTAGTTTAGGACATTGAATTGGGTGTCGACTTTAATTCTGGGTCAGGCAATTGTGTGTCATACTTGAATGAGTTTAATCTATTGATTGACCTAAGGAACCATTCCCTATTCAACCAATCGCTTTAGCCAAAGACTTTTAAAGAGTCTAAACCATCTCAAAGTGCATAGGAGACATTCTGTCAAATATTGACAGAAGACAGATTATCTCTTGGAATCCATCGTCCTCAATACATACTCTGGTTGCACTGGACAAAGATTATAATGACCAAATTAAAGACACGATCAACTCTCGTCAGATCCAAGATACAATATTCAAATGCATGTGACATCCATGATTCCTCGAGTCCGAAGATTAGTCCTATACTATCGAAGTTGAGAATTCTATTCATACTGATAAAGCCTCCAAAACTTTCATATGACGACTTATGTGAGTCAGTTTTAAGGATCGCGGGGTACGGCCAAGGAACCACTAGAGGAAGAAGTAAACAAAAATGCATAATAATAAAATTAAAGTATAGTAAATAACGAATTCGAGGAGTGTACTCTTGAAATTCTTGGGCGTATAATAAAATAAAACGTACACAGGGCTGAGGTGAAAACTACATAAACCAAATATAAAGAAGGTAGAAATACGATACCTTTATTTTTTAACATTTGGTTGAAATGTTGTTCACTTGAGGCTCTAACTCAGGAACCTTTTAATTCATCCACACCACACTGAAATTGAAATTTCATTGTTCTCTTTACTAGAAGAGAACAAGATAAAAATATGCTCCAAGAGCGCAAGAGAGGGGCAGCTAGGAGGTGCTAGAGGAAGGAGAGGGATTTTTTGTATTGTGTAATAATGTCATAATTATTTTTTAAATAATTATATAACATATATATATATCTTGTATTGATAATTAAAAATGTGTCTAGATACATTCTTTTTATCTACAAGATATATTTTTCTTTATTCCAAATAAAAAGATACCCAACAATGACTAAAAGTGTGCTTTCCAAAATTGCAATTTGTTAGCTATTTATTTCCTTTCATGGAATTTTTCCATGGGCTCAAAAATTCATGTTGGCCGATTTTTTAATCAAATAAAAATACAAGCCCAATGAATTTTTATTTACATTTAATTTTAATAAAAATCTATTTAATTTAGCCCAATATGTATTTAATCTAATTAAATACATAAGCCCAAATTGTCTTTATTAATTAATAAGATCCATCTTATTAGATAATAAGGACAGACCCAATTTAAATTAATGCCATTAATTTATTCTTGAGATATTCTTCGTCTAATGGATCTCCCTTTTGTAAGTAATCTAATTACTTGTGGAATTCAAAATTAATTCCTTGTTCCTTTTCAGTGATTTGTGTGTGACTCTTTAGGTTCACCTTTCAGCTAGACTTGGGCTAGTGTCTAATGTTATTATTAATTTAAATCTAATTTAATTAATAATTATTGATTAATCTTTAATCAAGAAAAGCCCGTCACCATGGGTGACCTTCTAGCAACGGTCCATAGCACTAGAGACTAGGTGAATTTTCGTGTGAACATTTAGTCTCTCGAGTCCATACGGGTATAGTCTTTTCGTCTACCATCTCCTGGCCTTTGTCCAAGGCATGAAATTAGGTGTTGACTCCCATACTATACTAGGCATCTATACTTAATATTTGAGATCGCGTTATGCCAAGTTTCTCGTCATAAGAACCTCTTTTTTTTATTTGATCAATGATTGTGGCCACAGGTTCATAGAGCGTGAATGCATCTCTAAGTGTGTAGGAGATACCGCTGTCACATACTAACAGGAAACGAGTCCTCTTCTTGGAACTCACCGTCCTTGCTACATAATCCGACTGCACTAGACAAGGCTTCTGATGATCATGTCTGTGATACAATCACCTTTCCCACAAATCCAAGATACGGTCATCATATGCACGTGACTGTCGTGATTCCTCAAGTCTGAGGACTACTCCCGTACTATCGGAGGCGGAGATTCGAGTCATATCGACCAAGCCTCCAAGGCTTCCATATGAGGATCCCTTCGAGTCACTTCAGTCAGTTGACCACCTTGTCAACTAACCCACTGAAGTTGCATAGATGTCCAATACCTGTCACCGATGAAACACAACACTCATCCAAGGAATGCAATACTCAGTGCAAGTCTCAGTATGACTCTCGATGCCCAGTCTCGAGGTCCTCGACTTGGAACATTTCAGACTAACCCTCAAAAGTTGGTTTTATTGCCTTCATCCAATGTGCAGCCCAACTACATGGGTTATTAAATGGTCTGTGGGCATCTATTGTGACATCAAAGCAGTGCTTAATGTAATTGGTAAGCACAACACACACATGTACCAAAGACGAATACTTACCATAGTTTGTGGGCATCTGTTATGGGTCTACTATAGTTTCTGCCAATGTTCTGCGGTCCAACTGCACATTACATCTTCCTATCATTGCTCCAAATAGATAATGGTGTCTAAGATTTTTCTTTGGACCTTTGATAAAATCCTGGGCCTTTTGACTTGTGCTACAGCCTAGTTGTCATCCTCCAAAGGTGACCATTGGCGCGACTATGCTAGGTAGCCCATCCAACAGTTGGGTGTAATTTTTCAATGCAAACACTTCCCAATGTAACTTCTAAAGTTGCCATACATTCAACTTTAATGATGAAGCTCCTTGTGGTATTCCACCTGGAACCTTTCCAATATTACCACATCATCATAAAGCTTGTACGTGTGCTTGTTTTGAGATTAAACATTATTCATATGATGTTGGAAGCTATTATCGGTATAGCCTTCCAGAATCAACTCTCCATTAATGTGCGTTAAGAGCTCTTCTTTAATTCTTATTCATGTAATAAAGATAGCCCTTCAACAACTATCTGTTGCCTCATTGGTGCACACTCGATTTTTATTGTTATGCTCTAAAAGGCATAAGCAACATTGGACTTAGTTCACCGAACAACATTCCCGTGCTACTTACAGCAAAGACTTAGGGGATGTAAAATATCTAAGCTCCTCATCGGTTTACCATGACTGAATCTTGGATAGCTTATCCCTAGATATGAATTCAATTCCTATATGAAGAATTTATATGAACAATTTTCGTGTTTTAGAGTTTCACAACATTTTTTTATCATTTCAAATAATCAAGACATTTTTAATATCTAAAGCACTAGGAACAAAATTGAGCTCCTACTGACCTTCCATCTTGTTTTTGACCAAGTCATGTACCTCAACAAGTAAAAACAAGTATTCCAGATATAGGACATTCAAATTTAGTTTGAATTCCATAGTGAATATTATGGTTCTAAGCTATTTATTCGGATCAATATCTCACATTTCTTCTCCTTGTTCGGTTAGACTCAGTAATTCGTACCTTTCAGGTAACTGGGGTTTTTTGATCGTCCTTCAAAGAACTAAAATATAATCAGTGAAGATTTGATTACAAATAATTTTTGCATTATTCCATACCGAAACTATATAAATCAGACTCTAAGTCTAATTTGCCTCCCACTAGTCCCTTGACGTATGCGGGATCATTCCTTATACTCAAGTAGGGGTGGGCGAATGGGTCGGGTTAATCGGGTCCCGACTCGACCCGATCGGATAGCAATGAATCAGATCAGTTTTATCAGTTTTTGCATGGGTTCGGATTAACCCGTAACCCGACTAAGAGTAGTCGGGTTCGGGTTGTAGACCTTACCTGAGGAACCCGATCGGGATAAAAGAAATAAGGGCAGGAGACTTCACAGTCTTCACAGACGGGTTCACGCTCAGTTCTTTATCTTCTTTCTCTCTTTCTTCCCCACAATCTTCTTCCTCCAGCGGTCCAACCATTGCCGCCAGCGCCAAGCCTATTCTCGCTGATGCCGCCGACGACCGACCCACCACCGTGACTTCTTCTTCTTCGCCGGTAGAGTTCGTCGTCGCTATTTTGCTAGGTAATTTTTAAAATTATGGAGTTATAATCATGTAATGGACCTAATGGTAATGCATATTTTGTGAAATTAGATTAGATTTTTGGTTAGTTGTTGGGTTTGTTTTGTATTTTTATTTGAAGGTACATTTCTATCTTTCTATGCATGTTAAGTGTTTGTTGAAATGCCAAATTTAAGTGTTTGTTGATTATGCTTGAAATGCTCTAAATTGAGAGTGACTTTTCTTAGTTATGTTCAACCTATTATGAGGAGATGAGGAAACCAGTTTAGTAATATACAAAATGGCAACATTATAAGAAAAAGATCTCATTTAAATATGAAATGTAGACATAATAAAAATTTAAATCAAGTGCGATCGAAGATATATTTAAGCACACATTATAAAGAAGCCTATCCTACATCTTACAGACCACAAAGTCTAAAACATACAGTTGAGCCCTGATTTATCAATGTTATATGACATAACGTGTTTAGCTGTTAACCACTAGTCAACCGGCCTTAAGATTTTATTTGAACTTTGGTGGACAGTTTCTTGTAGTTTGCAAAGAATTGATGTTCCTTAGAATTAACTTGATGTTCTTGAGAAATAATAAAGGAGTTGTGGGTTTTGTTCGTGAAATGTGATTTTGTATTATTTTTTTCACTCATTAGGAATTCTGTCATGTTAGTCATCAGGCAAAGCTTCTTTCATCATAAAAATGCTTACTTTGTACTGTAGTGTACATGTAGTGTATGTATGTGTATTTATGTACAGTGAATTTGTATGTATATTGGACGGTGCGTTACTTTTTTTGTTCTTTTTGTTCTTATACTTTGCAGATTGGAAACATTGATTTCTCAATGGATGGAATTAGAAGTCACTCTCAATCTCAGTCTAACTCGTCATCGAATGCCCAAATTATAAATATGGAAGGATTGGAAAATCAGGTTAGTGGTGATCATCTTGAGAATGTTGAGCATTATATAGATGATAATATTGATAAGGAGTTGGAGGTAGAGGATCAGGAGGAAGATTTTATAGGTGATTCTAAAAAAAGAAAAAAGAGGGTAGTGACTTCTAGATAACCATGGTGGGATCATGTCATTAAATTTCATTATGAAAAGGATAATGTCCAAAAGGCTAGGTGCAAATATTGTAGTAGAGAGATCAAAATCGATCCAAAAGCACATGAAACTAGACTTTTGAAGAATCATTATGAATCTTGCAAGAAAAAATCCCAAGAAATCGCCAGGTATCAATATAGATTGTCTTTCCAACTAATTCGCATTGGTGATAGAGATGCCCCTCTTGTTAACTGGAGATTTGAGCAAGACAAAACTAGAGAAGCTTTGTGTCACATGCTAGTTGTGGATGAACTTCAATTTAAGTTAGTCGAACATCCTGGATTTAGGCATTTCTTGTCTGTTGCATGCCCGATGTTTGCTATTCCATCAAGAAGAACAATAACAAAAGATATTTTCAATATATATGTGCATGAAAGAGCAAGGTTGAAGTCGTTTATTAAAGATCATGCTCAACGGGTTTGCATCACTACAGACACTTGGACATCTATTCAAAAAGTCAATTATATGTGTCTGACTGCTCATTTTATTGATGATGATTGGAACTTGCACAAAAGAATTTTGAACTTTTGTCTAATTATCAGGCATAAAAGTAAAGAAATAGGTAAAGGTGTTGAAAAATGCTTGCTTGATTGGGGTGTTGACAGGGTTTTCTCTATCACTGTTGATAATGCGTCTTCCAATGGTGGGACTATCGTTTACTTGAAAAAAAAGTTTGAAAATTGGGGGCAAAACATCTTAGGTGGGAGATATGTGCACATGAGGTGTATGGCACATATAGTTAATCTTGTTGTGCAGGATGGGTTAGCATGAAACTATCTCTCGTATTAGAGGGGCCATCAGGTATATTAGGAATTCTCCAGCTATGTACAAGAAATTTCAAGAGTGTTTGAATTTGAAAAATTGGAAACGAAAAAGTTGTTATCTCTTGATGTACCTACTAGATGGAACTCCACCTACTTGATGTTGGAGACGGCTATAAGCCTTAAGATCGCATTTGATGCTTATGAAGATATAGATCTTGTTTATAAGACTTATCTTTTGAGACAACCATTTGATGGGATACCGACTGATTAGGATTGGGAGAGAATAAAGGTATTGGTGAAAATTTTAAGGCATTTTTACTGTCTCACTTTGCGCATTTCTGTTGCCTTGTATGTCACATCTAATCTGGTTTTTTGTGAAATATGTGAAGTTGACTTGCTTCTCAGATATTGGTTAAGTAGTAATGATATTGAATTAAATGAGATGGCAAGAAAGATGAAAGAAAAGTATGACAAGTATTGGGGATCAATTGAGAAGATGAATATGATTTTATATTATGCCGTGATCCTTGATCCACGTCATAAATTGGAGTTCATTGAATTTAGCTTTGATAAATTGTATGGTGGTACCGAACAAAGCAATGTGATGAAAAAATAAGTGAGAGATGGACTTTATGAGTTGTTTAATGATTATAAGTTGAGATACGGTCATAGTCTTCAAGGAATGCCAGAAAGCTTGGGATTATGATTTAGTCGTGTTTCTTCATCATCTTCCTCTTCAGTTGAGACATCTACACAATAAACTGATTATGAAGCGACTCGTACGTTCACCATAGAACAGGAGTTCAGTATGTACAAATCAGGTGTAAAAAGGGATCGTGTGAAATCAGAATTAGAGAAATATCTTGGTGAGGATGTTGAAATGCATAGAGACAAATTTGACATACTAAATTGGTGGAGAGTAAACGCCCAAAGGTTTCCCATTCTTTCCAAAATGGCTCGGGATATATTAGCAGTTCCAGTCTCAACTGTTGCCTCGAAATCTGCATTTAGTACCGGTAGTCGTGTTCTTGACACTTTTAAGAGTTCTTTGTCTCCTAAAATAGTGCAAGCACTTATTTGTACTCAAGATTGGATACGAAAAGACTCCAAATCAATTAGCATTGAGGAGGATTTGACTGAATTTGCAGTGGTTGAGAAAGGTACTTATTTATTTATTTTCTTGTATTTTGATTATTGTTCAATTCTATGTATTCTACTTATATATTTTACTTGTCTAACTACTATCTATTTTGTTGTAGAGTTGACTAAGTTGGGGGTTGATTCAATATTTATTGACATTTAATGGTGCTAACTGGTACTTGTAAATCTTTGGCAAGGTATTAGCACGGTAGAACCTCATTGTGTAATATTAAATTTTTAAACTGTTTGACTTTGTCTAATAGTTCTTCCACTTTGTATGTTTAATGCTTGACAGGTCGAGGACTCGAGGATGGAAATGTGATATGAGCTAGTTGCTTTTTCAGTCTGTAGGCATTAGGATTTAGGAGGCCTTGGCTTTATTGTTGTTACTGAAATGATTTACAAAACCTTTGATAATTTATGGATGTGATTGTTTTTGGTATTTATGTAAAGCTTTATGTATTTGTGTCCATAAGTTATATTTTAGATTTACGTGGAGTGAATTACTTTTATTTTGAAAAATTGACCTTCTATATTTTTTGAAGCTAAAAAACCCAAATCCGATGGGTACCCGATTGGCCGGGTATCTGACTTAGTTGGGTTCGGGTTCATTTTTCCCACGTCGGGCCCCGACCCGAACTCGAACTACCCGACCCGACGCCCACCCCTATAATCAAGACCTTTTGTAAAACATAGATTTTGCCAATCCATAACAAATATGTTGTCTGGATTACGACCTTAAGAAAATGCCATGTTTTCTAACTTGACAGTTTTCGAAAGTCCATATCCAAATGAGCTAGGCAATTCAATGCAATACCGACCGACCATGTCCAATCAAGGTTCCATTTCTACTTCACCAAAGACAGTTCAACATTGTCTCTTCGAGAAGAATTTAATTGAATGAGAATTCCATTCTCATTTGGATATTTCAAGAACACCCACTAAATACACACCACCTTGATCCTATCGAAGGATCTGTCTCTGTAACTAGTTTGGTTCTCCACATCAAGTCTAATTCCCCAATTTTCCAGAAATCCTTAGACTTGTGAACGCTCTAGTGGTCTTTGTGTATTTAGTGACGTACAGATGTCTAGTTGGATCTAATCTAATAGATCGTTTGACAAGCATTTCTTTATCCCATAAAGTGCTTTCACAGCTTTCTTCCTTCTCCTGAAGGATTCATAAGTTAGTTAAACTCAAATCATCTATTGCTAGACTCTTTGAATTTAGGGGTGGGCGAACGGGTCGGGCTTTTCAGGTCCCGACCCGACCCGATCGGGTAAAGGCAAATCGGATCGGGTTTGTCGGATTTTTTTTCGATTTTGGGTTATCCCGAAACCTAATTCTTCCCAATCGGGTTCGGGTTCGGATATTAAATATCCACCCGAAAAATCCGATCGGGTACCCGATTGAGAGAAGGGGAAAAAGGGGTACGGGTTATATCCAAGCCAGAAAACCCTTGCTGCTGCTCTCCTGCTCCCGTTTCTTTCCTTACTACTGTCTACTGCCATTGTTGCTGCTGTTGCTGCTGCTGTCGCCGACTAGACATCGCCCCGGCAACCAGTCGCTGCGGCCGCGCCACCCACCGGACTCCGACAACAAGGAGCTCTCCTTCATCACCGACAACAGTCGCTATTTTTGCGAATTTTCAGCATTGTGCCTGGTAATTTTTCAACGATTGGAGTTGTTTTGTTGATGTAATCATATAATAGTTATGTATTTTTGTTGTAAATAGATTTTTGGTTAGTTTTGATGTGTTTTACATTTTGATTTTGAAGGTAAGTTTGTAGGCATACTTAGTGTTTGTTGAAATGTCACATTAAAACACAAAGTCATTTGCTCTCGTTGGTTTTAGGCTTTTAGCATTAATAAGTAAATGATGGATAGAATGCAAGTGAATTGCAGAACTAATGCAACAACAGTGGTTAAAAATCATCCAACTAAAGTGGGGTAATGGTGCTGTGAAATTGGATTTTCATCAATTGAACAAGCAGTGGTTTCCAAATCATGCCTGTTGGTTTTATTCAATCAGCACGTAACAGCAGCACTTGGTATTCGTGTGTAATATTAATTGAACAACCAAACACCATTACCATGTTTCAAAGCATTGATGCGACTATTTATTGTATATGATAGTAACATGAGTTGTCATTTTTTTATCAGAGCTATGGTCTATTTAGAGAAGAAGTTGCATTTGCATGTTTCATCTTCATACTTCAATTCTTCAAATTAATTGAATAATTCTCTATCTATATATTTGTTTGTGTTAATTTGCTTTGTAGTGCTAATTAGCTCGAAATTGAAAACGCGTCATTTTAAATTCAAAGTTCCATATATAAAAAGATTTTTAATACTAGATATGAAGACTATATATATGCTGGAAGCCTTAAACCCTTTTACCTGAGTGATTTGATTAATTTACTGAAACCCTTCCTATTTCAATAGCTAGTAAATATAGGCCGTAAACTATAAATTCATAGATGGTGATGCTACTACCATGTGACGTTATGACATCATTGTACATATATACATATATATATTGGTTAATTTAGATTATGCATACATATATATATATCTACCCCGTTGGGTGGCATGAAAGTTCCTCAGGCCAAGTCTTGATCGATTTCATGCATTCTTTGTAGTATTGGATATATTCCTAATTAACAATGTGGAATTATCAGTAGAAATTACGATCCTTAAAAACGGTGTACTGTACGTTGCTGATAAAAAAAAGGTGAATTAAAATGTTATGTAATGCAAGTTTAATTATATTAGAAGTAATGTAAAGATGTCGTGCAATTTCATCGTTCATTTCAACCTAGCTAAGTTGATCTTCACACATCAAAGGGCACTTGCTTGGCTTAACTTGGAGTCCGTCCAGTCTTATATCAGTCAAAAGTCAAAACTCTAATTTTACATGCTAATATTTATATATTTATTCAGTGCAAGGTTATGAGAGAAGCAACTATTAATATATTTTTTGTTCTTATACTTTGCATATTGGAAACATTGGCTTCTCAATATATCTTTCATAAATATGGATGGAATTGGAAGTCACTTTCAGAGTCTAACTCGTCACCGAATGCTCAAACCATAAATATGGATGGATTAGAAAATCAGATTAGTGGTGATCATCTTGAGAATGTTGAGCATTATTTTGATGATAATATTGATAAGGAGTTGGAGGGAGAGGATGAGGAGGAAGATGTTTTAGGTGATTCTAAAAAAAGGAAAAAGAGCGTAGTGGCTTCTAGATCACCGTATTGGGATCAATTCATTAAATTTCATTGTGAAAAGTATAATGTCCAAAAGGCTAGGTGCAAATATTGTAGTAGAGAGATCAAAGCCGATTCAAAAGCACATGGAACTAGACCTTTGAAAAACCATTATGAATCTTGCAAGAAAAAACCCCAAGAAATCAAAATAGTCTATCTTTCCAACCAACTCGGATTGGTGATAGAGACGTCCCTCTTGTTAATTGGAGATTTGAGCAAGATAAAACTAGAGAAGCTTTGTGTCACATGCTGGTTGTGGATGAACTTCCATTTAAGTTAGTCGAACATCTTGGATTTAGGCATTTTTTGTCTGTTGCATGCCCGATGTTTGCCATTCCATCAAGAAGAACAATAACAAAAGATATTTTCAATATATATGTGCATGAAAGAGCAAGATTGAAGTCGTTTATTAAAGATCATGCTCAACGGGTTTGCATCACTACAGACACTTGGACATCTATTCAAAAAGTCAATTATATGTGTCTGACTGCTCATTTTATTGATGATGATTGGAACTTGCACAAAAGAATTTTGAACTTTTGTCTAATTGTCGGGCATAAAAGTGAAGAAATAGGTAAAGGTGTTTAAAAATGCTTGCTTGATTGGGGTATTGACAGGGTTTTCTCTGTCACTATTGATAATGCGTCTTCAAATGATGGGGCTATCGTTTACTTAAAAAGAAAGTTTGAAAATTGGGGCAAAACATCTTAGGTGGGAGATATGTGCACATGAGGTGTATGTCACATATAATTAATCTTGTTGTGCAGGATGGTTTAAAGGGTGAGCATGAAACTATCTCTCGTATTAGAGGGGGCATCAGGTATATTAGGAATTCTCCAGCTAGGTACAAGAAATTTCAAGAGTGTGTTGAATTGGAAAAATTGGTGAAAGTTTTAAGGCATTTTTACAGTCTCACTTTGCGCATTTCTGGTGCCTTGTACGTCAAATCTAATCCTGTATTTCGTGAAATATGTGAAGTTGACTTGCTTCTCAGACATTGGTTAAGTAGTAATGATGTTGAATTAAATGAGATGGCAAGAAAGATGAAGGAAAACTATGACAAATATTGGGGATCAATTGACAAGATGAATATGATTTTATATTATGCCGTGATCCTTGATCCACGTCATAAATTGGAGTTTATTGAATTTAGCTTTGATAAATTATATGGTGGTACCGAACAAAGCAATGTGATGAAAAAATAAGTGAGAGATGGACTTTATGAGTTGTTTAATGATTATAAGTTGAGATACGGTCATAGTCTTCAAGGAACGCCAGAAAGCCTGGGATCATGATTAAGTCGTGTTTCTTCATCATCTTCCTCTTCAGTTGAGACATCTACACAATACACTGATTATGAAGCGACTCGTACATTCACCATAGAACAGGAGTTCAGCATGTACAAATTAGGTGTAAAAGGGGATCGTGTGAAATCAGAATTAGAGAAATATCTTGGTGAGGATGTTGAAATGCGTAGAGACAAATTTGACATACTAAATTGGTGGAGAGTAAACGCCCAAAGGTTTCCCATTCTTTCCAAAATGGCTCGGGATATATTAGCAGTTCCAGTCTCAACTGTTGCCTCGGAATCTGCATTTAGTACCGGTAGTCGTGTTCTTGACACTTTTAAGAGTTCTTTGTCTCCTAAAATAGTGCAAGCACTTATTTGTACTCAAGATTGGATACGAAAAGACTCCAAACCAATTAGCATTGAGGAGGATCTGAGTGAACTTGAAGTAGTTGAGAAATGTACTTATTTATTTTTTTTCTTATATTTCTCTTATTGTTCAATTCTATGTATTATGCTTATATATTCTACTTGTCTAATTATTTTCTATATTATTGTAGAGTTGACAAAGTTGGGGGTTGATTCAACAATTATTGACATTTAATTGTGCTAACTGCTATTTGTAAATTTTTGACAAGGTACTAGAACAGTAAAACCTAATTTAATAACGTTACATTTTTTATTTGGTTGACTTTCTCTAATAATTCTTTCACTTTGTACGTTTAATACTTGACAGGTCGAGGACTCGAGGTCGAGGATGAAAATGTGATATGAGCTTTTTCAGTCTATAGGCATTAGGATTTCGGAGGCCTTCTGATAATTTATGGATGTGATTGAACTCTTTTTTTTGGATATTTATGTAAAGCTTTAAGTATTTGTGTCCATAAATTATATTTTAGACTTACATGGATATATTTTAGTGAATTACTTTCATTATGAAAAATTGACCTATCTATATTTTTGCAAGCAGTCAAAACCCGAATCCGACGGGTACCAGATTAGTCGGGGTAACCGATTCAGTCGGGTTTGGGTTCGGGTTTATTTTTCCAAAACCCGACATGTCGGATACCTGACCCGAATAACCCGAATCCGAAAAACCCGATCCGACGCCCACCCCTATTTGAATTTACCAACCTACTTATCCTAACTAGAGGGATATGGGCTAGCTTATGAATGCCGTTCTCTATAAGTTTTATTCTTAACTATCCGTTTAGTCATTTATTTTGAGCGTGCATAATCTAATTATGACATGGAGTACGATAATTTATAACTCAGCAGACTTATTGTCAAATAAAAGAATCTTTGATTGATCAAGTTCGTACTCTAATTTGTCCAACAAATGACTATTAAAAACTTGATCATGTTGGATTACATAATTGTATACTATCTTATCATGAATATTAATGGCTAAGTCTACTTAGTTTTATAGCTTTCACAGCAACGGACTAGCTATCGCCTAGCTTTAAGACTACATGTCTCAGAGTTCTATTCCTTTTTATTTGTGCAAATCAATTGCAGAAATGCACTTCTAGATCAAGTGTACAACACTTGAAAATAAAAATAGTAATCATGTTTGCTCAACAAGTGCCATAGCTTGGGTGGGGAGGAGTTCACGATACTTCCTCTTCCAATCCCCTTTGGCAATGCAAACGTCATGTGTAAATATTGACTGCCGAACTATTTTTTTTTATTTTCCTTTTTTTTCACCCATCAGGGCGACAGGAGCGCTTAAAACGCTTGCAGCGGCTGACTTTGCTCCATTTCTTCTTCCTGATTCAGCGTCCAGCACCTTTGCCATTCGCTTTTGAGGTTGAACCCTCCAAATTTAATACTGATGACGTAGATTCTTTAATCGTTGCCTTGTATTGATCCAACTATTTTTATCAACTCATGAATGATCTTCTCAAGCACGTTTAAAGTTCATGATAAATAGGTCGAAGGAGGGATGAAGGGATTGAAGGATTACCTCAATGTACATTTCTTTTTCAAGATCAATACTGAGGTCATCGAGCTTCTCCACAAGGGTTAGCATCTTAACCCCATGTTTATGCACAGACGACCCTCAGTCATTTTGGATTCGAAAAATGTTTCCATTACAGCATATCCAATATGCCGGTTCGGTGCTACATAAATTTATTTTATGTGGAGCATTATTGATACAACAATGTCCAGCTTGTCATACTGCTCGTGGAGGACGGAAGCAGGTATGATGCTATGGATCTTGCGATTGTCTTCATGCCTGAATCCCAAACGTCAAACGTTCTTCAAGTAAGGACCCTTTTCGCAAGTTCGATGGAAGTGGCTTATCCATAAAATAAGCCAGGTTTGGTAACTAAGGACAATCCTCTAATTTTGCAGCCAATTAATTGATTAATGTGTTCCATAAAAATTAATCTCAAAAATAAAAAAATAAATTAGCGGATCTTAGACATGCATTCAAAACGCAAAGCATAAAAATAAGTAAATTATTGTAATATTGTGTTTGAGTTAAGACTTGGTCTTTTAGTCGTTAACCCCTCCCACTATTTCTACAAAATCCCACCACTCTCAAGTGGAGTTTTGGAAAATCCCTTTCCTAGTGGGTTTGAAATCCACAAGAATAATTTACCATGCCCCACTTTTACGATTCACATGAAAAAAGCCTTGTGGGAGGCAACCAATGCCATTCTCATTCCATAAGATTCCCAAGATGTTTTGCCTCACCTTTTCATATGATCCAGAGGACTCCAAGCGAATCATGCTACTCGGTGTTAAGCCCGACCATCAACCATATCGCACCTCAATTGTCGGCCCCCATAACTCATGAGACAGGAAAACAGTGAGTGTATTCCTTTGTTCATAACAATAATGCAGCTGGCCTTCTATTCCATATGTGCCGCGACTCGTAGACAATATTTGGGTAGTGGTAGCTTCCTCATGATATTGTTATGGATGGAAGGCCTGGACAGATCGAAATACCATTTAGATCCAAGTTCATTATGGGCTTAATATTTACTTAGTATCGGGCTCAACCCATCAATCAAATCATACCTCAACTCTCCCCCCCATGACTCATGAGACAGAAAAACAGGGAACATGTTTCTTTGTTCATAATAATAGTGCGGCTTGCCTCTATTTTAAATGTGCCACGACTCGTGAGACCATACTTGGGTAATGGTAGCTTCCTCACCACATTATTGTGAATGAAAACCTTGGACTTATCAAACCATTTTGATCCAAGTCCATTTTGGGCCCTAACACTTTAACTTGGTGCAACTAAGTGTGAGTTAAATTTGAGTGTTGACCGAGACCTCATCACATTAATCTTTATATACACAAATATCAAATATTTCAACGCATTTAAATAAAAACATTAAATGCATCGCATGTAAAATAGCCTAGCATACCCCTATGGGATGATCACGAGCCCAACCTACACGACCCATTGAGCCAGCAGTGAGTTTATGGTCAATCTAGGTGGCCCTATGCTATTACAAAATAATTTACCGATCAACATATAGATGGGCCTTGTAACTCCTCTGAGGGCCTCCTCCTCCGTGGATCTTCTTCTCCATGGAGGAGGAGGCCTACGGGGTTCAGGTGAAAAATACATAAACCAAAAATAAAGAAGGTAGAAATACGATACCTTTGATTTCTAACATTCAGTTGAAATATTATTCATTTGAGGCTCTAACGTAGGAATCCTCTAATTCATCCACAACACACAATGTTCTCTTTGCTAGAAGAGAACAAGAGAAAAAATGCTCCAAGAGTACAAAAGAGGGGCGGCCAAGAGGTGCTAGAGGAAGGAGGGGAAGTTTTTGTGTTGTGTAATAATGTCATAATTTTTTCCAAATAATTATGTAACATATTTGTATATAATTGTTCTGGAACAACGAATGTAAGAATTTGTTTTCTGAAATTTTAAAAACTTACAAAGCATGCATGGAGATGGGTGCACGTACGCCCACAGAAAAAGGGGCATTGCATCAGTGGACCAAGTCTGGTGTGAGTGTTGCGTCTTTTACATGCATGACCAATTCATTTAGGTTTCTTTCAGGTAATTGGAGCTGTCGGAGTCATGAACCAACGGCTAAGATACCAAAGGATGTTGAACCAGAGTGGACTTCTATTATCGAGGGCTGCTGGCATAGGTTTGTATTGGTTTGATGCCCACTAATCCAATTTTTGAGAGTCGCAAGGATTTACCATAATCTACTTTTGGCAAACTCTCAAATTATTTATTCGGTTGAACTAGTGAACCACAAAGCCGACCGTCATTCCAAGAATTAATGGAGAAGCTAAAAGATATGCAGAGACATTACGTGATTCAATCTCAAGCAGGACGTGCTGTTGGTGCAGATGCCAGCCAAAAAGAATCGTAGACGCAAATGGAGTACTGTATTTGTGCATGATCGTATGTTGGTGAGATTATGACATTCTGGGACGAATGCAAATAGCTCGGGGGGGGGGGGGGGGGGGCCTCGGGCTGAATATGTATGACCGTGTCTGAAGAGGATGTCATTGATGAAGTTGTCTCATAAAACTGTCTGGAGAAATTTCGTTGGTGATTGATGCGTGTATGTTTACATATATTCTGTCACAATTTGGTTGAAACAAGCTGCTGTTTGGATTACATGATTGCCAGTTTAGGTCATTCTTGATAGGTCAGCTGTATAGTTCTTGAGATAGTGAAATGGATTCTTTTGACTGCATTCTGATGAATATTTGACGCCCCATTTCTGCAAGGCCACTGGATGCGGAGAAGTGTATCCAACTCTAATGGGTACATTATAAAATTAAACTATAAACAGCTCATCAAAAAGGACATCTAATAAATGCACTCAAATTCTGATCAAAACATATGTGATACTAATTTTATCAATTTAATTCTTAAATCAATGTGGGATGGAATATCTTGTACATTGTATACAAGTTTGAGAAATCAGAAGGAGTCTGGTCTTGCTGGTATCACACAAAGCTTCTGCTGTGAACTGCATACTCTGATGCTTTCATTATTTACAAGAAGTCTCCACATTTCTCTCAGCCTCATCTTCATCTTCTAAACTGAACCTATAATAAGTCAATGGGACAGCCTTGTCTGACTTTCATATTTTGGTCTCAATTCAATGACCTTTTTTTTTTTTTTTTTTTTTCGCAAAAACCACCTAGAGGTGGGGAGCTTTTCGAATCCCCCAATCCTTCTATATTAAACACACAAAATAATTACAGTGGGGAGAGCTACCTCCCTATAATTTCTAGTAAAACCATAAACAAGGAGTACTACTCCCTTACAAATAGAGCAACAATAAACAAATAGTACTACTCCCTTATAACAAAAAATCCGAACATGTGTCGTAGAAAAATTATGGCGAGTCAAAAAGGTTTTTGTTATCTCACCACGTCATGGATCGCACAACACCTGCAAATAAATCTGTACAAAAAGGCCAAGCCAGAGTGTGTGTAATGTTCCAAAAGGATAAATGATGAACATAACTTTTAAGATCATGCATGTATGGCTGGCAGCCTTGAACCTGTGAAAGGGGCTCATAAGACCTGCAAAAGATATAACAACAAACAACTAGATAAAGAGGATCAGCAGAAGTGACAAAACCAAAAGGTACCAGAGAAATATTGGTCCCAACATCAACCATATAGATGAGTAACCTCCAAGGAACCCATATAGGAATAATCACAAAAACAACACAGAGAAGCTCAGATAGGGCAACAAGTATCAGCAAAAAACTAATCAGTAATGAAGTACCTCTAATTTCAGTAGAAAATGTTTTAACTGAAATTAAAGGTACTATTACTTCTGATTCTAATAGCAGGCAAGGAGCAGGCGTCAAGTCTAATCAAACCTTTAGGAATACCAGTGATATTATTAGGGGATAAAATGGTAAGATGTTGGCTGAAACAGGCTTGGTTAGCAAAATAGTCGGCCACTTGATTACCCTCTCTAAAGATGAGTGATATCTTGAACTCAATTTGGGATAGAAGCTCTCTAATTTGTTGCAGCAAGTTTTGAAGGTACCATGGCCCTTGGGGGGGGGGGGGAGAGGAAATAAGTTTGATGGCGATGTTTGCATCTGTTTCCACCCAAATTTTTTTAATGTTGTTATCAATGCACAATTTAACACCTCTATATATAGCATTAAGTTCTGCTGCTGTGTTGGTACTGAAGCAACTGGAGGACGGAGAGCATGATCTTCTGAAGTATCAATTGTAGTAGGCGGTATGTGAAGAAACAATTCTGAAGTATCAACTCTCTAACTCTCTCTCTCGTGCGGCCAGTGAAGAAACAATTGCAGCACTGTAATGGTAATGTGGCGCGGGCAGAGTGAGCAGAGAGACTGGGAGGGAGACTGAAGACGGAGCTGAAAACGAGACTGAGCTGAGGGAGGAGGGAAACTGAGCTGGGAGATCTTCCACCTTGCCGCCGACACTTGCCACCGTATCCGCCGCGGCTCAGCCGCCGCGCCACCGGCTGATGGAATTTTTCCGACGTGTTTACGGCCACGCGCACCAGATCCAGAATCTTCGTCCGACGATCTCTCCAGCCGTGCCGCGCGTGATCGGAACCTGGACCGGACGCGCCACCAATCTCCAGCTGAAGATCGCGATTTACGCCCCTTTTTCTGATGCCACCGCCTTTCTCAAATTTCGGCGACGTCCCGACGAGACAGCGGCCGAGAGTCATACCGTTCGACTCCCCATCACGAGGCGAACATTTCCCACAAATCAATTTTGGGTTTCATCTACGAGAGAGGTTGGGCTTTTTCTTTAACCGTGGAACTTTCCCGCCACCGATTCACCATCACCGGAGCTCCTCTCGATCGCGGACCACCACCAGTCGACTTGTCTCCTCCATGCGAATCGGACGAGCCATCTCCCAACAATTTCCATCAAGCCATTGCTTCCCAAACGCCGCCTGTTGAGCATCCCCTCTCCGCCGTCCGACGGATTCTGACTGATGGAGAACCACCAGTGGACTCGCCTTCCCATGGCCGACCAGCCCCTCCGATCAGCTTCTACCAACACAACCTCGACGCCTATGGAGACCTTGGTAGCCAACTCGGACGAGTCCGATTCCAACTCGGACGAGTCAACTCAGAACTTGCCCCCTATTATGCAGAAACAGAGCGATTAGCAAAAATCAATTCCTCTTACTAAATCATTTGCTAAAGCTGTTGCTAATTCGACAGGAAATCGGAGTCTCCATCAACATCCCTCTGATCTCAGAAATTTTTTTTTGCCCGGTCATAACCCCCAACCACTCGATATCAAGTCCATTAACCAAGGCCGACCCACTATTTCATTCGCAGATGCTGACACGGAGGAGCTCTTGGCGCCCTATCGATTTTCCCTTGTTGGAAAATTCTCACATGGAGCACCCTCCTACAGTCAAATGCATCAGCTTATTGCTAGATTGGGCATTCAAGGCGCATTTACCGTAAGCATGATCAACCCCAAACACACTCTTATCTCCCTTTCGAGCGAGTCAGACTACTCCCGCCTATGGCTACGGCGCATTTGGTTTCTTCAAGGCTTCCTAATGAGAATTTTCAAATGGACGCCTACATTTACTCCGACGCAAGAATCATCTATCGTTCCTATTCAGGAACTGAGACAAAACAAGCCCGTGATAGAGGAAAACAGATGACTGTGTCAGTAGGCCGTCCTACTGCCGATCAAAATTCGGAAGGAATCAAAGCACCACTTCCCGCTGAAGAAGCGGAATGTTCAATAGCTGACGAGCCAGAAAAGAGGGACAAAGATAAACAGGAGAATGACAATCAAGTGGAACAGATTCAGAGCCATGGAAAATAGGGGAACTTAAAGATGGACAACGGAGGAGCTCCAAACTCTGAACTTATCAGGGAGTTGCCATACAGGGATGCACCTCCCACACTATTTTGACGCCTCAAGGAGAAAACTGCATAAACAACATGGACAACTTCAACTTGGATGATCCATTAATTGCAGAATTGTTGGACAGGGTTGGAATGGTGAAAGCCATGAACTAAGTTCCACAAGCAAGTTGAAAGCCAGAGGAAAAGCTAAGAAGACCCCAAAAAGTGGTGATAAGGGTTGTACTTCAACAAAGGCAACAGGAACTAGAATCCTTTTAAGAGAAGAATGTAGCAACCAAAAACAAAGAAATAAGTTTATTTCTGAAATGGATATCATTGAGATTCAAGCTACCCAGGAAACTAGTGAAAGTGAGGCTCAAGACACCAAAGAAAGCAGTGACAAAGAGGAGGCAGTCACACCAATCTACAACAGATTTCAAAGCCTGGAGAACAGTGACTCAATTTTGGAGCTTGACACTAAGCTCCAGCCACAAGTACAAGCAAGAGAATAGGAGATCTACCAAATGGCCAATGACATAGCACTGGAATCTAACCTCCAGGAGCACATTTTGGAAGACTCTACTATGTCTAACAAGTTAAAGTGAAACAATTCCATGGAAGATAACTCTCTCAAAACAGGCAAAGGTGGAGGCAAAAGAAAAAACAACAAAGGTAACAGTACTACTAGGGCCCTCCCTAAAAGGCACACTAGGTCTGTTTCCTCTTCCTCTTCCTCTCTACAATTTTAAATGGTCAAAATTATGATTTGGAATGTTCACGGTATCGGTAAGATAGATAAACAGAAAATTCTCTTTGATATGATATTAACTCATAGACCTCATATTTTGGTTTTACTGGAACCTTTTATTCACATTGAAGACGCTTCTTTCATTTACAGGTTCGGTTTTCATTCCGTTTTCTCTAACATTTCAAACAAAATATGGTGTCTTGCTCAGGTTGGTTTTGATGTTCAGGTGGTATTGAACACTAATCAACTACTTCATGTGAAAATATGTTCTACACTTCTTCAAGAGGACATTTTTTGTAGTTTTTTATATGCCAAATGTTACAGGAATCCCAGGAGAGCCTTGTGGGAAGAGCTTAAAAGACTGTCCCTCAACAAGGCTCCTTGGATTGTTGGACGAGATTTCAACACTATGCTTCATACCCATGAAAATCAAGAAGGCATTATTAGTAGCTTGGGCTCTATTGAGGACTTTAATCATATGGTCTTGGATAGTGGATTAACTTATGCAGGATTTGAAGGGGAGCCTTTCACGTGGACTAACAAAAGGGTTTGGAGGCGTTTAGATAGAGTCTTATATTCTCAAGAATGGGCTGATTTATTCAACTCCACCAGAGTTTCACATCTCCCCAGAAGATTGTCCGATCACCACCCACTATTAATTATCGTCACTAGAACAGAGGACAAAGTTCCCTCCTCTTTCAGATTTCAACATATGTGGATTATGCACCACAACTTCCAAGACATGGTTAAGCAATCCTGGGGTGCCTCGATCTAGGGATATGGTATGTATAGGATGCAACAGAAGCTTTACAGGCTGAAGGATCACCTAAAGCAATGGAACAAGGATAATTTTGGCAATGTCTTCTCTCTAGTGGACCAAGCCAAGGCTGCTGCTAATGAAGCAGAGAAACAGTTTGATAGGCTGCCTTCCAAAGCCAATTTGACCAACCTAAACAGACAAAATGCTGCTTTAGTCCATGCTCTTAAACTTGAATCTGAGTTTTGGAGGCAGAAAATCAATTGCAAATGGCTTGAAGCGGGGGAAAGGAACACCAAATTCTTTCACGCCTCTGTCAAGAAGAAAAGGTTGAAATCCAAAATCTCTAGAGTGATGGATAATCAACAAGAAATCACTGACTCTGCTCAAATTAAGGAATCTGCTGTGTACTTCTTTGAAAGTCTCTTAAGTGATACCCCTGCCACCTCTCTTCCCCATGATTTTCCATTCCAATTTCCTCAAATCCATCAAGATGTCCTCCTTAACCTCTGTCAACCACCCTTCCAAGATGATATTAAAGAGGTTGTCTTTTCTATTGATAAAGACAGTGTTGCTGGGCCTGATGGATTCTTTTCAGCATTTTTTCAAGCGTGCTGGAATACTATTGCAGAGGATGTCAATGCAGCTGTCATGGATTTTTTTAGGGGCACCCCTATGCCCAGAAGCTTCTCTGCCACAACTATCATTCTTATCCATAAGAATGACTCACCCCAATCTTGGTCCGAGTTCAGACCTATCTCCCTCTGCAATGTTACCAATAAGATATTATCCAAGCTTCTTTACACTAAAATCTCCCAAGCTCTTCCTGACCTCATTTCTCCATCTCAGAGTGGTTTTGTGCCTGGTAGGCTTATTGCCGACAATATCCTCTTGGCCCAAGAAATAACACATCATCTTGATATGTGTCATAGCAAAGGGAATCTTATCTTAAAATTGGATATGTCTAAGGCTTATGACAGGGTGAACTGGAAATTTCTGTATGTGATTCTTGAGAAGATGGGTTTCCCTTCGAGATTTATTGTCCTCATCAAGCACGCTATTGAACATTGTTGGTTTACCATTCTGGTTAATAGAGAATCTTCTGGTTTCTTCAAATCATCTCAAGGCCTTAGACAAGGTGATCCAATTTCCCCTACTTTATTCATCCTTGCTGCCGAGGCTCTTTCTAGAGGGCTTAATAACCTTTTCTCTCAGAATCCGGATATGTTCTATGAGACGGGCTATAAAACTAGAGTGTCTCACCTGGCCTATGCGGATGACACCATCATTTTCACCAGATGTGAAGAACACTCTCTGATCGAACTGATGCAATTTCTGGAGCTATATGAGGACCAATCTGGCCAAAAAATCAATCACTCCAAAAGCTTCTTTATCCCTGGTAAGAAGGCCAATAACATTGCCCACAGAATCAAATCCATTATTGGCTTCAACCTCAAGTGTCTTCCTATCACCTATCTTGGAGCTCCACTACATAAAGGTCATAAGAAGAAAATTCTTTTTGAACCCCTATTGACAAAATTAGAAATAGGATTAGTGGATGGGAGCATAACAATCTTTCACAAGGGGGTAGGCTTCAACTTATTAAAAGTGTCCTGTCCTCTATGCCTGTTTATCTTCTTCAAATTCTGAAAATCCACCTATTGGCACTCTACAAAAAATTGATCAACTGTTTGCCAAATTCTTTTGGGGATCCACTACTGACCACAGAAAAATTCATTGGACTAAATGGGCTTTCATATGCGATCCTTGTGAAGAAAGGGGTTTGGGTATCAGAAACATTAGGGATACTGTCACAACCTTTACCCATAAACTCTGGTGGCGGCTGAGACAAAACAATTCTCTATAGGCCAACTTTACTATCAGTAGATATTGTAAAAAGTCTACTCCTGCCTCCACTAAAGCTAAACCGAAGGACTCTAACATTTGGAGAAGAATTTATAGCATTAAATCTATCTCTCAGGAGAACATTTTTTGGAGCCTTGGAGCTGGTAATGTATCTTTCTGGTATGATTGTTGGCTTCCTGCTAGCACCCTTCATTCCCTAATACACCCTAACAGAGCATCCGATGCCCTGGTGAATAACTTTTGCACCAACCACACATGGGATATTGGTAAATTGAAGAAGGTTGTCTCAGCATATCATGGAGCTTATTTTGCAGATCCCCATTAATCCTCAGTATCAAGATTTTATGCATTGGAAACCATCCCCCCAAGGTTCCTTTTCTTCCAAGTCAGCTTGGGATATTAGTAGAGATCACAAACCTTCCCTTCCCATCTTCAAAAATCTCTGGTCTCCCCTTATCAGGCCTACTATTTATATCTTCATTTGGAAAGTCCTCCATAACTGGATACCAGTCGACAACAGACTCAAATAAAAGGGCATCTCTTTGGCCTCTAGATGCATTTGCTGTTTGAATGAGGAGGAGACTATCCCTCACCTTTTCCTTCATAACAAGGTCTCCCTAGAAGTCTGGAGCTTCTTTGCCTCCAAATTTCAACTCAATATTCCAGTGACGGACAATTTTTTCATGACCCTTCAAGCCTGGAGAAGTAATATTTCTAATCAGCTCCACATCAGAGATATTCTTCCCCCGCTGATCATGTGGAACACTTGGACTTGTAGGAATGCTGCCATACTGCTCCTTTCAGTGACTTGTGCTAACTAGAATCCATTTATAAGACTGACATTTGGTCGACGTGTGTTGCATGAGGGGTTGCTTTATTGCATTTTCAACATTTGACCGACAGAGTATCCAATGAAAGCAATCACCTCATCACATTCAACATGTATATGATTAAAAATGTGTCTACATATATTCTTTTTATTTACAAGATATATTTGTTTCTATTCCAAATAAAGATATCTCTAATAATAACTATAATTGCACTTTCTAAAATTGTAATTTGCTAGCTATTTATTTCCTTCCATGGGCTAAAAAATTCATGTTGGTCAATTTTTTTATCAAATAAAATACAAGCCCAATGAATTTTTATTTAAATCCAAGTTTAATAAAAATCCATTTAATTGAGGCCAACATGTATTTAATCTAATTAAATACATAAATCCAAATTATCTCTATTAATTAATAAGATCAATATTATTAGTTAATAAGGACGAGCCTAATGTAAATTAATGCCATTAATTTAATCTTGGGATTTTTTTTCATCCAATGGATTTCTCTTTTGTAAGTAATCTAATTACTTGTGAAATTAATTTCAAATTAATTCCTTGTTCCTTTCCAGTGATTTGTGTGTGACTCTTTAGGTTCACTTTTTAGCTAGACTTGGGCTAGTGTCTAACACGATTATTAATTTAAATTTAATTTAATTAATAATTCTTGATTAACCCTTAATCAAGAAGGCTCGTCACCATGGGTGGTCGTCTACCAACGATTCACGGCACTAGAGACTAGATAAATTTTTGTGTGCACATTTAGGCTATCGAGTCCATAGGGGTACGGTCCTTCCATCCACTGTCTTCTGGTCTTAGTCTAAGGCATGAAATTAGGTGTCCACTCCCATCTTGGACTAGACGTCTATGCTTAATACTTGAGAAGCGTTACGCCAAGTTTCTCGACATGAGAACCACTTTTTCCTATTCGATCAATGACTATAGCCACAGGGTCATAGAGCGTGAATGCGTCTCCAAGTGTATAGGAGATACCTTTATCACATATTGACACGGGATGGATCCTCTTCTTTCAAGGCACCACAAAATTCAAGTGGATCGGCCCAGGAATGCGCAAGCGGAAATGGTAATATAAAATTACGTAAATTAAAATGAAACACAATAAAACTATAGTTCCAAGGGGCCCTTGGAGTTCCTTGGCGTTCGATGTAGTTAATAATAACATTAATAAAATTAAACAGGAAATGGTTGAATGAAAAACGAGAGGTACATAAATCATAAATCAAGAATTACCTCTTTGACTTGATTTACTTCGAAACTTATTCTTTTGATCCGTTCACGCAAGGTTTCAACGTAGAAACCCTCTAAAATTGTCTTCACACCACACCGTAGTTTTGGAATCCCTCAATCCTCTTTGCTAGAAGAAAACTAGGGAGAAAGAACACACCAAGTGTGTATTAGAGAGGGAGCGGCCGAATGGGAGCTAGGGAGAGGAAAATATTTTTGTGTTGTTTGTCATGTATTCATTAATCATTCCAAATAACTAATATACATATATATATATATATATGTATCTTGTATGAATGTATTAGAATGTGTCTAGGTTCATTCTATCATTCATAAGGTAATAAAATCCTTTATTTCAAATAAAGGATGATTAACATGGCACTTTCCAAAAGTGAAATTTTTAGTCAATAATTTCCTTTTCTAGTATTTTCCAACAATTTAATTAAGGGGTGCTTGGACTGATTTAATAAATAAAATACAAGGTCAATAATTTTAATTAAATTCAATTTAATTAAAGCCCACTTAATTAAGCCCATCATATATTAAATCCATTCCAATTAAATATATGATGGGCTTAATTAGGTAGGCTTTAATTAAATTGAATTTAATTAAAATTATTAGGTCTTGTATTTTTTTTTTATTAAAATAAAAAATTAAATATATGAGCTAATGAGCCTTTATTAATTAATAAGTCCAACTTAGTAAATAATAAGGGCAAGCCCAAGATAAATTTATCCTATTAATTTATTCTTGGTCTCCTCTATCCAATGGATCCCTCTCATTTATAAGTAATCCAATTACTTATGTAATTAATTCTCAATTAATTTGTCGTCTCTTCTCGGTGATTTGTGTGTGACTCTTTAGTGTTAATTAATCTAATTTAATTAATCTAGTGTTAATTAATCTAATTTAATTAATAATTCTCGATCAACCCTTGATCGAGAAAGCCCGTCACTATGGTTGGCCGTCGAGTAATGGTCCAGGCACTAGAGATTAGGCGAATATCCATGTGAATTTTTAGGCTCTCGAGTCCATATGGGTACGATCCTTCCGTCTACTGTCTTCTGGCTTTAGTTTAGAGCATGGAATTGGGTGGCGGTTTCATCCTGGACTAGATGTCTATGCTTAATATTTGAGACTGTTAGGCCAAATTGCTTGACATAGGAATTATTTTCAGAATGGATTACAAGTATACCAATCTAATTGGCTTTTAGGTCACTTATTCTAACAATCTCACACTTGACCTAAAGCTAATCACCCATCAACCTCAAATCCATCTTATCCAGATGCCGAGCATGGACAATTTATGACATTGCTTACTAAGTGGATCCGCTATGTTTTCGGCTGAGCTGACTAGGTCCATCCTAACGTCACCTCTGCTCACTATCTCTCTAAGCAGATGGTAGCATCTAAGAATATGTTTGGAATGACAACGAGTCTTGGTTCCTTTGCAATGCTAGGCACCGCACCAACTCTTGGATATAGTTTTTCATCCAAACCGCCTCCTTAGCTGCGTTCAGAGCCGCTATATATTCAGCTTCCACAGTGGAATCCGCTGTGGTATCCTACTTAGAACTTTTCCAAGCAACCACACCACCATTCAGCTTGAACACAAAATCCAATTGAAACTTGGCGTCATCATCGTCCGAATGGAATCTAGCATCGCTATAGCTTTCCAGTATAACTTCTCCACCATCGTAAATCAAGAACATATCTTTAGTTCTTTTCAGGTACTTAAGTATTGTCTTGACTGTGCTCCAATGAGCCTCCCCGGCGCATGCCTGATATTTGCTCGTCACGCTTAAAGGGTACGCAACATCGAGCCTGGTGCACTCGACAGCATACTGAATGCTTCCTACGGATGAAGCATAGGGGATGTCCGACATCCTTTAAAGTTTCTCATTAGTCTTGGGAGCCTTCTTCTTGGACATCTGGAACCCTCATTTTGTGTTCTCCATCTGGAATCCTCATTTTGAGTTCTCCATCTTGAATCTCTTAAAACTTTCTCAATATACGAGGATTGGGTCAACCCTAAGATCCTTCTAGATCTGTTCCTATAGATCTTGATGCCAAGGATGTAAGAGGTCTCACCCATATCCTTCATGGAAAATTGTGTGGACAACCATGCTTTAATGTCACCCAACATCTTGACATCATCCCCAATGAACAAGATTTCATTTATATAAAACCATAAGGTACGCAACCACACTCCCATTGATCTTCTTCTATACACATGGAAGTTATTTTTGATGAAATCATAACCCTGTATAACTTCATCAAACCCCGTGTCCAACTTTGGGAAGCTTGTCTGAGGCTGTAGATGGACCTATGGAGATGACGGACCTTCTCTTCTTCTCCAACAGATGTGAAACCCTCCGACTAATCATGTAAATATCTTCCTCAATGAAACCATTGAGAAATGCCATTTTCAAGTCCATCTGCCATATTTCATAGTCATACCATGCTGCTATGGCAAATAGAATCCGAATGGACTTGGCCATGGCTATGGACGAATAGGTTTCCTCAAAATCGTCCTCGAGTCATTGAGTGTATCCTTTTGCCACGAGCCTAGCCTTGAAGGTTGTAACCTCCCCGTCAGCTCCAAGCTTAAGTTTGTAGACCCATTTGCACGCAACAGGTTTAACACCTTTAGGTGGATATACGAGGGTCCAAACTTGATTTGAACCTATCGAGTCCATTTCGAATCTCATGGCCTCAAGCCACTTATCCGAATCGATGTCTGACATTGCTTCTCTGTATGTCTTTGGATTATTTTCCAATTGGCTAGTTAGTCCAAGAATCCGTACCTATCAAGCGTTCGTGATTTCCTGGTCGACCTACGGAGGACTAGAACACTATCAGTGGGAAGTATAGGCTCAAATGATGTTCCTTCATTCTGCTAAGTTGTCTCATTTGTTTCCTCAAGTAGCACCTCATCGCGTAGGCTATCTGCAGGAAAACCCTTTTCCAAGAACACAATATTTCTTGAGACAAAAACCTTTTGCTCAGATGGATCATAGAAGTAGTATCCCGTAGTTTCTTCCGAATATTTGAAAAACCTGCACAGACTAGACCTTGAGTCTAGTTTGTCTCCCACTAGCTTCTTGACATATGCGGGACTATCCACACTCTCAAGTACTTGTAGGACTCAGGCTTGCTTACCATATCTCATATGGAGTCTGGGATACGGTCTTAGATGGTGCCATGTTACGTAATTTAGTCGTCGTCTCAAGAGCATAACCCAAGAAGGAAGGGGGCAATTCCGTAAAATTCATGGATCAAACTAGGTCCAACATGGTGCGATTCCTCCTTTCAGCCATGCCATTAAGTTGTGGCGTTCCAGGAGGAGCCCATTGAGAGAGAATTCCATTCTCCTTTAGAATTCACCACTCAAATACTCTCCGCCTCAGTTTGTCTGAAGGCTTTTAATTTTTACAGCCTGCTTGATTCTCGACTTCAAGTCTGTACTCCTTGAACTTTCCAAAGGCCGTAGACTTGTACCTCATTAGGTAAACATAATTATACCGGGAGTGATCATCAGTAAAGGTTATGAAGTACGAGGATCCTCATCTAGCCAGAGTATTTAATGGTCCACAAACGTCTGTATGGATCAAATCCAAAAGACCGTTGGCAAGCATACTTTGTCCAACAAAAGGCTTCTTGGTCATTCCCTTTCAGACAGGATTCACAAGTTGGTACGTTGTCCAAATTGTCTACCTCTAGACTCTTTGAGTCTACCAACTTTCTCATCCTATCTTTTGAGATACAACCTAGCCTTACGAGCCATAAATGCGCATTTTCATGATTAATTTTTATTTGTGTTGGGCAGTCATAATCCAATTAGATTGTTGGAGAATATAAAGACCACTGACTAATGTACCTAGCAGATGAGAGTTATTATCAATCATCAAATAAAAACCATTTCATTGATCGAATTTTATAACCATCATTGTCTAAAACAGGAATTAAAATATTATTCTTGATCATGCTCGATACATAATAATAGTCTTTTAATTCTATTAGAATATGATCCCTAATAACTAAATCGAGACATCCCACGGCTTTCGCAGCGACGGCCTTCCCATCGCCTAGCCTTAGAATCATCTCATCCTTACTTAGCTTTCTGCTTTTTTCTAGCACCTGCAAGTTATTGCAGATGTGAGCTCCACAGCCTGTATCCAATACTCAAGAAGCAAAATTAGTTATCATATTCACTTCAATTACAAACATACTTGGGTTGGAGAGAAGTTGTGGGCACTCCCTCTTCCAAAGCCCCTTTCCTTGTGAATACATGTAGACATCATTTGCCTTCAATCGCTAAGAATCGGCAACCTTCCCTTTCCATTTGTCCATTCCCATCGGAGCAATAGGGGTGCTCGGAGTGCTAGGAGTGGCTATGATAGCTTTTCCCTTGCCCTTCTTCCTCTTCCAGCATCTGACCCTCTTGCTTTTGCTTTAGAGGTTGAAGCCTCTCTACCAATTTTCAGAGTAGACTTGTGGGTCATCGCCTCGTATTGGACCAACATATTAATTAACTCATAAATAGAATTCTCAAGTCCATTCATATTTTAGTTAATAATAAACGGGTCGTAGGACGAAGGAAGTGTTAGAAATAGTGTCCAGAAAGCCAATTGGATTGGTGGTTTTGGGAACCATTTAGCAATCTTTATGAATGTGATATTATTTTGATAAATGTAGTAAGCATTTATCTGTGGCACCATGTATTTTTTATGCTGATTATTTACGTTGAATGGTGTTTTAACGTCACAACAAATGTCTAGTTGGGTTGCACATTGGATGACAGCTATGAAACCAACTTCTGAGGGTTGGTCTGAAATGTTCCAAGTCGAGAAGAACCCAATTAATTTAATTGGATTAAATTAATTTAAGAAGATATATAAATAATTGGATCATTTATTTAATAATTCATTTGATGGATGGCTCAAGAATTAATTAATTGGATTAATTAATTTTGGACTTAACACCTTTAAATTATTTAGATTAATTTATTTGGTTTGACTTAATTAATTGATTGGATCAATTAATCAGAATTTGTGCTTAGATTTATTTAATTGAATTAAATAAATCTTTTGACTTAGTTGGGCTAAAAATAATTTAATTAATTATTGTCCAATGGACTTTGGTTGGGCTTAACTTAATTTGATTAAATTAAGCCTAGTCCATACTTAAAGTTCAAGCCCATTTTAGGGAGGTTGGAGTAAGTTAAGAAGGAGTTGAAACTCCTCAGCATGATGAAGATAATGGAGTGGTTATCTCATCATGGTTGAAGGTTATATGCATGTGTATGTATAGGTTGTCTTGGAGGCAAACTTGGTACTTATTGAATTTTGAATTCAATTATATGTAACATACAAAACTACACATATATCATGCATAACCAACAACCTAAGCCACGAAATTTGCTCTCTTTTCTCTCCAAAAATGTTCTCCTTTTTTTCTATATTGAATTGGATTCAATTTAGAACATAAAACATTTCAAAAGCACTAATTAATAGTGTTAGTTTGGAGTTGTTTTTCTTCTTGTTCTTTGTTCTATCTAGCAATAGAAGAAGAACTATATCTCTTCCTTAGTGTGGTATGGACAAATTAGAGCGGTTCTGATTTGGATCCTAAAGTGAACGGGAGAATGTAAAGGGAACAACACATGTTGCTGTTCAACCATAGAAACAAAAGGTAAAGTTTCATTTTTGTTTCTTTGCTTTTTGTTTCATCCTTTAGCCACTTGTCTAGCATGTTTACATTTTGATTATTATGCATTTGGCAAACACCGGACGCCCAGGAACTTCAAAGGGAACACCCCTTTGAATCATTTTAAACATTCTTTTTATTTCACTCTTCCGCCGCGTTCCCGAACCATACTGATTCTTTCAGGAAGTGACTCAAGGATCACGTCAATGCAAGTGTCATTGTCAAGGCCAGCTTTAAAGTTTTCGAGCTTCTTCACTAGAGATAACATCCTAACCCTGTGATGTTTTACAAACGATCCTTCAGCCATCTTAGTCCCGAAGAATGCTTTTGTGGTGACATATCTAATATGTCTTTCAGGAATCGCATAAACTTTCTTCGTGCTGAGCATTATCGAGGGAACATCATCCAACCTATCATATTGCTTTTGGATGTCATTGGACATCGAAGCCAATATGATACTGCGGACCTTGAGGTTGTCCTCATGACACTTTTCAAACGTGACACGTTCTTCGGGTGAGGACTCTTTCGACAAGGCCGTTGGGAGTGGCTTGTCCAAGATATAGCCTTGGTTCTCGAAATCTAGGACAATCCTGAGATTTTGTAGCTAGTTGTTGTAGTTCGTGCAATTGAATTTGTTAGTTTCCATTTTCATAGTTAAAGGGTTCTTAGACATTTTCTAGAAAATAGAATAATAAACAAAAATCACCAAATGATTGTAATATTATGAATTAAGCTTAAAGACTTGGTCTCTAGTCTTTAACTCGCCTACTATTTATACGAGAGCCCACCACTCTCAAGTGGGGGTTCAGGAATAATATTTTCTAGTGGGCTTATGATCCACAAGCAACTTTGCCATGCGCCGCTTTTTTGATTCACATGGCAAAAGCCTCGTGGGAGGTATCCAATACCATTCTCATTTCATGAGATTCCCAAGATCTTTTTTGCCTCACCTCTTAACATGATTTCGAGGACTCCAAGCGAATCATGTTACTCGTTGTTAGGCCCAATCCATCAACCAAATCACATTTCACTCGTCGCCTCCCACGACTCATGAGACAGAAAAACGGTGAACATGTTCCTTTGTTCACAACAATGGTTCTACTTTTCTCTATCCCAAATGTGCCACAACTCGTGAGACCACACTTAGGTATCGGTAGCTTCCTCACCACATTGCTACGGATGGAAGGCTTGGACGGATCAAAACCATTTTGATCCAAGTCTGTTATGAGCCTAATATTCAACTTAGTCCAACCAAGTGAGAGTTATTTTAAGTTTTAGACCAAGATCTCATCAGGTATTAACATTGCATGCATAAATATAAAATATTTAAAGCATTTAAATAAACGCATCGCATGTAGTGAAACTTAGTATACCCTTATTGGATGATCACGAGCCCAACCTATGTGACTCAATGAGCCCACAATGAATCTAAGGACTATCTAAGGTGACCCTATGCTATTACAAGATATTTTACCCATTAACATATAGATGGACCTTGTGATATCTCCATGGGCCTCCTCCTTCGTGGACCTTCTTCTCTATGGGCTTGCTTAAAATAAAAACTTTACCAAAATATCCTATACTTCTCTCTCATTACAACTTAAAAAGAAACCTCGATCAGAAGTCAGGAGGAATACATCAGGAGGAAGATAGCAAGCTTTTTTATTCCAAAACTAAAAACGAGAAGGAGGGAGAAATTAAATCACAAGGGCACACCGGCCCACCCAACAAAAATTAAAAGGCATACATGCGGTCTAGGACTCTATGGTCATCCATTCACATTCATTCTAGCATATAATAACAATTAATAAGGCTAGACAAGAAAACGAACATCCCATGAAAATATCGTGATATCCAATATCACGACAAATAATTATATGCGGAGAATATATGACGTTCGTAGAATTTTTCACATAATTAAGAGACTAAATTGGTGAATATTAAAAATTTAAATTTAATTAATAAATAAACTATAGATTAAAATAGAGATATAATAAAACTTGAACGGAATAAATTGGAGTTTGTTATAATATTTAGGGGCAAATTATATTAATTAAAAAAATTAGAAAGGACGTAATGGGTATTTTAAAAAAATTTAATTGAATAAATAAAATAATAATAATATTATATATATAATAATATATATAAATATACATATAATAATATAATGAGAGAAGAGAGAGAGGATGGAGTGGGCGGCCACCTCACCTTTCTCTCCTCTCTTTCTCATTACAATACACATACATGCACAATTACAATACACACACAACACAAATATTTAGAAATTGCAATTCCTCTATGCGGAAAAAAAAGAAACACGAGTACAAAATTTTGCATTTTAAATTATAATAATTTATATAATTATATTATTTAATTAGTCCATTTATTAAATATTGTTTATATTGAGCCATATACTATTTAATTGGAATATTTTACGAGTTTGACTATTTAAATTAATGTCGAATTAAATATCACATTTGATATAAAAATGATATAGTTGGTTAATTAAATTATTAGATTTGTCAGATTTAATTATTATTATAGCTAATTTACACAAAGAATGATTAACCAAAATACATAATCCTATGTATTGTTATTTAATTAAACTATATGGTAATGATAAATTAATAGAAAATTCATAAAAATATTTTGAAAATTATTTTTAAGAAATTTTATGTTATTAAAGAGGAAAAATGAGGTTCTAATGGTAATATAATTTACGGATGTTATTAAAATGATGGTTATAAATATATAAGGTGCTTGATTAAATGAATTCTTATGAATTAGTTGATAAATTAAATATATGTTTGAGAAGCTTAGAAAATGTAGTTATTTAAAAGAAAATGAAATAGGGGTTTGGACTTTAATATAAATAGAATATTAAAAGATTGGTGGAAAATGAACGAACGTTATATGATGTTTTATTTAGAGAATATAATATTCTATATATATTGATTATACGTATAATATTCTATTCTAGGACGTGACAACAAAGTAGGGTTGAGCAGTCCGTCGTAACATCGAAGCGTTTTGAGATTTAAGGTACGTATAGCTAATTGGATTTATATATATAGCTATATGTGTAGTATTGTATATATTATATATATTGGTTTCTTGGATGTGATCATGAACCTCGGTTTATATTTATGTACGTGGATTTTGTATATTGGTTATTTATATATTTAGTTGTGGACTATTTGTTAGATTACCTTAATATCGGTGGAATTGTTACGATGTGTGATATGTGCTTGTAATGAATGGACATGAGAGTGGTATGATTATATGATCGTATAATTGATTATTGTATAAAATCGAACTAAGAAGTTATTACTGAGTAAGTAATTGTTATGGAGAATATAATGATGAAGTAGTGATATTGCCGTTGTAACTTGAAATAAAAGATGATGCTTACCTAGTTGGGAACACAGTCAATAGTTTATGATAATGTAATTGATGATGACGTGATTGATGATTTGATATGAAAAATAAATGAATTAAGCTAGGTATCATGGCGCGTAGGGTATTGGGGTATTCCGGGTAGCGGGGAATATCCTGTGTTGTTAGCTAGATACTGAGGTGGTGTGGGGATACCATGTTTATTGCGATATCCTGTGCTGATATTGCTACACACTAGATTAGAGAGTGTGGGGATAGCACATACAACGGGTATCTTGTGCTGTATATGAGATGATGTTGACTAAGATGATGATGGCCGACAAAGCCATTGACTAATGTACTCTAACTAGAGTAAGTAAGGCCCTTAGTTAATAAACGATAACGTCAAATATTATGCTGTGAATTGATTTACAGCCGTGGGTATGTATTATTCCTTATATTTGATGCCGCTATATGACGAATGACTGTTAGTCGATGTGACTGCTGACTGATTAGCTATACCATGCTTGTTGTGATGTCCTGTGCAGTATTGCTACACATTGGAGTGGGGATATTACATAAAACGGGTATCCTGTGCTGTATAGGATATGATGTTGACTGAGAAGATGATGGCTGGCAAAGCCATTGGCTAATGTATTCCAACTAGAGTAAGTAGGGCCCTTAGTTAATAAACGATAACGTCAAATATTATGTTGTGGATTTATTTACAGTTGTGGGTATGTATTATTCCTTATATCTGATGCCGCTATATGACGAATGACTGTTTGTCGATGTGATTGCTTGTACGTGAATTGTTGCCTGTATATATATCACAAATCAAGAATAATTTGAATATAACAACCATATTTGAAACCATGTAAGGAAATATAAAGATCTAAAAGAATGAATATGACAATCAATTATATAAAGCAATAAATATATAATTTCTAACAAGAATATTCAATGAAGCAGAAATTAAAGACAATTATGAGTGGAAGAAAACTTACTTGAATTTCCGAGAATTTGTATACAAAAATTGTACAGAACAATTAGATGTACAAAGATATTAATCATCCAAAACATCCTATTTCTGTATGAAGAAGTGAATGAAGAAGAAATGGATGAAGTACAAGAGAAATAACTTTGGAAGAAGAGATAAAGAACAAGAGAAAGAACTTGAAACAAGCAGATGCTAGAGAGTGTGTGTGAGAAAAGCTCTCCAAGAATGAGTAATGTTTTTCTCTTCCAACAAATGCCTCTATTCAGAGAAATGGTTAGTCTTCATCATGCACTTGAATTATTTGTTGATTGTGGCTGTCCATCAAACCTCCATAATGCAGCAAGTTGTTTGCAAAAGCTGAAATGAATTTTCAGATTTTTGATTTTTGATTTTGTTTTCCATATCATGATTACATCATTTTCAATATGGAATTTGTTACAACAATGAAATTTGTTACATCAAACTAATTTTTTATGGAATTGGACTAAAAATTCCAAAACAATCATCCTCACTTTCATCTCCGAGATGAATTGGTGGTGGTGAATCTTCTTTGTCACTTTGAATTTCTTAAGGAATTTTCTGCATTTCTTTAGCGGTTGTCGCTTTGGCAATTCTTACTGACAAATTATTTTTCCTTAATAGAAATTGTTCTTGCTCTGAATTGACTTCTTTGCCAAGAATGATTAATGTTTTGCATATTGTGGGATTTTGCTTGAACGACTCCAAAATTGTTGTTTGTTCAAATGTTTCTGTATTCATTTTGTCCCACCATTTGACACAGCACTTTCCCAAGCAAAATATGACTGTATCTTCACCAATTTGGATGGTTTTGAATTGGGGTTCGATTTTCAGAATCCAAGTCAAATTAAATTGGATGTAGAATTTGAGTAAATTGGGGAGATGTTTTCCTGGAAACATACTGATCTAGAGATTTTCAGTGAAAAATTTGAATGCCTCTTGGTATTTTGGAAGAATTTTTAGTTCCGGACCAAAATAGTACCACCATTTGATGAATCAGTTTGGAATTTTCTCTGTAGAAATTTTGGTGCCAAAAAGAAAATAAAAGGATATGGTATTTTTCTCATTTTGTTTAAGAAGGAAATGTTGAAAGGCTTTGATATAGTCCCAATAAGATACCAAATGATATTTTTTATTTGGTATATTTTTGATGTCATAGGGACTTTTTTCCCAATCGGACAAAGAAAGAATGGAATTTATGAAAATTTTCCTGTAGCCAATTTGTGAATAGTTGGCTGGGACTCCTTTGGGGGGCATATTTTGAATAAAAATAGATCTTGTTGAGACAAGAATGTCTTCATAGAATTGTTGGGTCTTTTGAGGATCTTCGTAAATCCTGTTATGGTTTTCATCAAGAACTATTGTTGCCATAAAAATAGGATTGTCTTGAGTTTGTTCATTTATCCATTCATCCACAATTACACAATCGAGGTGAAAATCTGTTTTCTCAAAATATGGAGAGATTGGTGAATTGGATTGAGAACTGGTAGGTCTAGCAGTAGAAGTTCCTACTATGTCTTTATAGTGGTGGTGGAGTTTTTAATCTTTCATATAATGGTTTAAATATTTGTCTAAGATTTGGATAAAAATCTGAAACATAATTTAGGCTTCCTAAGAATCTTTGTAGTTGAGTTTTGTCTAAAATTTGGTTTGCGAAATTTTCTCCAAAAGTTAGGGATTTTTGAATTGGGACAATGGTTCCCTGATGAATTTATTGTCCTAAAAATCTGATATTAGTTTGGAAGAGTTTTAGTTTAGGGGCTGATGCAACTAAGCCATTATCTTTAATGAGTTTAAGAAATATTTGTAGATGTTTCCAGTGTTTTTCTATGTTTTCAATGAAGACTAAAACATCATCAATATAAACAATAGTGAAAGAAGTATATGGAGTGAAAATATCATTCATAATTTTTTGAAATTCTGAGGCAGCAGTTTTTAAACCAAATGGCATAACATTCCACTCAAATTGGTCTAAAGGGAGGGTAAAAGTTGTTTTATATCTATCTTTTTCATCTATTTGAATTTGCCAGAATCCTGATTTCATGTCAAATTTAGAAAATATTTTTGTATTACAGAGTCTTTTAAGAAGATCTGTTTTATTAGGTATGGGATACCTAATCCATCTTAATGCTTTATTTAAAGATTTGTAATTTATAACTAACCTGGGTGTCCCTCTTTTCAATTCTGCATTTTTCTGGACATAAAAAGCTGGACAAGACCAAGGAGACTTTGAAGGGCGAATTAATTTTTTATTGAGAAGATCTTGAATTTGTTTTTTGCTATATTCTAGTAATTCTTGATTCATCTGTATTGGCCTGGCTTTAGTAGGAATTTGTTTTTCATCAAAATCAGTTTTATATGGGAGATATATAACATGTTTTTTCGTTTCCCAAAATGAATTTGGTAATTCCGAACAAACTTGTTTTTGAATTTGAATTTGAAATTCAAGAATTTTCTTTTGAGTGAAAGGTGCAGAAATTTGTTCTTCTATTTTTTTATGAGAAATTTCATCTTTTAAAAAGAGAATTTGTTTTTCTTTATTACTAATTTCTTGGAATATAAAAGTATCTTGAACTACTTTAATATCTCTTTGGGTTACAGGGAATTGAAATTGAAATAAGATTTCTTTTCCCATTACTTTAGTCCTAATCCGTTCAGAACTTACATTAATTGGATAAAGCATTTGGAGAAAAGGATTTCCTAAAATTATTGGAGTATTAAGGTCTTTAACTAGTACAAAACTTGTTTTGAAACAAATTTCATTATTACACACATGAGCTTTCGAAAGTTTGAAATTAATTTTGAGATTAGCTGAATTAGCAATTGAGAGTTTTTCTTTATTTTTTTCAGAATATTTAGTGGGCATTAACCCTTCTTGAATACAATTCATGTCTGCTCCCGAATCCATTAAAGCTATGGCAGTTCATTTAAAATCTTCAATAAGTAAATAATTTTTACATATCATTTTTTATAAGCAATTCTAGAGATAGTATTAACGAAAGATTCTTTTTCTTACATGGTTTCAAATATGGTTGTTATATTCAAATTATTTTTGGTTTGTGATATCCTGGTACTAAATAGTATCAGTGGCATGCAAATCTTGGGTATATCCATATATAGAAGTTCATAATTTGTGAATTGGATTTCGACATGTTGTAAGTCGGCTTACTTGACTTAATTGTGCCACAACAAATCGTTGTCTGATCCAAAAGAGCTAAGTATGAAAATCTAATATTATGGATAAATTTATAAGAAGCATGAATTCTGGAGCCTCGTCATGAGGGGACAACCAAGAAAAATTCGAATATAATCACCACAGGAGAAACATTTTGGGAAGACAAAAATCTATTTGATTGGGAACCTCCAAAGATTAATACTAAAGAAATTTATAAGAAGTCATTTATTGATTTTAAGTCTGCATATACTATAAAGACAGAAGAACAAGTTTTATCTTTATTATCTGATTAACAAATATTACATTTATTTTCAAAATCTTCTATGATTAAACATATTAAGAATGGTTATAAATTTCTGCATATTGGTCTTGTTCAAATTGTTATAAAACCTTTAACTAGGGAAGGATTAGACACCAGTGTGTTTCTTGCTTTGAGAGATTGTAAACACTTAGATTTTTATGATTCCTTACTTGGTTTAGTAGAAACTAGTCTTTGTAATGGACCAATTTATTTCAATTTTTTTCCAAATTTTACCATTTCTCTTAAGGATCCTCATATTTTGGATATTCTCACTTTAAATGTAAAAAATTATATTTATAAAATGAAGTCAGGAACTCATATTTATGAAATATTTTATAGGTTACACTACAAAATTACTAATACTGATCTAGATATTCAAGCCATATCGCACACTAAATCACAAGGTCAAACAGTATTTTGGGAAATAAATAGAGCCAAATCTAATCTTTTAGTTCCAAAAACTATAGAATGGAAAAATGTCACTTTACCAGAAACATGGAATCTACCACCCAGATCAATTCCCCCTATTCAGCCCATAGAAAATTCAGAAGTTGACCAAATTACTCAACATCCTGATGGATCTGTAGGAGTAAAATTTTGTAGACAAAATTCATTAAAAACAAATAGGACTTCCTACTCTCATCCTATCACCCATTCTAGACGCTCAACTTCAGAAACAATTAGACTTACTACCTCAAAATTTCAAGAAATAATAATAGATCAAAATCTTGCACAACCAATATATCAAGATTATGATGAAACAGGATCCCCCAATTCTGCACCATCACAAATTCTTACAATTACCAAAGAATTTTTAATTGATAAAGAATTTCTTATAAAGGACTTTCTTTCTGAAGAAAATATTTCTAATAGAAAATGGTTCATGAGTAATTTTTCTGATACCCAAAGAGCAAACATCAGATCTAAATAGTTTAAGTACATTTCATACACTAAATAAAATATTCCTTTTTTCTCCTATTTATTCCAAACATATGGAGATGATAAATTAGCAGTCATCCAAAAACCTCTCAAAAAAACAAAGCTTGATGGGTCAATAATCTCCAGCGAACATCCACCTTTAGAGGAATCTGATATCTCCATAAAAGATCAAATCATCAAGTGTCTTCTAGTAAGCGAACCATCCACAAATGAGGTAAGCGCTGTTCAGGTTAAACAAAATAATTTTTCAAATTTAATCCTTCATTCCATAGGAAAACAATTAGATCGGATAGAAAACAAAATTGAAGAAACTTTAGAAAAGAAAGAGCCCTCACTTCTCTAACAATGTCTAAAGACCAAACTCTTCACATTACTGTTAATAATCTTCCTTTTCAAATTTCTGATTATATTCCAAAATTAAATTCAGAAAAATCTATTCTCTTAGATATTCAAGAGAGATTAAGAGATCTAGGTAAAGACAAAGTCATTAATACAATTGAACAAAATTATGAAAATTCTGATAATGAATAAATTTTTTCTATTAACCCTGTCCAACATTTATCACCTTATAAAAATTACTATAAACCGACTCCCCCTGATCTAAAAATAGAAGAAGTCCAAAATTTCAGGTCTTTTAATGGAAAATCAATATATGAATGTAACTTAGATACATTGTCTGAATATCAAATTCTTAGCTTATGTAAACAAATGTTTATGGTATCAATTATTTACAAAGAAAGGGTAGGATTAACAGATGAAGATGCTGCTAAAAATCTTAATATAAGATTCAATGGTCAATTAAAAGGTTGGTGGGATGATACTATAACTGCTGATGCCAAAACTCAAATTATCTCAAGTGTTAAAAAAGATCAAGAAGGAAATATTATTAACAATGATGAAGGGAGACTCATTTCTAATGCAATATCTTCCCTAATATATACAATTATTATTTATTTTATAGGAAATCCTCAAATATACCAAGAAAGGAATACATAATTTTTACAAAATTTAAAATGTAGAAAACTCCATGATTTTAGATGGTATAAAGATGTCTGTTTATCCAAAATTTATGAAAGAAATGATGCAGATAGTTATTTATAGAAAGAAAAATTTATTTCAGGACTACCAAAATTATTTGCAGAAAAAGTCCGTGAAAAATTTAAAGAAAAGTATGAAAATATTGCATCCCTTTCTTATGGAGAAATTATTAATCATGTTAATTTAGTAGGATTACAATTGTGCAATGATTTTACTTTAAAAGCCCAATTAAATAAATAAAATCTTACTACTAGAAAAGAATTAGGAAGTTGGTGTGAACAATTTGGATTTCAAAACATAAGGTCACCATCATCATCATCAAAATCAAAACACTATAACAATCAAAGACATAGATCATCAAGGAAAACTCCTTTTAAATCCTCTAATAAACCCTTTTCTAAACCTAATTTCCCAAGAAAAAATTTATCGAAGAAAAAATATTCTAGTGTTCCTAATTCTATTATATGTCATAAATGTCAAAAACCATGTCATTATGCTAGTGGTTGTAGAACGAAAGAAAATTTATGAATTAAGTCTAGGAGAAAAGTTAACAAATCAATTATTAAGAATCCTAGATGAAGAAGATTTAAAAATATTTGAAATTGAAAATTCTAGTCTAGAAGAACAATTAGATCAAATTCAAACAGATAAAGGATATTCCTCCTCCTCAGAAGAGTTTCAAAACTCTAATTTAGAAGATAATAATGAATGTGCTAGTTGCTCACTAGAATTATGTCTTTGTAATAAACAAATAGCTACCTTAACTAACCAATTTTCCTTAATCCTAGATCTAATTGACAAAATTCAAAATCCCGAAGATAAAGAAATTTACCTCCATAAACTGCAAGAATTAATTTCAAATGAAAATCCTCAGATAATAAAACCCCCTCCTAAAACAAATTTCTCAAAAATTATGAATATGTTTGATTCTTTTAATTCAAAGTCTCAATATCTGATCTAAAACATGAGGTTAGACAATTAAAAAAGGAAGTTAAAACTTTAAAAGAAAAACATGATCAATTACAACAAGAAATTTTAATCATAAACTTCAAAATCAAATTTTTAAAAAAAATTCCAATAAAATATCCCCATCCAAAGTCTCTGAAGAAGAATAATCTTTTGTTAATACCATCTCTAGAATTCGTTGGAAGAGAAAAACACAACTCATTCTTGGAGAGCTTTTCTCACACACACTCTCTAGCATTTGCTTCATTCAAGTTTTTTCTCTTGTATATATATATACTGATTAACTATACTTATTGAGTAGGCAACTCATTCCTTGTCACATACTTTTTAGGGAATAGGTCACACTGACTAGCCAAATTGGACTTTGAGCTGTGCCGTCATTCTTATTAGGTGGGTCAGCCGGGACATCTAAAGCCAGAGTTTTTGACTGTTGGGTTGTTAAATATTCTAGTCTTTATTGGGTTTGTGGTACTACTTTCCTTGAGGTTATGTACATAAGGACATCTAGTGAGAGTAAATATAAGCTTTTGGTGGTATCTATTATCTTTTGTGATATGTATTATATTGATAAATTTTACGGGTTGGAAATTAAATTACTTATAAAATGAGTTGTAATTAAGGAAAGGATGAAATAGTGATAATTAAATGTAGTGGGCAGAGAGTACTACAGAATAATAAATTTAAAATTTACAACTCAAATGGATGAAAAACCCTCGTACATCCAATGCACATAAATAAATCAAATTAATTAAAGCAATTTAATTCTAGCAAAAAAATCCAATTTTTTCAAAAATTAATATTTTTCAGAAAATGCTTAGAAACTAGAAAGTCCAATTTTTTGAAAAAAAGGGCGAAAAACAGCCTAGCCGTCGGCCGTCAATAGCAGTAGCAGCGCAACGGCCGCACAGCCGGCCATGCGCGCGTGCGCAGACTACCTGCATGGGACATCTACTGCCTACGCGCGGGAACTCGAGCGTGCATTGCCTCTAAACCAATAGAATAATCCATGTAGTTGGATTGTGCTTTGGATGGCAATCATGAAACCAACTTCTAAAGGTTGGTCAATGTTCCAAGTCGAGGACCTCGAGATTGGGCATCAAGAGTCTTATAGAGACTTGCACTAAGTATTGTATTCATTGGATGAGTGTTGTGTTTCATTGGCGACAAACATGAGATGTCTGTGCAATTTTAGTGATTTTGTTGACAAGATTATTAACTGATTGAACTGACTCGAGGAAATTGTCATATGGAAGCCTTGGAGGCTTGGTCGGCCCAACTCCAAGAATATAGGATTAGTCCTAGGAATTGAGTAATGATGATAGTCGCATGCATATAATAGCCATATCTTAGATTTGGCGAGAGATGACTGTGTCTTTGATGTGGTCGTTATAAACCTTGTCCAGTGTAGTCGGAGTATGCAGTGAGAATGGTAGATTTCAAGATACAATCTGTCCCCTATCAGCATATGATGGATATATCTCCTATGCGCTCTAAGATGATTTAGACTCTCTAAGTCTCTAGCCATAGCGATTGGTCGAATAAAAAATAATTTCCTTTTTCGATCAATAGAGTTAATGCATTTCAAGTATTTAGCATAAATGCCTAGTTTAGGATGGGAACCGTAGCCCAATTTCCTGCCCTAGACTAAAGTCGGGAGATGGTCGACGGAAGGACCGTACCCGTATGGAACTCGAGTGCCTAAATATTCACACCAACATCCACCTAGTCTCTAGTGCCATGGACTATTGCTAGATGGTCACCCATGGTGGCAGGCGTTTTTTATTAATGGTTAATTAAAAATAATTAATTAAATTAGTTTAATTAATTATTTGTATTGGACATAATGCCCAAATCTAGCTGCGGTTGAACCTAAAGAGTCACACACAAATCACTATGGAATTGATCGAATTAATTTGGAATTAATTCGAGAGAAACAAATTAATTTAATTGGACTAAATTAATTCAAGGAGAATATATAAATGATTGAATTGTTTATTTAATAATCCATTTGATGGATTGCTCAAGAATTAATTTATTGGATTAAATAATTTTTGGCCTTAACACCTTTAAATTAATTGGATTAATTTATTAGGTTTGGTTTAATTAATTGATTGGATCAATTAATTAGTGATTGGACTTAAATCTATTTAATTGGATTAAATGAACTTTGGACTTAGCTGGACTAAAATTAATTTAGTTAATTATTGTCCAATGGACTTTAGCTAGACTTGATTTAATTTGATTAAATCAAGCCCGATGCATACTTGAAGTCCAAACCCATTAGAGGAAGGTTGGAGGAAGTTAAGAAGGAGTTGAAACTCCTCACCATGATGAACATGATGGAGTGGTTATTTCATCATGATTGAAGGTTATATACATGTGTGTGTATAGGTTGCTTTGGGTGGGAAGTTGGTAGTTATTGAATTTTAAATTCAATTGTATGTAATATATCAAAATACACACATATCCAACATAACCAACCAATGAGCCATGAAATTTGCTCCTTTTTTTCTCTCAAAATATTCTCTTTTTGTTCTATATTGAATTTGATTCAAGTTAGAACATAAAACAATCCAAAAGTACTAAAGGATAGTGTTTGTTTGGAGTTGTTTTTTCTTCTTGATCTTTGTTCCATCTAGCAATAGAAAAAATCTATATGTATTCCATAGTGTCATATGGACAAATTAGAGGGGTTCTAATTTGGATCCTAAAATTAACAAAGAGGAACGAAAAGGAAAACAATGTACGTTGCTGCTCATCTATAGAAACCAAAGGTAAAGTTTAACGTTTATTTCTATGCTTTTGTTTTATCCTTTAGCCACATGTCTAGCATGCTTATATATTTATATTTATGCTTTTGACAAACACCGAATGCCTAAGAATTTCGAAAGAAACACCCCTTTGAACCATTTTAATTTTTTTATTTCACGCTTCTGCCGAGTTCCTAGACCATACCGATTCTTTCAAATTCGACACCAACCATTGACAATTAGAAAATGTGAGCAGGGGTAATCAAGAGTCTGGAGTAGACGTGAAACGAGGGACTGACCTTTAGATTGACTACTGTAATAAGTTTGTAATCAGGCTAGGCTTTCTAGAGTTTTTAAAGACACTATGGCAAATAAAAATGCCGAGGCCAAAGGGTGGCGGGACAATGCGTCGACTATTGAGTTCTCCCTACCTCAGGTGTAAAAGGATTTCGAAGTATTATCCCATAAGTTTGGTAAGCTATTTTTTTGTGTCGTAGTTTGTATTGTTCGTGAGAGTAAACTCTTCAGATTTTTTTTATCAGTAAAAATTCAAAATTTGCATGTGAACAGGTAGTACCTCCATTTGTTAGACGACTTCCAATATGGCGAACATCTAGCACTCATAAGCAGATGTTGCTGACATTCTATGGCCCAACTTCTTGCTGTAAAAAAATAAGGCGATGGAACAGGGATAAGACAATCCCTATGGCCACTTAAGATGCGTCCATGATCAAATTGCATGGTTGTGAGAAGTCTGGTTAATGGAGTAGGGGTAAAGAGAGCATGGATGACTTGAGGGACTCAAAGGGCTGCCCCGGGGTCCAACTGAATGAGGAATCTTTAAGAAAATCCATGAGAGGTCGAGCTATGCGGCTTAACGATGAACAAGTTTGAGGTAATAACCAATCAGGCCAAGAAAGGCAGTAATGGTGCAAGGAGGAGACCACTCTGCTATTGCCTTCAGCTTGGTCGAGGCTACCGTCACCCCTACAGCGGAAATCACATGGCCCAGACAGTCAATAGATGAGACCCTAATGTGCATTTACTCAATTTTTCATAGAAGGAGTTGTCTTGCAAAATCTAAAGAACTTGTGAGAGATGAGATAGATAAGAAGATCATGTACTGCTATAAACGAGTATGTTATTAAAGAAAATCAACACAAAATGGTAGAACAACTCGTACATAACGGCTTGGAACGTAGAAGGAGCGTTCATGAGGCCAAAAAACATTATAAGGAACTCATAATGGCCGCAATGGTGTGAAAGGCGATATTTGGGGGTATCCTTTATAGCCATCCTAATATGATGGTAGCCGATGCAAAGGTCCAGCTTAGAGAAGATATATGCTCTGTGGAGTTCATCCAAGGGCTTGTCAATGGTGGGAATTAGGACGATTCCTAACAGTAATAGCATTAAGCCCATGGCAATCTAATACAGAATCGCCACGAGCCATTTTTTTTAACAAGTAAGACGGGCAAAGAAATGGACCAGAAAGAAGTGGAGGAGATGGAGAAATGGGGGTAGCGGCCGACAAGGAAGCAAGATGGTGTTGGATGTCGGGCAAGATGGCCATAAAGGAGTCATCTCATTGTTCCATGGAGGGGTGAAGATTTGTAAGACACTCAGAGAGAGCTATGATAGCCTCTTCGAGGGCTTGAGTCGACTTGGGTGGCAGGAAGGATGACAACGCCAATAATAGGTTAAGAATTTTAATTGTACTCCTATTCAAATTAGGAATGGCTCTAGAGAATGAGGAAGAAAAAAGATATTCTTTTTTTTCAAACAAATCTACCTTTTTCGTTACTACTGCAAGGTTCAAATACATGTACCAAATTCTTTTGGATCACTGGCAAGTCTTCTCCTCACATACCCTAACAACAACTTTTGTGTAACCTACTAACATTTTATTTATTTATTAATAGTCTAAGAACTTAGCAGGCTTGAGACCGATTTGCTTGATCTTCTCAGCATTGGGTTGCTCGACCTATTCCATTTCTTAGTTTGTTGGGTTCATCCAAGCTAGTTGATAGGCTAATTGGCTGGTAGGCTCCTCCAAGCATGATTTTGGGCTAACGAAAATTATGGCATCACTTCTTAGATAGCTTATAAGCTCTTGTATTCCACAATACGCTCCACCTCTTCGCCTAGGGTACTACACCATCGCCCCCGACCTTCCAGGCTACAGCGACACCAACACACAACTGCCCAGTCCAAGCTACACGATGTATGTCAAGGTGCACAGTGGGTCGGGCTGGCTTAGAATTGACACGGACAAGTCGGAAAAAACCTGATTCAAGACTAACCCACTACTATTCATGATTGGTCTTAGGGTGGTCCTGGGCCTTTAAATGGGTCCCAATTAGGTCCATTTATAAATCCAAGCCCAATCATGAATCGACTCAACTGAGGTTAGGATATGACTAGATCAGACGCCAATGTGCCTATTTTTTTTTCTAAAATAGACGTTTTCTTTTGAACAATTATTTAAATTTATAATTGCATTATGAAATAAAATAAATAATAAGTTAAATCATACAAAAAATCATAACTAAAAAACTAATAGTTAAGATTATATAATGAACGTAAATAAATTTGACGAACAAGCTTACAATAATAAACTTAGATAATAATAAATTAAAAAAGATTTAAAATAGATTAAAAAAAACAAACAAAGAGTTTTAATGAGTTAAAGTACTGAAAATTCGGAAGTTGAACAATAAAGATAATAACTTTTAGAGTTTTAAAAGTATAAAAAAGCTACTAGTATAGTTATTTTTGGAAAATAAAATAAAATTTATATGCCATGCATTATTTTTATATAAAAAAAAATGGCTCAACAGACCAGCTCAGGACTAGATGGTCGTGGGCCTTTGGCCTAGCTTACTACAAAAAAATGCAAGATTTATAATGGTCGTTTTGTAACAGCCACATGGCCATTCCAATACACATGATTTTTGATAAAAATTTATAATGGATAAATTATGCTGATGTAATATTGGAGATAATATAAATTTCATGAAGTTTTAACAACTTCGACCGTTTAAAATGCCGTGACAATTCTCACACATTATAACGGTCGTTACAACACAGAGGCCATTACAACTTATAATGGTGTTTGCAATTATCTCTGAAATTTGGGACGCCTAAGATTTCTTATAATGTTGGCTGTTACAAAACAAGTATGAAAGGCCAGAACAAAATGTTAAATAAGATGACCGTTACAAAACTCGATAATCATAGTTGGTCGTTACTATTTTCATATGATTTTTGGCACAACTGTGTATCTTTAGAACGACTTAGTTTAGAAAAATAAATGATCGTTACAAGAGCCGGGAATAAAACCGTGAGAAAGTCCATGTTGTCTGTTGTTACAAAAATCGTGTGTATATGGATGGTTTTTTTAGCACATATGTATTACAAAAGTTGTTCCAAATACGTGCATATAACGACTACATTTTTTATGGCTTTATTTTTTGTTCCACAGACAGTTACAATGACCGTAACGAAATAGCTTATATATATATATATATATATATTTATGTTGTAAGTTGTTTTCATTTAATTTCATTTGTTGTAGAATTGCTTATTAACCACACACACTCTCAATATCTCTCAAATTTTCATGTATATACACTTGATAAGGTAGATTGCTTAATATTTGTACCTTCAATTGCTAATCTCTTGAGTTGGTTGACCAGCTAACAACTAATTTAAGCCTTTTGTGTTAATTAAATTAATTATGGTTTACATATTTTAGTTTTATAAATATTTTATCTTATATGTTATGTATTCTTAATTAGCGTAATGTAATATTTATAAATTTATAGGTAGAATTATATAATTGTATATATATGTATGAATATGCAGTGATATACATATCATCATTTTACGACAATTGAGAAGATGAATGAATCATAAGAACCTCTAGAGGAGGACAGTTCTTACACTAGAGCTTTAAGATGGGATTAAAAATTTCATAGAATGGGCCAAGTGTCAGCGTGGACATATGAATGGAGACAAAATTATGTGCCCTTGTCGGAAGTGCAAAAACACAAAGTTCTGAACACTCAACGATGTTAGTTTTCACTTGTGTATGTGAGGATTTATGCCAGAATATTATAATTGGATTTCTCATGGCTGTGAGAGGGTGTAGGAGTACTTTGATGTTTTGACTGCCCCTTCAGTGCCAGAGGAGCAAACATCAACTGCTCATGAGGAGGGTAATTGATATGTGTTTAACAGGGGATACTATGGAAATACCAAAAAAAGCCCTTCATTAAGGGCATTTTCGCCATTTAAGCGAGGATCCGCGTCTTTTCTATCGGTCGGGTCGAATGGACCCGACCCGGATCCATTTGCCTTCGAAGACCTGGACAATGCTAGCCGTTCGATTGCGGATGCGGGACGGTAGGATGGGACCACGTGGCTGGTTAACTCCGACCTGCTGAGCCCTATATATAGACCCAAAACGCCGACATTTGAGGTACCTATTACTCATTTATTGTGATCGAACTTTGAGATAGCACACTTTTCTCTCGATCAACCTAACTTGAGCGTCGGAGGGTTATTGTCGGGGACGTGCCCGACGAGCTCACCTTGATTGTTTCATTCTCAGGGGATCTAAAACTTGGTCTTGGACGAATCAGCATTCTTAGTGGAGATCGAATCTCGAGATCGCATAATTCGACCCGAATCAGTTGGCGCCGTCTGTGGGAACGTCTGAGAATTACATCATGGAAGGTTCATCAAGAAGGAACACCGGGGAAGAAGATACACCAAGAAAAGGAGGAACGACAATCCAGATAACGAAAGAGGAGCTCCAAAGAATGATAGAAGAAGCGAGTCAGAATGCCATTGTGGAGTACGAGAGAAGAACTGCTACCCCAGTGGCCAAAGAAACTTCAAGAAGGCAATTGTTCTAGAACACCAAACCCCAAAGAGAGTCGCGGGTGCATGGCGAGCTAGAGCGCAGGACTAAAAAACCGGTCTCATCAGACGCGGGATCCAGTAGTCATGCCCGATCAAAGAGAAGAGAACCCATGATTTCGCGAGCAGAAGTGGAAAATGTAGGAAGGCAAATAGAAAAATTGAAGCAACAGCTAGACGACCTGAAGAAGCGAGGCGACTTGGCGAGGCGGAATATGAACTCACCCTTCACTAACGAAATTCTATCCGAAGTTGTTGGTTCAAACTTTCGATTACCCGACCTACCCAAATACGATGGGTCGAAGGATCCACGCGAGCATATCACTGCGTTCGAAATGGTAATGAATCTATATAGGCAAACGGATTCTATTAACGCAAAGTTGTTTGTGACTACTTTGACAGGGAAGGCACAAGAGTGGTTCACCAGCTTGCCAAGTGGGACCATCGAATCGTATGAGCAATTGATACATAGGTTCGCGTACCACATGGCCAGCAAAGGAAAATCAAAAAGATCAGCGACCCACTTGTTCGTGATCCGGCAAGGAAGTGATGAATCTCTTAAAAATTTTATGGATAGATTCAATGACGAGACATTGTAGGTGCACGATCTGTGGATCGATATGATGACGAGCATATTGGTACACGGGTTAAAGAAAGGACCGTTCGCATCGGCGTTAGCTAGAGATCCTCCCAGTGATATAGAGTAATTGATGCTCTTAGCCCACAAGTATATCAACAAGGAGGAAATGAATGCGATCAAGGACAGAGAATGGAAAGGACATCGAGATAGAATATCCCCAAGCAGATCGTGAACCAGGACATCGAGCAGAAAGAAATAAGAGCTAGACAGAATAATGGGAGAACGACGCTTTCAGTGAGGGCAACAACTCGGAGGATAGGGTATGCATGTACCTCTATTATTTTCATAGCGGATTTTAGCTTTTGCAGGAATAATATTATGGTGCTTACATTACGAATTATGGGTCATGTGTATAATTACCATATTTGGGAGTATTTGCATCTATAAATGTGCGTGTGAAATAGATAGCTTTCCCCGTGTGTCTGTAAAAGACCATCAACTACGCGACCTGCAAAAGGCGCGATCCCTTGTGTCTGCAAAAGACCGTCAACTACGCGACCTGGAAAAGGCGCGACCCCGTGTGTCTGAAAAAGAGGCATCAACTACGGGACCTGAAAAAGGCGCGACCCGGTGTCTGAAAAAGACCATTAACAAATACGCGACCTGGAAAAGACGCGATCAGGTGTCAGGTGTCTGAAAAAGACCATCAACAAATACGCAACCTAGAAAAGGCGCGATCATATTAGGAAATTGAGTTTCATGCAGTTAACTTTTGATGAGTGTTTAACAAACTGATTGCTACCCTCTTCTTCAAAAATTATACGAAGTCTAACGCTATAATGGTCAAGTCTCTGCCAACCAACATGCAAGTTTCTCTGTTTTTGTTTTACCTTTAGCTCCTTCAGACTTAAGCATCCTCTTTTCTGTCCTCCATGTATTATCCTTATCTTCTGAGAAAGGATTGGAATGTCTCGCATTGGAAAGTCGTATTCAAACTTATTTTGTATTGGTAAACACTTATTAGGGTCTTTGTCCTTGTTATAGATTTGTTAGCACCAGTTGTTAGATATAAGAATTGGATTACATACAGTATCTAGACATATTTAAGATCATAGAGTCGCTCTCAACAACCAACTATATCCTGCTCACATCCGCTATTGCACTTCTCCAGCTACTACATGGACAACTTCTCCCATGATGATGATAATATCAAGTGGTGGTGTTGGGATTGTGCGCTCACAGATAGCAAAGTTGAGCCGTTAAATGAAGAAGACGAAGATGATGGAGATAGCTTTAAGGACTAAGAGACTGATTATTATGAGGCTACATAACCTATAGTTTTGTAATGAAGTATTTCAATTTTGCAATATTGTATTAAAAAAATTATTAATTTGAAATGGCCAAAAATTAAAAAGACAGTTACAAGGGCCATTACAATGTATAGCGGCAAACTTTGGACAGCAATAGGAAAAATGGAGGGAAATAAAATTTTGTAACGGCTACATTTTAACATGCCGTTACAAAAGCCAATCTATTTGAAATTAATGGTGGCAAAATGAAAAAGTTTGGGGAGGATTTTTTATTTTATTAGCCGTTATAAAAGTTGCCCCAACTACTCACAAACTAAAATATCTGAACCATTTAAAAAGTTGTTACAACTCTTGAACTATTTTAAAAATTCATGTTGGGACTACGATATCTTAAAATTCGAGCATCCGATTCATACCAAATTTAAATATATACAAGAATGTGTCCATTAGATGATATCAGACAGTATGATTTAAAATCACACGGCCTGATTTCAACAACAGACTGTTTGAATGATTACTCTTATGTTCCGGATACAAAATCTAGATATCCGTATACCCGATGAGGCTAAAACTTTGTGGAATGCATTCTTTTATAAGGATGATCATATACAACGGTTTGATTTGAATTTTAACGACCCGTTTAACCCATGCAGTTCAACAATGTAAGATGAGAGTTATATCAATTAATTCTAACATTTATGAATATACAAATTAATTATATACTGCAAAAATGTATCAATGTCAACTATAATCTTTTTTTTTATATATATTTCAATTGTATTGTTCTACATAATGGATACGTTTCTACAACATTAAGTTTATGTACCTTTTTTGTACATTTTAATAAAAAATAATTAATTATTTGGAATATCATTTATAACGGCTTTTGAAATGCAGAGGAGCAAAATGACATCGTTTTATTATTTTGAAATACATCTTGCAACGGCTTTTTACACAGCCTTTAGTATGATGCCTTTTATGATAATACAAATATAATATGTTGTAACTCTATTTGTAATGGTTTTATACATAACTCTATTTTCGTAACTCAATTAGTAATGACCTTTCAAAAATTGTAACACAGTTTGTAGAGGCGTTTGTAACGACTATGCTTTATAACTGGTAGTTAGCAGATTTTTTTTCCTCATTTCCACCCTCTCTTCATCCTCTTCGCGCAACTCTCTCTCTCCCCTGTCCCCTGACCAACCCCACCACCAGCCTCACCGTCCCCACTTGCCCCCACCGCCCGCCACCACTCTCCCTCCCCCCAACTCCCCCCCCCCCCCCCCTCTCTCTCTCTCTCTTCCTCCCACCCATGCCTTCTTCCCCACCACCGCCCCACTAGCCGCTCCACCACCTGCCCCACTAGCCACCACCAGCCAAGTAAGTACCCCATCCCCTTATTTTTTCAAAAAAAATTTATGTAATTTTTATTTGTATTGAATTTATTAAATGTGTGTAATTTTCTTTTAAATGTATCTACTTTAAAAATTTTCTGGGACGGTGGTTTTTCAAATTTTCTATAATTTTAAATTTTTTATACATTTCTTTAATTTTAAAATTATTAAAAAAAATTGATATTTTTAAGAATTTTTTTATTTTTCTGAAATTTCGTAAAATATTTATGTGATTTTTTTAAATTTTTTTGTAATTTTTATAATTTTTTTATATTCTCTGTAATTTTTTCATAAATTTTTTTAATTTTAAAAAATTCTAATAAATTTCTGTAATACTAATAGATTTCTGCTATGTTAAAAAATTTCTGTAATTTTAAAAAGTTTTAATCATTTTCTGTGATTTTCAATTCTTTTCATAATTTTCTATTTTTTTTAAATTTTCGGTAAATTTTTGGTGATTTTAAAAGAATTTCGGTAAAAAAATTATGTTATGTAATTTTTGCAATTACATTAAGAAAATGGACCTTAATGTAATTTTCAGAAAAATTTGGACCTTAATATAATTTTTATAAAAAATTATCCATTTTAAGAAAAAATTGGACCTTTATGCAATTTTTAGAAAAATTATGCATTTTAGGAAAATGAAATTGAACCTTAAAGTAATTTTAGGAAATATTTGGACTTTTATACCATTTTTAGAAAAAAAATTTAACCTTAACGTAATTTTAGGTAAAGTTTGGACCTTAATGCAAGTTTTGGAAAAATTATGCATTTTAGGAAGAAACTGGACTTTAATGTAATTTTAGAAAATATGTGGACCTTTTTGCAATTTGTACAAAATATTTGGACCTTTATCAGAATTTTTAAGAAAATTATGCAGTTTAGGAAAATTAGAAAAAATTGGACCTTAATACAATTTTAGAAAAATAACAGAGTTTAGGATAATCATGAAGGTTAGTTAATGAAATTTTTAAGAACTTTCATTAAAATTTAAAATTTTTGGACTTTAAATTCTATATTTTTAGGAATACTTTTAGGACATTAAAATTTAATATAAATTTTAAGTAGTTTTGGATAATTGGTGACTATTTTAATATTTTTTTATATATTTTAGATCCATGATTATCGGTACTCCACTTCCTCCAGGACGAGGTCGTGGCTGGGGCCACTGTCATGCATGCGGCTATGGCCCTGCCAGTCTTCATTGGGCTATTGGTGCGGATGCACCCCCGACACCGGAGCGTGCGTCCCAGCGGCCGCTGATTCCTGCAGATTCCCCCACAGTAGGGTCAGATGCGGCGAGGCCCAGCAGTACACAAGCCCCTGCCAAGTCGTGGGATGCACCACAACCACCCCTACCACCATCGCCACCACTGCGACCAATGTCCCAAAGACACTGTATCAGTTTTCGGAACTTTTTATTTGGAACTTTTTATTGTTTTTAATATTTAATTATTTTTTCAAGTCTGACCGAGATTTTCACACTGCGATCATTAACCGCATTCCTAGGGGAACATATCGCGTATCCCACAGGAGCACCAATTATTTTGGTATAACAATTTAAAGGTAAGAATAGTATTTAATTTTAAGTAGTACTACCTTTTTGTCTAATATTTATATATCTTTTTTAGTATGTGGAATTTGTAGCTGTCCTCATGGTGGGATTGCAACAACAAGTTGATGTTCAAGATCGTCAAGTCGCAGGTTTGGTAAATTCCTGCGAAAGTGGTTCGCCGACACCTGGAATCAGTTTGCCCGAACGCTGTGGTTGATCGAGGAGATCTCGCGCCAACTTTTGGAGTACTAAGAGAGCCCAAAATTCCAGGCACAATCGACAAAGAACAACTCGGAAGCAGCTGCTACTGTCTACCGCTGGGAATTGTCCTCCATTGGGGCTCACAAGCGTAAGATGGTAAGTATATTAACTTATAGTATTAATTTAGTTTAATTTTTTAAATTTCTAAGCATGTCTTTAAATGATTTTTGAATAGGAGGCACAACTCGAATGCCTGGTCAAATAGATGGAGGTGTTTGAGAAGGTGCTGCAAAAAGAAGGAGGACGACTAGTGGAGCGGCCCGAGAGCAGCGGAAGTCGCGGTAAGTATAAAAAATAGTTTCATTTGGAATTTACAATTATTTTTTTTAAATCTAATCATTTAATCTGTTGGCAGGAGCTGTTCCTGAACATGATGGAGGAACGACAAAGCCAGCACAACAATAATCAAGACCCTTTATTGTCCTCTCAAGGCTCGGTGGCTCGGAACGAGCAATAGGTGTGTCTGTCAGCAACGAGCGGCTGGAATAAGGGCTGAGTATTCGATCTCGGCTCCGAGGCCCACTACACTGTTGCTGGACCATCACAACCCAATGGGTCTACTGCTCCATTGCACTCACCACAACAACCGCCGCGCCCCGACCTTGATGATCAGGTAGCAAGATGCGAGGAGTGGATGCGGTGGTTGGATCCCACATGGCCCGATCCTCCAGCACCCTAGCCTCGAACTGATTCCCCGGTACTCGACAGCAACGACGAAGAGCCCACGGTCGAAGGGATACTGATTTAGATTAGTTTTTTTATTTGTATAAATATAATTTTTAAAAAATGCTTTTACTTTTGTAATTACATTATTTTTATTTTCTTGTTATATTATATGGTTTTTTATATAATATTACACATTTAAGAAATTAAAACCACCTAGATATATAAAAATTCAATAATTTATTTAAAATAAAATATTAAAATATATTAAATACAATTAACTATTAATAAAATCATTTTTTGTCATTGTATTTGTAACAACTTTCGGAATAAGTACAATTACCATATAATCACGCAGTCATTACAACGATCCTGTAAAAGATAGTTACACATTTTGAAAAAGGCCGTCCAAAAAGTCGTTACTAAAGTAGTGTAAAAGGACTACAAAGCAGTTGCAAAACTCAAGGTAACATATGCATGAAGGGTTACGAAGATCGCTACAACAACAATTGAAAAAAGAAATACAAAGCTTCATACAACAACCATTACAACATTACGTATAACCATTACAAAAATATATTGGAAACACCACTCCTATATCAAGCACAACCATACTTAAATGTGTAACAAAGACCGTTTCAATAATAGTAAAGTCAAACTTAATTTGGTCGTTCCAAAAATAGGTCCAAATTCATATTTTTGCAATTGAACTACTATTGTAAAGGTGACACAAGGCTGTTAATAAGATCTTTACAAGTTGTAAAGTCAAGCAAGCCATTACAAATATTTTATAACGCCCGCAAAAGACGCAGTAGAGGGTGCCGTTACAATTTAAATAATCTATTCCAAACTAATAATTTGGCCTTTAGAAAATCGTTATTGCACAATGCTTTTGTGTAGTGGTTAGTCCCAAATTTCAATACTTGAGATCGGCCCTGAACCGGCTCGATCCCAAGTGGGTCTGGGGCAATCCAACTTACTTTTTTATTGATAGAATTCGGTCTTGAGTCGGGCTAGTCTAGCTCGACCCACCGCACTTTTTGATGTGTGTGTCATAATATATTTAATTATTTATTATTTTTTTATTAGATTGTACATGAGTATTATGGCAAGTATAAATATAATATTTTTCCATTGGTGGGACAGATGATTTGGAGGCATATCAAAGCAATCTTAATTTGATTGAAAAATTAAAAATGAATCTTTTAGTGAGCTGCGTGTATCTCTCCGTATCTATAGATCTGAGCTAAGCAATAATTATTAATCCTTAATCCTCACCAATAATTTATTAGTACACAAAAATTTCAAGTTAAATGTATGTATGTAATAAGAAGATACGAGATGATCATTGATGTATATATTGTTATACATATTTATTTATAAGGGTAAAAAAGCATTTTTTGTATATAACCCATACAAAAATAAATACATACATCCTATCATACTACATAAATTCCAACACCATTATAAATATCAAAAATATGATTTTTTAGAGGTAACTACTATTCATTGATTTGACCACTCATACATACCAAAAAACCCTTATTTTTTACTTGGTGTGCAATTATGTTATAGGTAAAATTCTCGTTTCATCCTTTTGTTAAAATCATAACCACATCATTGGCACCGTTTGTGAAAAACTTTGCCTCGACGCTGAGTATACAAACTAGGTCTCGGGCTCGTGAAGTCCATGATTTGGACGTGATCCGCGAACAGTCGCCACTCCAGCAGGTAACCCCCCTACCTCATGAACAAGTTTCCCTCAATGGAGAGATCCCTTCACCACATCGACAATCTCCGCCCACGCCCCTTGGGAGAAACACTACCCCAGGAAGTCCCAGCCCAAGAACCGATGATCCAACTAACACAAGAGGCTTTGTTGCCTCTGAGTCGCGACACTTCTGCTCCACTGACGGCACAAGTTGTGGCCCAATTTGTAGCACAACAACCCGTGAACCCGCCCCCTCCTACCCTTCACATAAGTCGAAAATTATCCTCGGCTCCCGAAGAGGACGAGCAAAGGCGGGAGGAAGTGAACAGCAAAATCTCTCAACCCGAGATTACACGGACCTAAGATCAAAACTCGCCAAATCGAGAATCATCAGCTCCTCCACCGCCTAGGGGAGTCGAGGATCCTTATTTTCCATGGGTCGTCGCCCCTCCTCGGCAAAGCCCTTTCTCCCCTGCAATTTTAGCCGAAGCACTTCCAACGGGCATTAAAGTATCGAATCTGTTCGAATACAATGGAACAAGGGACCCGCAAGAACACCTGAACAAATTTTATGCTAAAATCGATTGGTACGACTTGAGTGACGCCGCCTATTGCAAGTTCTTCCGCATTATGCTCTCCAAACATGCTTTAGCATGGTTCAACCAATTGTTCTTTGGAACTAACTCCACTCTCAAGCAGTTAACTGAACGTTTTTTGCATCACTTCTTCATGAACAAGAAAGTCCAGAAAACGGCCACATATTTGTTCACCATTAACCAGAGAGAAAATGAGTCGTTAAGAGATTACGTTCAAAGGTTTATGGAGGCAGTGCACGAGATGTTGCATGTCAATCACGTGTTATTGGCCAACATAATTTAACAAAATTTGCTACTAGGAAGATTCAAAGAATCTATAGCCGAAAAAAAAGCCTAACTCTCTAGAAGACTTACTCATGCGATCATAAAAATATATTAGAATTGAAGAGTCTAATATTTCGGAGAGTTCCCTTGGCATCAAGAGGAAAGGTCAGGAAGAGCAAAAAAAATCGAGAAAGAAGGAGCGTAAAGATTTACCTCCGACGGGGTTCGCGCACTACACCCCCTTGAATGCATCTACGAGGGAGATATTAGTTGTGGCGGAACAACAAGGGCTAATCATTCAATGGTCCACAAAGATGAAAGATAATCCCAAAAGACTCAAATCTAATAAGTATTGTCGTTTTCACCGGGATAGGGGGCACACAGCGGAGGAATACCATCACCTGAAGAATGAGATAGAAAAATTTATCCAGCGGGGACATTTGAAGGAATATATCAACCATTATCCACAAGAACGTCAATTTGACCGTGGGCCGAATGTGCCAACTCCTCATGATAATAATTATCCCATAGCAGGAGTCATCCCATGACCTAAAAAAGATCAACAAACCACGAAGGGGTGACCCTAAGTTCACGTAGCGGAAAAAAATATTTTTTAATTATTCACTTGTAATAGGAGAAAACTCGAGTAGTAGTTCAACATGTCCTTTTCTCCTTTTTATTTCCCCTAAGACATTGTATTTCTAATTTTAAGTAATGAAATTAGTTGTCTTATCTAGCCCTAACAATCCAAATTAATTTAGACGTAGAGATCCTTGAAATTTCAAGAGGACACTAGAGGCAAAAATCGTCATTGCCCTATAGCCAAAAGTCGCTATTGCACCGAGACCGCTAGACGGAACTTTATTGAGATCCCCATCAATAATGTTGTTCCGAAAACTTTACATCCCTTTGAAATTTGTAAAAGACCGACTCCGGGACATGAAGTATCCTTTGAGGCAACATCCCTTTATCAAAAATCTAGACAATGTCCCCTCATAAAAAATGTCGAACTCGAAAAATTTTGCCCCCCCCCCTTTCCGAAGTTGGTAAAAACCCATGAGCAAAAACATCCCTTGAGGCAACATCTGACGAAAATAAGTCATTAGAGAACAAAACAATAACTGAATAAGCGTAGTGACTACATTTATGAATAAGGAATATTGCCGAGTTTAATGCCAAAATATACGACCATGTAAGTTGAAAAAAATTCACCCCAAGTATAAAATACCGGTGAGTTAACGTTAAAATATTCGACTAAGTAAGTCGGAAGAAATTCACCCCAAGTATAAAATACCTCTGAGTTAACGTTAAAATATCCAACTAAGTGAGTTGGAAGAAATTCATCCCAAGTGATAAATGTTAAATTACATACCAAAATTTTCGGTCATATGAGTCAGAAAAGACACCACCCCGTGAGGCAAGATAATTTGGCGATCGATAGAAATAAATATACCTTTTATCATTATTAGAGGAAGATAATTTGGCAATCGATCGCACGTTCCACAACACATGAAAGTCCTCTAGTGTAATGAGGAGTCTCATCTCTTGAAGACGACGTCAAAATCCCCTTAAAACACATGAAAGAATTCTAAATAACCTTGACTGATAGAGAATGAGAGTAAAATAAATTGAAATATACTTGATGGTGGAGTGGTAGAGGTTTTCAATTTTCATCCTTTTAACCTGAGTTCAAAACCTAAAGCGAGCGACATTTGTGCCTTCCCCCAAACTGCATGGATCGCTAAGTTTTGCGCTCGAGGCTCTCGAGCAGCTAGGTGAGTCCGAGTCCGAGTCCGAGTCCGAGTCTGCGCCTGGACTCGAGCACCAGGCGCGGGCTTGAGCTCGAGCCTACCTCCTCCCTACCATCTTCCGACCCAACGACTTGCGCCACCTTTAATAATAATATTGGGCTTGGATCATAAATGTTGGGCTTATTAACTAGTTTAATATTGAGATAAATAATTGTTGAAAATAAGTCAAGGCCCTAAATACTTATTACGTCTTCTTACTCTCGAACAAAATACATTTAGTTACAACGGCAAACGAGTAATTTTTATATATATAACCCATAAAATAAGTACATACACCCTACCATACTACATAAATTTCAACACTACTATAAATACCAAAAATATAATTTTTTAGAGGCAACTACTATGCATTGATTTGACCTCTCATACATACCAAAAACCCTATCGTAAACTGCTATGTAATTTTACTTGGTGTGCAATTATGTAGTAGGTAAAATTTTCGTTTCATCCTTTTGTTAAAATCACAACCACGTCAATCATGTAGTTGTAGGAACCAGGAGGAGCATTTGCATTTGCATCGACACACCGCCACCATAATGTAAAGGTTCCTCACTAGCAGGGAAGTTAAGCCTGACCGCATACCACCAGGCGCAAGCATGAACGAGCTGTTTAAAGGGCCATTCCCATTACCATTGTGGGCTTAGCGAGGAAGACGTCAGTTACTATGCCCTCAAGTTTGAGACAAATAGGCTTTACCCCGGGCGATGGACCTGTAAGTCTACATGTCAAAAACAGTCTTGCAAAAACGAATCATGCATGCTACTAACCGTCATTGCAGTGGTTGGGACCTGATGGCTGCATGTACGGGAGCACAAGTGAAGGAGTACAAGAGAGCGATGGTACGAAGGTGTTCTTTCTGCATTTAGAAGAATTGGAGGTGATGGAAGGAGTTGGAAACTTTTCTCAGCCAAGAAAAGCCGGAGTAGTTCAGCTAGCGCTAATACGACTTTTTCAAGAAATTCTGAAGTTAATTATATGGGTAAATTGCAATATACCTATCTGTGTTATGGAAAATAGCAAACAATCCTTTTTATAAGTGAGTAATTTGCTCATTTTCAATATCAGGAGGGTAAATTGCACTAAATCCTTAATTATATACTGCTACTTCATTGCAGATGCTTCTAATTCTTATGGTGTTTGATGAATAAAGGGAGAAAATAAGTTGAGAATAATTGATTTCGACAGTTATTACCTCATCTTTATGTATGTTGTTTTGCAGTGTAATGTCTGAATCAATGTTCATGCTTGTAATTTTGTAAGAAATACTGTTTGATATTCTTATTTTCTGAAACGAGATGGATTTTCTTTGTATTTCTCTCGATCTGGCTTTCGTTATGTTGTAATTTGGACATATATCTTTGCCTTGTGGAGGTTTAAGGTTGTATCAGCAATCCAAACATGAATGCAGACAGAAAAACCAGTTTCTAACTTTCTTGGCTCCTTACACAACATATCAAGGAAATATCAGATGCTCCTGAAACAAGTGGAAATTTCGGCCATCAATATGCCAATAAAAGAATCTTGATTTTAAGCATGAATGCTACACTTGGAGATATGAGTGGACTTCACATAATCATGAACTATATTCCAATGGTTTATTCAAAAAGATCCAATCAATCACATTGATTTTTCTCTATATATATACATAACACAGAACGAAATCATTCATCCTTCCAGCAAATCAGTTCTGTAAAATTTAGTCAAACGTGGTCGCTTTCATCTGTATCGATCACAACATCAGCAAGAAATGGATCCTTGAGGAGATCGGCAGCCGAGGGTCTCATTCTTGGCTGGCCGATGCACCTTTCGATGAACGCCTTCAGCTCCAGGTTGTTCACTTTGTTCATGGCTTGAGGCATCACTCCCGTCGTCACTTTCTTGTATATCTTCACGAGGTTGTCACATTCGCTGTACGGTATCTCACACGTTGCCATCTCCAGCAAACACATACCGAACGAGTATATGTCCACTAGCTCCGTGTAGTTTTCCTCATACAGCTCGGGCGCCATGTACTCCGGTGTGCCTAGCAAAGAATGCGCCGCATGGCTCTTCCCGACAACTGTCGCCAAGCCCAGATCTCCAATTTTCACCTGCAATACCCGTGTCAACTTTTAGTGTTGGAAATGGGATCATCTAACCCGATATTATACCCTTATCATATTTACCCAGGGGGCAAATTTGTAATCTCACATGATGTTTTACCTTGCCAATGTTCCCATTAATGAAAATGTTGCTGCAATTCAAGTCCCTGTGAATGATGCACGGCTCATGAGTGTGCAGATAGTCCAAGCCCCTGAGGATCTGAACAGCCCACTTCTTGAGGGCCTGAATGGAGACGTGTCGGTGCTTCTTCCGGTAGTCTCTGAGGTTGCCGGAGGCACATGCCTCCGTGATGAAATTGAATGTGTTCTGCTCGACATCCTTCCAGCAGTGGTAAAGAACGATGATGTTGTCGTTCTTGAGAGTCTTGAGCAGCTCAATCTCAGAATGAAGCCTAATGATCACAGACGGATCGCTGATGAAGTTCCTGAGGCGGACTTGGTTCCAGGCCACATCTATGCCTTCTCGTTGATCAAATGCACGATAGACTTTCTTCACGGCTCCACTGCCCAGAAGCTCAGCGTAACGCCCATATCGGCCCGATGGATCAACCTCCACAAAGGGTTCCGTTTCTTGATCATCAGCTGCTTTTGTACTGCTATTTGATGGTGGCATATTTCTCAGTTGGCTGCAGAAAAACTGCCCTCAGAAAATGATAATAACCCGAAAATGATGGTCGGAGAAAAATTTAACTAAGAATAGTTGAAATTTAACAAGGAATTTTCATATTTCTACCAACAATTCATATCAGAAACTGGAATGGAGAAAATGATAAGGCATAACTGGAAGAACCACATTTAAAACCGAAACTAAGGCATAAAAGACCAACATCATACATCGAAAAAGCTTATTCATATTGATTTAACGGAGAAAGCGTTCATACAGAAAAAGAAAAATATGTGAGGAATCACGTCAACAGCAGAAGGCAAAATTCAAGAAACAAACAAAACTTGAAGAAATTCTGATTTCATAGCAATAAAGAAAGATCATTCAAAAAAACAACGAAAACAAGAAACTCAATAATCCTATACGTTATATATATTCATAAGGATGAACAAAATCAAGAAACACGTACCTCTAAGCAAGTAATCTTCTTCAATATGAAAAACTAAAGAAATGATGAAGGAAAAGGGAGTAATATAATAGTAGAAAAGCTTTGATGAGATTTGAAGTGCTGCTGAGTAGTAATGAAGAAAGTTGAAGGGAAAGAAAAGAGGGCGTGTGAAAGTGTAGGCAGCTATAAATACAGATTTTGGTAGTTGACTTGGACTGGGATATTTTCTTTAGTATGGTTTGATAAGGATTTGACAGCGTTTGCGTGGTGTAAGAGTGGGTTCTTTTCTGCATGGAGAGGCATATTCTAAGTTGAATGCTTTTGTTAGGCAACATGAATAATAGTTTGACCTTATGTTAAATAATAATAATAAAATTAATTATTCGTTGGTACAAGATTTTGATATACGTGAAAACCAAAAATTAATCACATAATAGGGTATGGATCTTAGTCTCAGTTTGATGTGATGATTGCATGATTAATTTATGATAGATTTGTAAATGAAAGGAGAATATTTCCATATAATTATGTTGTCATGAATGTTATTATAATTTAAAAGAATTAGCAATCTTCCCAGGCCGATCATTCATGGAATGTGAATGCAGGAGAAGAAAATCAAAAGAGAAAATATCTCGTCCAAACACCTAATTGCACGTGAATCATTAATGAAAACGTTGAACAAACTCAATATTTCCAGTTTGCTATACATCACCATCAAGTATGATGCACTCTACCCACGTAAGATTGAAATCCAAAAAGGAAAGAGATTATCAAAATAACACACAGACTTAACTTGAATAAAAGCCATTGCTGTTCATGCCATACCCATGCAACATCTGTGTTCTTTCACGAGTAAAACGTACCAACACAGCCACAGGCACACATGTTTTGTACAGAAACTTTCCTAAACCTGTGATGCCTAGCCGACCAAACCCAGTACTTGACACAGAAAGGGAAAGAGAGTTCCACTTTCTGTGCTGGCCAATTGATGTCTGGCAAATTGAATCAGTTCAGTCATTTCAGAAGACCAGATAATACTGCGAACAAGAAGTTAACTACGAAAGCAATAGTTTAAGGATTGAACTAAAATCAAATAGATCGTGTCTTATCTTCTCAATTCGAACCCAGAGCAATCCTAGAAAGCAAATCAAACCATGTCCATCTAGTGGAATCAACAGAGTGGCTTCTTGTTGGCATAAATGGAAGCCATGTGAAAACATGTGAGTTCACTATAATTTGAGTAATCTCTAAGATGCCAGTGGCCTTTCTGGAGCACAAACCAGCTCATTTAGTGAGAATGCAGCAATATATGAGTTCCATATGGGATCACGGAAATAAGAGAGAAAGTACAACTTTATTAGAGAACTTTGCTATCTCTGCCAAAGATCATGCGTTGAAATATTTCAACATGGGATATCTACCGAAAATAAAAGGACAAACGATCACGATGAATCATTAACTGCAAGTTCAAACAAGGTGCACCTACTTATACCAACAACTACATAGGTCACTAATGAGTCAGAAAAAGTAAGCAGCGGTTTTTATAGGTTGGGTGGCCAGTTCTAAAATGATACATTGTATAGGTCTCGGTGGATGGTTAAGTTTTTTGAGCCCTTGAGTGACAGATGCGGGGGCACACACAACACTTGTGCACACTTCTAAGAACCAGAGTAGAAGCAAACTAAAACCTTGAAAACAGGTAGCCTATTTGCTCTTGATATTGCATGCTCACCCTTTCTTCACCAATGTCATATGTGCAACAGAGGAGTCTTTAATCTTAGAACATAGAAGAAAATTGTTAGTTTCAGATAAGGGCATGGGAAAAGTTTAGAGCTACAAACAATATTTGCAAATTCCAACACACCAGGGTCATTTTGTCAATGTAAACTACATGGTATACAAACAATTAAATTGTCAAACGAAGTTTTACATTAAGTCCGGAAGATCTCTCACAACATGAAATGCAAAGCTACAAACAACAATGCAACATAACAGTTGAGATCTCAATCTATATCAATATGAAAGAACATTTTGGCCCTAATCGACAGATTCATCCTAAGCAAAACGTAAAACTTTTGAGAGATCAAAATAACATCAACTATATAGAATATGAACATTTCAAGTATCAGTTCCAACTGTCAAGAAGATGTGGGAACACACATCATTGTTAAATAATAAGAACTGCATTATGTGCCAGCTGAAAGTGAAACACTAAAGGACTACAGCTACCTTAAGCTTCAACTTCATGGATTCCGAGTGCCCTTTTAGTATCATGTGAAAGATATTAGAACTTGAATATAAAGGAACTTCCACAAGATGCTGTTTAAGAGTAAATTATGAAATGTGAAGACAAGGGTAAATGATCATACCTATGAGTGAACTATTCTTTGACAACAATGAATAAGAACTTCATGTCAACAGAAGAATAATAATGGATCCATAACAGTAATCAAGCATTAAGAGAAAAGCCAAAAAGAATTGAATTTTCTTCTTTTGCATTACACATTTCAGACAATAAGTATTGCGTTGAACAACTTTCATCCTTTACAAAAATTACGCAGAAATAAAAAAACATCATTTCACTAATCAAGAGATACAGAAACAGAAAAGAAAACAGCATCCAAGCCAATGAACAGAGAACAGGGTACACATTAGACGACTTTGATACTTTTCATTTTCTTCCAATGCTCTACGATTTTTTTGAAAATAAAACCCGTACTCCATCCTAAGACTATTTTTGATATAGTACAATTGCTACCTTGACCCCAGGCTGGAGGAACCAGATTACCATGGTGGATTAGAGCCCTCTCTTACCGAGGGCAATCTGGAACCCATGCTGCCATCTCTTGCCAATCTAGACACACTCCTGCTAGCTTTTGGAGTACTCAATCCAGGGCTGCCGCTGCGGTAGCTTGCTCGCAGTGATTCATCAATAGATCGGGAAGACTTAGCAATTGCATTCCTCATAAACTTCTGGGCAGCAGGTGATAGAATCCGCGTGCTTGGACTGGCGCTCCCTCCTCTAACTGGTGAAGGCAATGGTGGTTTATGAAACATCTTTGACCTCTCTCTGAGCTTCCTTGCAGCTTCCCTAGACAAAGTATGTGCTTTCACATCCCTCGAAGGCGGCATTGGGATTTTAAATTGTGGCCCCTCCCCGCTACCCCCAATATCAATTGGTGTATCCTCTGGATCTAATCTCAATGGTGTGCCCTCAATCTCTCCCCATGTTATAAATGGTGACTCGTCCACCCCTGGAGCAGGAGATGGTGTTTTCACAAAACTATATCCATTCTCTGCCTTCTTCTCAGATTCCACATAAAATTTATTGGGAGTCTTCCTCAGGTCCTCCAAATCATACCTCTTCAGTTTATCACCATCTCTATATGATACTGGAACTGGGGTAGCCCCAGCCACAGGAGCGTAAAGCACTGCAGCATTGTCATCATCATCCTTCAATGCATTAGCATCCATTGTCTTCCCATGGAAACGCGTATTCGATCTGCTAATCTCTTTTGTTAACCCTTTCAGCCTCAGGGCTCTCTCCTCCTCTGTTAAAGGTGCCTCCCCTCTATCAGCTGGATGATACATCAATAAGTTCTTTGGCGTGTATTTCCACCCTTTCAAAGTACTCAACGGCTGATCTGATGTCCCATATCCATCAGTATCAATTCTCTCTCGTTTACTACCATTCTCAATCAAATTGTTCCCATCATCCTCTTCAGATGCACCACATTCCAACAAATACCCATACTTTTCCTTCCTCTTTCTGTTCACTTTCTCCATAATTCTTGAGAAGCTCTCATTATCCTCGCTGGTGTACTTCCTACAGAATTCATCAAGCGAGAGCGATACATCCACTTGCTCTTCGCCTCCATCACCACCGTCGTCATGTTCATCACTTAGAAAATTCTCTTTATGCTCACTATAAAGGGAGGGAGTTACAGAAGTATTCCGGAAGAAAGTCGAACCAGGAGTGGCAGTGGTGGAGCGTGTAGAAGCATCAGCAGCATCCCCCAATTTCCGTTGGCGGCGGCGTTCGAGGATCTTCAGCTGGGCGTCGCGGATAAGCACAGGGTCTTGTGTGCGCACAGCCTGCAGCCAGTCGAGGCGATCACGCAGCTTGGGGATGTCAGGGAAGAAATCCCGCTCGATGATCTTCTCGATGGCGGCGACGTAGGTGTCTTCGTCCAGAACAGTGGACCCGCGGCGGCGCTTGCCGGTGATGGCATTAGGACCGGAAGTAGAAACAACGGAGGAATTAGGGTTAGGGTTCGGATCGGAGGAGAGGGAAGGGGCGGGGGAAGGAGTAGAGAGGTGGCGGGGGGAGTGGCCAGGGGATAACAACATGATTAATTCTGCCGAGAAGCAGTAGATGATGAAGAGATTTCAAGATTTAGGGTTGGGAATTTGGGGGAATTGGAACTCGATTTGGCAGTGGGTTTTGAGATTGCTTTTTTGTTCGACCTTTGCCCCGGGAAATAACAGGAAGACTACCCAAATTTTGAAGTATTTACGACCTCCTCAACCTTTGATTATTTGTCATTCACCTCCTTGACCATTTAAATTATGGGTGATATATCTTTTCCAACACTTATTTTACTACTAACTACAAATGTCGCTATATCAAAAAAAAAATAATAATAATTATAAATATCGAAGTCGGTTGATACAGTGCCAATTTTAACCCAATATTTTTCATATATATTCTTTTTTGCTACATTCTTATTCAACGATGTTGTTTTAATGCATACTATGTTGAATCGTTTTGTATGTTTAGACTCTTCCAACGATGCATGTTTGCTGCAACGTCCTATTTTCTAACAAAAAGAATTGTGTCTAACATTTTTAACCATATTAATTAAAAATTGCATAACATCCGAATAATTAAGTCATAGTTTTTTTGGGAATATATAATTCTTTTGTAGAAATACTTTAAGGTCTCTTAAAGAGCATAGAGATTAATTCATTTAGATTTCAGATTTTACTTTATTCTAAACAAGCATTTATTCAACAATACTTGGTTAAAATTATTTCTGTGGAACTCTGATCTTGTATTAAAATCATGATGGAGGTCTTGGCTTTTAGGATTTCTTTTTTCTTTTTTTCTTGTTTTGCTTTCTTAAGGAAAGAACAACCAATTTATAGCTCCGAAAAATTTACAGAATCATATAAATGAAATATTACTAGGAGCAAATATAAAAATGACGGACTAAACAATGTTCGAATCCACTCATAATAACTACTTAAAGAGGGGCCTTAGTTGGGGTTTCTTGCCACTGCATTCATGCTCCTTCTTGTCATGTCGATCGCGTCCTTCCGCGATAGTGAAACCTCTTGAAACACCTCTTGGTTATGACTCCATCTATTAGATATTGGATCGAGTTAGTGGATCTGTGACCAAATATAAATCCATATTTGACATAGAGTTTGAGTTTTTTAGATACATGTTGGGATAAGCACTTCTCTGTGATAAACCCTATCTGGGATAGTGTTTGTAGTCTCCCAATTATGTATTGGGATATAGACTCCTCTTGGAGATAGGCTTATATACACCTATAATAGGGTACATTATTGCGATCAAATTACAATAGAGAAATACAAATGTGATACAAATGAGTTGATCACAATACTCTCTCAAAATTCTCTCTCTATTTTTTCTCTCTGTGTTCTTCCTTGAAGCATCACTATAGGCTCCATGGATTTGATGTGTGTAAATGTGTGGGTTGCTTTGGTTGTAATTGTTGGAATCAATGACCAAAAAGCCAATCGGGATTAGTGGTTTTGAAAATCATTCAAGCAATTTTTATTTAAGTAATACTCTCCCGATGAATATGGTACGTATTCGTGTCTGGTACATGTGTCTGTTGTGCTCATCAATTACGTTAAACACTGTTTTAACATTACAACAGATGCCCACAGACCATTTAATAACCCATATAGTCAGAAACCAACTATGAAACCAACTTCTGAGAGTTAGTCAGAAACGTTTCAAGTCGAGGACCTCGAGACTGCGCATCGAGAGTCCTACCGAAACTTGCACTGAGTATTGTAATTATTGAATGAGTGCCACGTTTCATCGGCGACAGATGTTGGACGTCTATGCAATTTCAGTATGTTAGTTGATAAGGGGGCAACTGACTGAACTGATTCTTGGGGATCGTCATATGAAGACTTGGATGCTTGGTCGGTATGACTCAAATCCCCGGCTTGAATAGTACGGAAGTAGTCCACAGACTTGAGGAGTCAGAACAGTCACGTGGATACGTTGATTATATGTTAGATCTGCGTGAGAGGTAATTGAGCCTTGTCTAGTGCAGTCAAAATATGTAGCGAGGATAGTGAGTTCCAAGACGAGGATCCATCCCTTGTCAGTATGTGATAGAGGTATCTCCTATACACTTGGAGATGCGTCCATGCATTATGAACCTGTAGCCACTATTGTTGATCGCATAGAAAAAGGAGGTTCCTATGCCGAGAAGCTTGGCGTAACGTGATCTCAAGTATTAAGTATAGATGCCTAATCCAGGATGGGAACCGACACCTGATTCCATGCCCTAGTCTAAGGCCGGGAGATAATGGACGAAAGGACCATACCCGTATGGACTCGGGAGCCTAGATGTTCATTAAAAATTCACCCAGTCTCTAGTTTCATAGACCATTGCTAGACGGACACCTATGGTAGCGGGCTTTCTTGATCAAGGATTGTTCAAGAATGATTAATTGATTGGATTTAATTAATCTTTAGTGTTGGACACTAGCCTAAGTCTAGCTGAAAGGTGAACTTAAAGAGTTACACACAAATCACCGAGAAAAGAACAAGGAATTAATTTTGAATTAATTTCATAAGGTGGAAGTAATTGGATTATTCACACATGAGGGTCCATTGGATGGATGGCCCACGTTTGAATTAATTGGATTGATTTAAATTGGACTTATCTTTATTTAATTAATATGAATTAGATTCCATTAATTAACAGGAGACAATGTCAGCTTGAGTGTTTAATTTGATTAAATACTTAGTGGGCTCAATTAAATGGATTTTATTAAACTAGATTTAATTAAAATTCATTGGACCTTGAATTTATTATACATAAAATCGACCCACTAGCAAATTTGATGGAGGAAAAGTTGGCCAAATAATTGTATTTTGGAAAGTGCTAGCTTCGTCATAATTAAACTTTTCGCCATTTAGAATGGGTTGAATAGTTACCTTACAGATAATAGAATGTATCTAGATACATGTTTATTTATCTATTCAAGGTATATAATTATATATTGTGTATAATTATTAGGGTAATAATTCATTACACAATACAACAAAAATAAATCCTTCTTCCTCCTCCATCATGTTTGGCCGCCCCTCTCTCTCTCTCTCAAAAGGATGAGATTTTTTATCTTGATTCCTTCTAGTACAGTGATTAAGGTCTCGTTTATTCCAGTGTAGTGTGGATCATCTTTGGAATTCTTATGTTGGAATTTCGGGTGAACATTCAATGAAATTAACCGATTGGAAGCTTGAAATTTAAAGAGGTAAACTTTGAGTTTAAATTTATGCTTCTCCTTTTATTTTTTCCAACCATAGCCTTGTATGATTAATTGTTTATAGTTGTATAATTTTCATACTATATCAAACGCCCGGTAACTCTAAGGGTACACCCCTTGAATTCATTGTTTAACACATTAATTATTTAATTATTGTATGCATTTTTGTTACCGCATCCGCTAGCGCGTTCGCGGGCCGTACCATGCGATCCCTTCAATAATTTACGAAGGCGAGTAAGGCATGTTCATGGTTTCCATAAGATTTGGAGCAAGTCCCAAAGTGGGGACTCATGAAGATGTTCGTGAGGTGATCTCAAATCAACGAAAGAAAGACGATGTTTGTGATACAATCAAGACATGAGCTTGTAGACAAGCCGATCCGGATACGTGGATAGACATGTTTCTAAGGCTTAGGGTTAATTTGATCCACAATTATGTGCTTATGTGATTTTATATGTGTACACACAATTATTTAACTATATGCAAGATTTATTTATTAGATAATTATATGAATTATCTAATATTATTTTTCAATAGTGGTATCACAATCGTTATGGCTTACTCTCGCTAAAATTGCCTGATTGATCATGAAAATTTTTTATGGTAGAATTTTTTTTTCTTTTTTTTGCAAAATTCGTCTTAAATGTGAAAGCATGAAATTTTTTGTTGATTTTTTAACAATATGTAGATCATGTGGTTAAAATTTGGTGAAAATCAGATGAGTGATTTGTGAGTAAAATTGAACTCTAGTTTTAAATCTATTTTCTTTACTAGAAAATCAAACCTGATTCTGTGGTTTTTATCAAAATACCTTTATGCTATGTTGTAGAGAATCAAAAGAGGTTCGAAACGATGTGTGAATCATTGAAAACGGATTTAAAATGAAGGAAATATGATTTTTTTTAAAATTTTCTTCAAAAAATATACAAGTTGCTAGAAACGGCGCCAGAGAAAAAAAAAAAACAGAGGGTTGATCATCGACCATATTGACTGCGCTAACTGCTCGTTGACCGCGCTGACTGTACTGTGCACTGACTGTGTGAGGGTTGACCGCATTGACCGAGCACTGACCACGCTGGCTGTGTAATTTTTTCTATTAGTTATCTATTTTTTGGGATTTAAAGGCCTAAATCAGAAAATTAAATATTCCAATCTTTGGGTGTTAATCTTTCCTAAGTTTCCTATTTGGTGGGGCGATCACTCTGGGTGTTTTCTAAGTCTAAGTAATTTATTTGCTCCATTTTGTGTTGTAGAAAATTGAGAATGAGTTAAAAAATTATATGCTTAATTTCTATTGCAATATTTTGTGATTGCAATTTATGTCAATATGATTATTTTATGATTTCAATTTCTATTATGATTATTTTTTATTGCAATATTTGTGATTGCAATATTTTGTAAGTGCAATTTGTGTGAAGGTGATTATTTGTAATTGCAATTTATGCTAGCATATTTGTTTGTGAC